>NC_034592.1:140940040-140949582 GCF_900095145.1 Mus pahari
TGTGTGTGTGTGTGTGTGTATGTGTGTGTGATACATGACTCTTTACATCATTAATTAATTTTTTTCTTAGCATTTAATACTGCCTGCAATAGTCTTGTTGACTGAGTTTTTACTCCATCTCCCTGACTGGGGAGCAGCCCCTCGGGGGGGGGGGCAGAGACCACTATAAATGCATAGTAAAAACTGCTCACCTGGATGAACAAATGTGTTCACGTTCTGTCCTCTGTACCTCGGCCCTGTCTGCTGTCTCCACCTGACCTGCCTGTTTGGTAGACACAGATGAGAAAACTCATGGGGCATGTGCCTTATCACCATTCTCCAAACTATCCCCTTATTGAGGAGAAGCAGGCAGCCAGCAATGGCAACTGCAACTCTCCTCACACGGATGGGTGGGTCTCAGTACCTGTGCTGGTTTTATTGCATACCACATTCACTTTCTCAACTAGCAGGAATGACCCCAAGTTCTGTAGTTAGAGCGCTGGTTAACCTTGGCAGGAGCTAGGCACGTGTGCTGGATGTTCTGTGGGAGCCCCAGGTTGGCTGTGTGCTACCACTGCAGGCAGTAAGCCCTGGCTGAGGGGGAGGAGCCCAATTCAATGGCATGTCCGTTACCCCATTCATCTTCCGTGGTATCTGAGAACTCATCGCTTTCCAGCCAGTGCCATCTTCATGATTGATGATCTCACAGCAGCCCCTCTGCCGGCTTAGCACAACTCACAGTGGGGGCCCAGCCTTTGCAGGCTCTGCAGTCTGGGCTGGAGTCCTGAGCCTCTTAGGAACCAAATCACATCCTCCCCAAACCCATACTTAGAACTCAGACCCCAAAGTGACTGTATTTGGAAAGGAAGCCTTTAAGGCGCTTCATGTCCAAGTTAAAGTGAGTTACGGTAAGAAGAGGTGCGAGCCAATAGTATTAGTGCCTGATGGGAAAAGGAGGCATTGTGGGAGTCCTCTCCCCACCCAAAGCACACAGGAAAGGCCAGGCGAGGACACAGAGAAGGGGCAGACAGTTGGAAAGCAGGAAGACAGCCCTCACTGGGAAGCACATTGTGATGACAGGTCTAAAGTCTAGACGTCCAAGAGTAAAGTCTTAGACACTGTGCTGTCTGCAAGGGACCGACATAAACCTGCTAAGGTTCCTATAGCAGGTCACCCCCCACTCCCACATGTCTGAAAGGAAGAATGATGGGAATTATCTAGAAGTCCTCAAATGGGAAGAGCAAAGGGTAGTGGTGACACCAGGCAGGAGATGAGAGTACCCTAGTGGCCAAGGGCATGCTCCTCGGGGAGAGGCAGCATTTAGCAGGGCTATCGGGGTCAGACATAGCCTTGGATCCCATTCCATGTGCGCAGGCTGCGGGTAGCCTGCCCAGTACTCTGTGCTCAAGCTGCAGGGAGAACCGTGGGGGTGGAGTCAGCGGTCTGCAGGCTTTCAGCAGCAGTGGTGTCTTATGGGTGCCCAGCTCTGGGCTGGGCTAAGTTCAGAGTATTGCAAAGGGCAGGAAAGGACGCAGTCTGCACAGAGCTCACAGACAGACATCAACCCGGAGATGAAAGGCATCGCATGTTGAGAAAATCAAATGGATAGCGAGGAGAGAGGAGGCTAGGAACGTGTGGGGTTTAGAGTGTTCCAGATCTGGGCCCTCCAACGCAGGTCTGTGGGCAACTGGGGCTCAGAGCTACTGGGAGTTCTGCCCCTCAGTCGTGTGGCCGTCCCCCTAGCGGTAGAATGTATCCTGTGGATTCCCGTTCCTGGTTCAGAGCTGTTGCGGGTGGGGAGCAGGGATGATGGGGACGGATTTCGCTGGACAGATTTCTCTGCAACCCCAGCGATGCCATTGTCCAGGCAGGCTAACCACTTCCGTGACAGATAAGACCTTGGACAGAATACCCCAATGACATGTACCGGTGTCATGGGTGCCCAGGTGGCGTGGCGGGTGGAATGAGCCTGTGATGCATCCAACAAGGACGTGACATTCGAACAGATTCCAAACTGCTGTAAAGGAACAAGCCATGGGGGTTGCTGGCCGCAAAGACCTGCACGTAGAAGGAGCTGGCAAAATTCTAGCCAGTCGCCTTGAAATTCACCCAGGGTGTATGAATCAGAGAGGCCCTCAGGCAGCTGGGGCAGGGGGACAGCTCAGTCCACCCTACAGCTCTCTCATCCGTTCTCCCACTGGATCTCAGATCTCCGGTCAAGCTTTCTCCTTTTCCCCATCCCCAACCTTCAATCAAATCAGGGATTTGCTATTCAGTACAGGAGGCGGGGCTTATGGGGATGGGGGGGCGTCCTATCCAGGAAGTCTGGGCCCTACCCTATGGGAGAGAGTGAGACCCAGAAGGGCTGCCCAGCAGAGGATGAGGGCAGAGAGGCTGCGGGGCAAGCTGACTTATTCTGAAGCCACTAGCCCTCTTCCTCAGTGGTAAAGAAGACCCGGATAACCTGACTCTCAAGGGTCAGTGATGTGAACTCCCAACACGGCAGCAACAGAATTCCCTCCCTCAGCTACAGGATACCAAACCGAGGCCCCATTTCCTCTTGAGTCTGCAGTCTGGTGGAAGAAATGAGAAACATTAACATAGGGCACCTCACAGATTGCTGTGTGGTTACAATTGGCAACCGAGGAGAACAGAATAGGGGTGGTGGGAGGGAGCAGGGTCCCTCAATGTGTGGAGTGGAGAACTGGAACAGTCCTGGAGTTTCCCCACAGCGTATGGACGGGGGTGGGGGGGTGGGGGGTGCTTCCAGAGATGTGGCGCTTAAGCACAGTAGAGTTTGGGGCGGGGCTTAAGGGTAAGCAAGGGACAGGTAGAAGGACCGTCCCCCTCCCCAAGCAGCGGGGAACAGAGAGCTGGAGCTAAAGTGTCAGGAAGTTGTTTCCTGACACAGACGCCGCAGACTGGGGTATCCCAAGTGGTGACAGAACAGTGAGCTGCCTGGGGATGATGACATGCACTCCAGGCGGGTTTGGAAGAAGGAAACCACCAATTTGGGATTCTGAGCCTACCCAAGGCTGCCTCAGCTCCCCCTAAACACAGCTCTTAATGTCTCTGCAAGAGCCTGTCCTGCTGGTCGGCTTCAAGTACCTGCATGAGCTCTTGTTGTCAGGCACACCAGCGTGTGGGTGGTGTGTGTGTGTGCCTGCGCGCGCGCGTGTGGGTGGTGGTGGTGTCACACATTTTGGGTGGCCTTGGCTGAATACCTCTACTCTCTGAGACCCCCTTCTATACTGAAATTCTGAAGACAGAGCGAGCATTCAGCGATTTTCTCTGGTGTCTGGGGCAGTGGACTAGGACGCAGTTCCACAAAATGCCGCTGGGGGGCAGAGCAGCGTGGGCTCTGGTTCCTCCGAGCCTGGCAGGTGCTTCCAGGTTTGGGGCAAATGACACTCAAAGACCAGGACCACCTTTCTTTCTTGTCCCTTATCATTCGAAATTACAAGGATAGGTGCAAGGGAATCTTTCAGGCGTTCTTCAGGGACGTTATCCCCGCACCGGGGACAGTGGGGTTTATCTGCCTGGGTTTTCAGGCCAGAAAAGGAAAAGCGTGTGTGTATTGGGTTGACAAATCCCTAGAACCAAGGCTGGGTGGTGGAGAGGAAAATGACACGGTGCTGTCCCAACCCCCACCGTGGGCTGCCAAAGGGACAGTCTATGCATTACCCTCACCCCTACCCAGCCACTTTGTATTCTGGGGGAGGGGAATGGGAGCCACTTGTCATTGTCCCTGAATGCTGGCAGGCGGCCCAGGGAGGGGCTCCCCAATAGGGAATCCGCAGCTGTCTGTCTTTAAGGTAAAATTACCGTAATTACCCCAATTACCAAATCCATCAAGAGCTTTGGACTGAGGAGAGCAGAGAACAATGGGCCCTGATGGATCTGAGGGGAGGGTGGGAGTGCGTCACAGAGAGGGGTGGGTGGGAGCAAGCCTAATGGGGCTGCAAGGGGTGGGAAAGTGCAGGAAACCCCTCTTTCCCCGCTCTTCAAGATTTTCCTTCTTTATGAAAAATATACGACTACACACACACACACACACACACACACACACACACACCCTCTGGATTCTTTACCTTTCACGGAACCCTATGCCTTATGGCCACCAAACTTGGACTTTGTACCCTCAGACAGCTCAAAGTAAGAAGTGGAGAAATGGCAAATGCCCCCCCCCCCCCCCCGACCAGGCTGTGAGCCAGGCCCTGAGCAAGCCATGTCCTCTGGCCCAGCAGCAGCCTTGGGCTCCCCTCCCAGAGGGTGGCTGGCATTCCTTCTTGCTCTGCATGCTCCAGTCGCCAGGCTCCATACTGTTTCCCTTGAGGTACTCTAACCATGCTCCACTCTTGGATCCATCCCCAAGGGATGTTAGGGTCTGCTCAGGCCTGGTCTAGCTCAGCAGACATTTTGAGAATAACAAGTCTCAGGGAGAGCCTTTGGCTTTTTCCACTGGTAATTCCTTCAGTTTGTGGCCAGATTTTTTTTAAATTAATTTTTATAAGTTAATTTACTTAACTTTTATTAAAGTTCAATTTTAAAGAAATTCTGTGGTATCATACTTACTGAACCACATTTGTGGTATGTGTCACACATACCCTTTGAAACCTGTCAGGGCCAGCAAGGTGTCCCAGTGGTTCAAGTTCTAGGTGCCAAGACTGATGGCTGAGCTCTATCCCTGGGACCCACATGGTAGAAGGAGAGAACCAACTCTGGAAACTTGCGTTTTGACCTCCATGTGTCATGTGTATCCTGGGATGCATGTAAGTACACATGCATACGTATACACACGCATACACACCCATGCACATGTTTTTAAAAATTCTGAAAGAGCTGGGCGGTGGTGGCGTATGCCTTTAATCCCAGCACTCGGGAGGCAAAGGCAGGTGGACTTCTGAGTTTGAGGCTAGCCTGGTCTACAGAGTGAGTTCCAGGACAGCCAGGGCTATACAGAGAAACCCTGTCTCGAAAAATAAAACAAACAAACAAACAAAAAATCTGAAAGAAAGCAATGTCCAAAAGTCTCCTTAATATTTGGCAGTCGGTAGTAGCCCTTTTAAATTAGTAACATTGAGTTTGTTTGTAAGGTACAAAAATTCTAATACTCAACATCAATACAATATTTGATATTCTGTAAGGCACTGGCTTCTCATTTCTGTTTTCCCCACGCACCCTCCACACTGAAATATGTATATACTACATGACAGTTTCTAAAAATTATCTATTTAAGCCTGGTGTGGTGGTGCACACCTTTAAAGACAAAGGCAGGTGGATCTCTGTGAGCTTGAGGCCAGCCTAGTCTACATAGTGAGTTCCAGGACAGCCAGAGCTACATAGTGAGATCCTATTAAATACTTATTTATTTGTATGTGTATGGGTGCTTTGACTGCATGTACATCTGTATATCATGTGTATGCCTGGTGTCTACAGAGGCCAGAAAAGGGCACTGGATCCCCCTGAAACTGAAGTTACAAGTTGTGAGCTGCCATGTGGGTGCTAGGAACTGAACCTGGGTTCCCCACATGAGCAGCAAGTGCTCTAAACTGCTGAGCCAACTCTCAGAAGCCAGGTGGGTGATGTCACAAGCTCCAAGTCCCTCAGCAGAGGAGTTCCCCTAGAACAACCATGTGCCCTGTGAAGAGGCAGGCAGGACAGTCTGCTCGTTAGCAACCCCTCTCCTAAAACTTCCCCAGAAGCAGCCGATCAATCACTGGTGCTTATAGCTCCTGGCCACCTCCTTATGGGTCAGGCATACAGGGAGCCTTTCCTTTTTACAAAAATGTAGCAAGCCCATGTTTCCCATATCTCCCATGCTTAGATAATGGAGCCCAGCTAACAGACTGGGGCCACTGGGAAAATCAGCTGTGACCCCTTCAGTGCCTCCCACTGCCGCTTCCAAGCTTTTGGCAGCTCACCTCTCATCAGACATCGGTTTCCTAGGGGCCCAGGCAGTGTGGAAGACCCCACTGTGGCCCCAGATCACCTGCTGAGAAAGCACAGCCTAGACCAGCCTCAGGAAGGATTTTGAACATCCAGGGTTGGGGGTTTCGTTGCTCACCCAGGCCCGCTGTGGGTGGCTCCTCCTTTTGTCAGACCCTAACCACAACTCAGAAAAGACAGACCTAAAGGCTAGTGCTTACATCCTTATGAGGTCAGCTGGCATCATACCTTAACTTTAAGAAGCAGACTAGGCAGCCGGACCCTCTGTGCCACACTCCTTGATGGTTGGATGTCAAAAGGACTGGGGAACACCCCTTGGCTGACCAAGACTGAGACCAGAGTGTAGGCCAGCCTGGGTCACCACCAATAGCATGGACCCAAAGCCCCAATTATAAAACTTGGCCTTGTCTACAACTCCAAAGTAACTGTGGTGGTTTGAATCTGCTTGGCCCAGAGAGTGGCTATTAGGAGGTGTGGCCTTATTGGAGTTGGTGTGTCACTGTGGGAGTGGGCTGTAAGACAGAGACAGACAGACTGTGGGAGGGAAGGATCTGTGGAGGGATCTGGAAGACTGACAGAGCTGAGTACCAGGGAATTCTGTGGGTAAGGAAAGAATCTTAACTAGACCAGAGAGGGTCGCATGGATTATCGCGTAACATTTGTCCAAATTCTTTGGAACTGTGCCATTAAAATAAGAGCGTTTACTGTTTAGGAATGCTGTCTACACACAATAAAGTTTTAGGATGTCCTCAAAGGGTTAAAAATAAGGTTCAAGTTCAGCTGCTGTTCCAAATAAATGAGTTAATAATGCTGCCCGCTGCCCGCCAAGCCTGTTAGCTTGGAGCCCTGCATGAGAGTGCACAAGTAAATGGTAACCATGGTAATGTGGAAACAAGACTTTTGCTCAGTAAGTGGGGCAAGGAGAGGAGGGAACCCAGAGGGGAGGTGGGGCTCCCCACCCCCCCATTGCCAGCCTGGAGGGAAGGCCTGTGAACCTGGCCTCTGAGGCTGTGGAATTCTGGGCCAGAGCAGGTTCCATCACCTGTCTGCATCTTCTGGCCCTGGGGCTATTGATACACACAGCTTAGACCCTGCAGTCCTCAGACACCTAGCTGCCCGGTGACAGCAGAAGACAGCAGTCATGGCTTCCAAGTACCATATATCCCTCGAGTCCGATGCTTTCACCCACAGCGAAGGCAGTTTGTCATGAGCTCAACCTGGCACACAGTCCCTTTAGTCCTCAGGACACGTTCATGGAAGAGACACAGATGACTGACGTTCAGAGAGGTCAAGTGACTGGCCCAAGATCACACAGCTCTGAGTGCATTTGGACCTAAGTCTTGCTAGCTACCACACAGCCTGACTCTGGGTCTGAACACTTGACCACACTAAGAGCAAATAACGTCATGTATACAAATATGGAAAAAGAAATTTATTTACCATTTTTTTGGGGGGGGGGCAAATTTTAGAAAAGGAACTCTGCATTGTCCAAGATAGAAACAAAGAAACAGAAGTTAGGATACCCACTTCTGCAGGTTCAACCATCTTGCTCCTGGGGAGATGTGTACGGATCCTGGAGTCTGGGCCCCAGGGTGGATCATGTTGAGCAACAGCACAGGGCTTTCTGCAGGAAGTTGCATCTCGATGGCTCACTCTGAAGTTCATGCATGCATTGCTACATCTCCCTAGGTCCCACCCACTATCCAATCCCCAAGTCCCTCAGACAGGCTGCTTCCAGTTCTCCATACTCTGGGTCTGTCAGTTCTTGCTCTTCCCAGAATGCCATGACCCTGGCAGTATCAAGCGGTCCTGTCTTCCCCGGTATGACCTGGCTCTCACCCCAGCCCTACTCTTCCTCAGGCCTGGAGGACCATCTCAGGAGCGGGGCCAGCGCTGCACACAGGCCTCTCTGCAGCCCCAGGAGATGGCCTCATTCTGCCTATCTTGTTTCCAGCCCTGACTAGCCCTTCAACAGCCTGTCAGCAGCCCGGGTCTCCTCACAGCTCCCCTTCCAGTCCAGGTTTGTTTTGAATTCACAGCTCATTTGCAGATCAAAGCAGGCAGGGACATCCAGGGTCTAAGAGCTCAGACAGCCCCCTCCTCACCCTGCAGCCAGGTACCCCCAAGCTGGAGGGCAAGGGCTCCCCTTTGGATGCTTTGGAAGCAAGGGATTTGGGACCTAGCTCAGGGTTCCCCCTCCACGATGGAGCCAGAGGTTGGCAGGTGGGGGAGGCTACAGTCCAACCACTGGCATCAACCGTCCTCTGGAGCCTGAGCAGGACAAGGACAGTTAATTCCTCTGGTGTTATCTGCTGGGCACAGGCACTGGTTGCATAGCAACCCAGATTGCTCTCTGTCTCCAGTGCTGGGGGAAAAAAAAATCAGTATTTTTTTTTTTCCAAGTCTCCATCAATGAATGAGCTGGAGATGGGCCTGGGGCAGCCCAGCCATTTTGCAGGAAGCAACCTCCTCCCCCTCCCCAACACACTGATAACCCTCTGTGACCCCACTCTCAAAGTCTTCACCTCCTCACCTCCCACTTGCCAGGCTGGGGGTGGAAAGGTCCTTCTGATGGGTATGGAGTGTTCAGGGACGTAGGACAGCCTGGGCTCAGGATGGCAGGGCACAGGCTGGGGGGCCTCAGCCAGCCCTAGGATCGAACAGAGTTCCCCGCTCACCCAGCATGTACCAGGCTCTGGGTTTGATCTCCAGCCCTGCACAGACTGCATGTGATGGCTTACTGCCTGTAATTGCAGCCCCTGGGAGGTGGGGCAGTTAGAAATTCAAGTACCTAGCTACATAGCTAGATTGAGGCCAGCATGAGCTACAGGAGACCCTACCTTAAAAAAAAAAATTATTATGTTCTGTTTGGTTGGTTTTGGTTTATGAGACGGGGGTTCTCTGTGTATCCCTGGTTATCCTGGAACTCCATCTGTAGGTCAGGCTGACCTTGGACTCAGAGAGTCCTGCCTGCTTCTGCCCACCTCCCTCCCCCTCTCCACTGCCCAAGTGCTGGGATGAAAGAAGCATGCTAAGGCTACAAGGAGAAAGTGTCTGAACAACAACAACAATAATACATTCTTGAGCACTTTTGGGTACCTGGCCATAAATCCTCCTTTTTTTCCTGGAGAGAAGCTAGGCTGTCCTTTCCTCCTGGCCCTTTCTGATGTAATGTAAATATTTATATAAAATCTATAAGATATTCATAATTTTATATTTACCTATGGTATAAATGTATATAAGTATGTTTATATTATATGTTTATATATTATGTTTGTAATATGTTGTATTAGTAATTATTAAATTGTAAGAAGTATATAAATGTGAAATAGCCTCACCTGATGCTAATCTCTGTCGCTGTCTCTTTCTCAAGGGCTCTCCACCATGGCTACAGCGTCTGTCACAAGGACATACTTGTGGTCAATCCCCTTCTTTATAAGCTGATGTTGTGAACAAGTGTAGCATTAACTACTCCAGTGGCTCGGCCCAGCCTGAATTCTAAGCTGAATTCTGCCAGCGTGTGTGTGTGTGTGTGTGTGTGTGTGTGTGTGTGTGTCTGCGGATAGGGTGAATTAGCATGACATGAAACTGGCCAGAAGGCAGACTCAGACTCT
>NC_034592.1:140949683-140981429 GCF_900095145.1 Mus pahari
GAGAGAGAGAGAGAGAGAGAGAGAGAGAGGTGGCCTTCACCTGTGGCTGTCTTTATGGACTATGGGGCACAGGAGTTGAGAAAGTGTCTTGGCAGTGTCCCTTGCCCTCCGTCTAGCCTGTCTGGTGAACTAGCCTCCCCTCCTCCTCTCCCTCCTTCTCCTCCTTTTCCTCCTCTTTTTTTCTTCCTCCTCCTCTTCTCCCTCCTCCTCCTCTTTCTTTTTTCTTCTTTTGAGACAGGGTTTTTCAGGATATCTCTGGTTATCCTGGAACTCACTTTGTAGGCTAGGTTAGCCTTGAACTCAGAGCTCTGCCTGCCTCTGACCTCCCAGTGCTGGGATTAAAGGCATGCATCATCACACCACCCAGTGTAGACTGGTTTCTGAGCTTGCAGATGAGTGTTCTACCGTGGAGCCCTCTCTCCCAGCCAGTAGCACACACACTATTGTCTTGATCCATAACCTGCCAGCCTTCCCTACTAATCCAGTGTCAGCACCGGTTCTGCACTGGCTCGGAAGTGACGGCAGGCCAAGCATCTTCCTGAGGCCTATGGACACCACATGTGCTGTTTTTCACTGTCTTTTGGCTGTTTGAGACAGCTCTCACTATGTAGACCAGAATGGCTTTGACTTACTGTGTAGCCAGGGTAGCCTTGAACATGTGATCTTCCTCCCACAGTCTCAGGCTCTACGTCCTTCAAACCTGGCATGGATGGGACATCACTCCATTTTACAGACAAGGAAACTGAGACACAGGAGTTAAACACGTATGAACGCACCCCCCCAACACACACACACACACACACACACACACACACACACACACACGCTCACGTCCTGTGCTATTGTTTTAATTATCCTGAGGAAGGAAGACTCAGAGCTGGTCCACAGGCATCTTCACCTCACCGCCCTGGTTTTGCAGGAGCCTGGCAGAGATGAGCTTTGTGAAGAAGTTGCTTCTTTCTGGGGAGCTGATGTGTGTGTTGTGTTTCAGCCAGGCTTGGGGCTCTCCAGGGAGAGGGCCAGTCCCTGCTCAGCTTCTGCCCTCCCTTAAGCACTGCAAATTAGCATCATAATTGCCTTTTAACTATTCACGTTTTTTTAAAAAAAAAAAAAGCGGCTGGGCTGGCCCCATCTCTCTTCTCTCTTTTCTCTTCTCTCTTTTCTCTTTTCTCTTTTCTCTTCTCTCTTCTCTCTTCTCTCTTCTCTCTTCTCTCTCTCTCTCTCTCTCTCTCTCTCTCTCTCTCTCTCTCTCTCTCTCTCTCTCTCTCCCCCTCTCTCTCGCCCCTGCATAGAGACCTGTACACTGCTCCCTCCACCGAACTGGGCGCCACCCTTCCCCTTGTGAGGAATTTCACGTTTCTCAGCCTCAGTTTCTCCTTTCCCAACTGAAGGTGACCATCCAGGCTCAGGCTTCTCAGGATGCAGGGGAAAACCTCATGCGCTGCCTGGCACACGCGCTGCCTGGCACACCGTGGGCTCCTAGGAGAGAGACAGGATTGTGCCTACGGAGACTGGTTAGGAAGTGCGGCTGCAGGGATTCAGGTCCAGTTTCACACCTCAGTTTCCGCTCCTCCTCGCCCCTCAGTGTGGCCTTTGGCTAGTTGCTTAACCTCTCTGGGCTTCAGCCAAGAGGGAGGGTGACCTTAGCGCCATTCCTATGTTCCTACCAGGCTGCGGTGAAGCACCCGTGGGGTGGCTCGGGTTGGCCACTGTGAAGTCTGTTCATTTTGGAGGGTGGGCGCTTTGGCAGTAACCCTGGGCAAACAAGCACCTCTTGGCTGCTCATTGTCCCTCGGGTCAGGGACAGGCTCCGATTCTTGTTCTCATTCAGCTCCTACTTGAATCTAAAGTCAGGCCTAGAGTCCCAGACTGCCCCATTTACAGATAGGAAAAAGGAGGCTCAGAAAAACCAATCAACTCTCCCAAGGACACAAGACTAAAGAGAGGTGACTGAGCCAGGCATCACGGGAGGCTGGGGCAGGTGGTTCAGGCCAGCTGGGCTACAGAGAGAGAGAGAGAGAGAGAGAGAGAGAGAGAGAGAGAGAGAGAGAGAGAGAGAGAGGAGAGGGGGAAAGGGGGGAAGGGGGAGGCAGCAACTTTCTCCTAGAAAAGTCCACACACACAGCCTTGGGTGTGTTCTAATTTCCTCTTTGAATTTGCAGTGGTTCTCAACCTGTGGGTCTCGACCCCTTTGGAGGTCAAAGAACTCTTTCACAGGAGCCACCTAAGATCATTGGAACATACAAGTATTCATCTTCTGATTCATAATAGTAGCTAAATACAGGCGTGAAGTAGCAATGAAAATAATTTTACAGTCGAGGGTCTCCATGACATGAGGAGCTGTTTTCATGGATCGCAGTATTAGGAACCACTTAGGACTTAAGGCTTTTGCTCCAGGCATCTTCTAATAACTCCTAACTCTGCTTCAGAAACTAGGAGGGGGCCGAGAGTAGGTTTTCAATGGTGGGTGCTCACTGCTGGGCCTTCTGCAGGCTCTATCTGCATCTGCACTGTCTTCCCTGGCCAAGGGCTCACGAGGCTGGGCTGTCTCCATGGACGTGAGCACCATATCCTCCCCTCTACGAGGCAAGATCATTGGCACTGGTAAAAGCGCAAGGCTGAGCAGTGTCTGGTCAAGGCTGGATAACAAGCATCCTCACTGCGCCAGGACTGCATCCATCGGACTTGGAAACTGGGTCCTTTCCACTTTCTCCTGACCCAAGGCATCCAGGCTAGGATTTTCACCCCACCCTCAACCTGCAGTTTAGGGCTGCAGTCCCGGCTTTAAATATGCAAAGGCCCTGCGTTCCACCACCAGTGGAGAGGGGAGGAGGGGAAGGAAGAGAGGAGAAGGCCCGCCCCTATAGAAAGGCAGGGAAGGGGAGCAGAGGGGGGGGGAGGAGAGAGACCCTTCTTCATAAAGATTTGAAGGAGGTAGGAATAGAGAAGATAACATCAGAAGGAACAGAGTTCGGGTCTGACAGGGTGGCCAGGAAGGCTGCCCAGAGGAGGGGACATTTATGCTGAGACCTGAAGGAGGGGATGGGCCGACAGGGTCCACACTTTCCAGGCAGGAGAGCTGCAGTTTGCCCGGGAACAAAGGAAGGACAGTGAATGTGCCCAGGACTTTGTGGTTTCCACGGTGGGGACTGGGGATGCTGTGGACTTCAAAGTTGGCCCCAAGACCTACCCTGTGGTCTGGAGGCTCTGTGCCTCAGGCTAGACCTTACTCCCGTTTCTCCGGGGAACTCTCATGCTCCAAAGAGAGTTGGAGAGGGGTCCTGATGATCAGGGACCAACAATGCTCCCTTTCTTGTTTGTTTTGGGTTTGTTCTTGTTTTGGTCCTCATTAGTATCAGGTTCGCCTAGATGTAGCCTGTTACCCAGGCTCCGGGTTTCAGCTGCCATCTCTTGCACTGGGGAAAGGCTTTAGATTGATGCTCTCTAGGACCCAGAGTCAGGTGCCTTCCAGGTCTCAGGGCCCACAGCTGGGGAGCCTGAGGGGGCTCCTTCTGGAAGGGCCTTGACTTCGAACACACTACCCCTGCATGCATCCGGGGAGGGGGATGGAGGGGAGAGGGGTCAGCCATGAGGAGAAGGATTGGTTACTTTGTATTCTAGAGCCCAGGCACTTGGGGGATGGGAGGGGTTAGGATGACACCCAGGGACAGGGGACGGGCGGAGGCACTGCTGCTGGCCAGGTCTGCCCACCCACAACTGTATCAGAACTCTGATTCTGTGGGATTTAGCTGGAGTCCGAGGTAGCATTATGTAGCGTCTGAGGAAGGAATGGAGGGAGCAAGGAGAAGAGGAGGTTTCAGCACTTGGTATGAACCGTTCATGAGCGAGTGGTCCTTTGGAAACCAGCACTCTAGATAATATCTAGACTCCGGGGGAGAGGGGACAGGTAGGCGCTGGTGTTTATAGAATCTTCCCTCTCAGGATTGAGCGGCCTGCTGCAATGGCTTATCTGTCCTTCTCTTATGACACGAGGGTTGCCTAAAGCCTTGCCTAAAGCCACACAGCTACCAAGTGCTGGGAGTCTCTGATGTGCAGAGTTGAGCCCCACAGCCATCCTGCTAGCACACAGCTTCCGTGCAAGGCTGCTGTTGCTTGGTGGAGCAGCTTGCAGGCAGGCTTGCCCCATTGCAAGCATTCCTTGCTCAAATAGGTCCCCAGTGGCCAGGCCAGGAAAGACAGTAGTAGAATAACTAAAAAAGCTAACACAGTTATTCCACCTGGCTTCCACAGAACATCTCTCTCTCTCTCTCTCTCTCTCTCTCTCTCTCTCTCTCTCTCTCTCTCTCTCTCTCTCTTTCTTTCTTTCTCTCTCTCTCTCTCTCTCTCTCTCTCTCTCTCTCTCTCTCTTTCTTTCTTTCTTTCTTTCGAGACAGGGTCTCATATAACTCAGGCTGGCCTTGAATTCGACAAGTAGCTGAGGATGTCCTTGTTCTTCCAATCCTTCTTCATTTACCTCTCCCATGCTGCAATTATAGACATCTGCCACCACAGTGGGTTTATACAGTTTTCTGGGGATCGAACCCAGTGCTGCAGGCAACCGAGCCACCTACCCCCAGTCAACCATCACTACTTCTTGTGTGTCAAGTACTTACTCTCTGTAGTAAAGTAGAGCAATGAGGCCCACACTGTTATCGTTAGCTCCATTCCCCAGCAGAGACATCGAGGCTAGGCTAAGCAACTTTCCTAAGGCCACACAGCTATTAGGGGACAGCTGGAATCCAAAACCAAGCAGGCTGGGCCCATATACCATCTTCCCTTTCTGCTTCCTTTGCACCAATTACATCAGGAGGCCAGGGTGGCCATCTGCCTCTGAGGGGTGAGGGGGATGCCTCCAGAGCATCAGAAATCCAGTCAGCTAGGCTGAAGCATCCTCCATCTCCCGTCCCTGGGCATCCTGTCCTCAATCACACACATATTTATTTCTCCTAATCGCTCTTCCTCGTGGAGATAAAGTCATCTTTTATAGAGCCAACTACGTGCATTTCATTTGAATTAAGCCTGCTGGTCTGTCAGTTTGTGTTGGAGAATCAGACAGATAAAAGAAGCCGCATTTCAACGGTCTCTTCCTTTTAACTGCTTGTGCTCTGGGATGCTTTTGTAGCAATCTCACTGGGGTGTGTGCTGGCTGCAAACATACTTCAAGAACTCTAGAACACTAGAAAGGCCAACTAGAGCCTGCAGGAAGGGCATGGGTCTTGCTTTGACACATGATGTTAGATACTGCCATTATCCCCACTGAGGGACCAACACCCACCTCTGGGGAATGATACCCCAGGAGGCCAGAGGATGCGCTCTCATGCAGAAGGGCTCTGAGACACTTGGGTCCAGCTCAAGGCTGTGAGCGCCTGCCTCACATAAAGCAACAACAGCAGAGAAAAACTGGCGGGCTTGGGAAACTTCAGCCCTCCCAAAAAGATGGTGGGAGACTGTGGGCGTCTTTGCTGGAAGCTCTTTCATTATGGGCTCATTCACCACTGAGGGCAGCACCAGGTACATCAGAGAAGCTCAAGGTGTGTTTGGTGTACGGTGGACAGAGTGAGCGAGGCTAGGAACCACTGCCAGCCTCTCTGGCCAGCCTTGATGTCGGCAGATTGAGTAGGAACCTCTAGGGATGCAGACTCCATGAATCATCTCCTGTGCTAGTGTGCCTTTTTAATTTATCACCTTCCTGAGGTGGGCTTGTCAGGGATGCAGCTGCCTTTGAGACGGCTATGATCCTGTAGGTAACCCCTCACCCACCACATACTCCCATAAGTAACCCCGCCCCTCCAAACTCATTGGTCCATTAAGCTACATTTAGTGTGATCCTTTATTTACACTGTTGTTGGTGCACTCACCCCAGGAAAAGTCACACAACACTACGCCTCCAGAGTGCTGCGATTACAGGTGTGTGCTGTCTCTCGCAGCTCTGGGAGGATGTTTGTGGTGCCTATATACTGTGTGTGCCATCGGGTATGTGTATTTTTACCCGCTCTGAAAGGTTATGGGGTATTGTAATCAAAAGTGCCAGCTCTGAAGCCAGAACTCCTGGGTTCTGAATCACATCCTTGTTGCTGGGAAGCCTCAGTGTTTTCATGTGTAGAATGGGGATGCAGCCTCAGTGTTTTCATGTGTAGAATGGGGATGCAGCCTTGGTGTTTTCATCTGTAGAATGGGGATCCTGAGAGAGGCACAAAGCACAACACTGCACCTGCTCAGCTCAGCATCGCACCCCAGAGGTGGCAATTATTGATCACTCCAGCCCCTTCATTCTGTGGGATAAACCAGGTATCCCGGGCCCTGCTTACTTCTGCCAGAGTCACCTGAACCACTTACCAATCCCCATGGCTCCCGGCAGCCCTTTTGCTGTGTCATTTGTTTTGTTCTCATTGTTTCTAGAATGTTCTTCTCAGTGCTGCCTACCTACCAAACACCTGCTCCTCTTCTAGGCTCGTTGCTTTCTTCACTTCCTTCATTAAATCCATACTTGTAATCTGACCCTCTGGCCCCAAGTGATCTGGCAGCTGATTGCAATTCGATGGGTTATCCATGCAAGTCCAGGAGAGGAGTCTCCCAAGAATACAGACTCATGAGGGATATACAACAAGGTGCTGTGTGTGTGTGTGTGTGTGTGTGTGTGTTTGTGTGTGTGTGTGTGTGTGTGTGTGTGTGTGTGTGTGTGTGTGTGAATACAGGTGCCCATGGAATAAGGTATCAGATCTGCTGAAGCTGAAGTTATAGCTGTTTGTGATCCACCCAGTCTGGGATCTGAGTTCCAGTCCTCTGCAAGAATATTATATTCTCCTAATCTCTGAGCCATCTCTTAAGCCCCACATAGGAATGGACAGTTAGCAGAAGCCCCTTGAACCAGTATCCAGTGGCCTGAGTTTACCTTCACCTTGCCTTGCAAGTTCAGAAGTATACCAAACTCTCCTCCCCCAACTGCTGGTAAAGCCAGTGGCTCACTGTCTCCGATGATCTAGGCTACCGAGGCTACGGCTGAAAGAGGCGAGGATCCTCCCCTCAACCTTCAGTTAAAAATCTGACACCTGGGAACTCCACAGCCACTGCAGCCTTGAATCTGCAGCAACTGTGGGCGACTTGCCCTGGGTCTCACAAGAGTGGACCCCTCAGCAGCAAAGCACGGATGGAAGGGATGGAAGGGGAGTCTAGGGTCCCTTGCCCACACTCTGAACTATTGCCTACTGATAGATCCAGGGAGAGGAAGAGGCATTGCTTGTTGTGCAACCTCGTGAAGGTGCAACAGAGAGTACCGATCCAATGGTTACACAGATGGCTCTGGTTGTTCTAAATGGGTCACAAAACAAAACGGGAAGTCCTCATCTGGGCAAGGGACTGGTGGTAAGCAGTAAGAACTGATAGGGGTGGGAGGAAGATTAAGGGGAGAGTAACCAGAATATGGTATGTGTGAAATCATCAAAGAGCTAACATTAACAATGTTTATTTGTTTGTTTGTTTGTTTGTTGTTTTACCAAAGAAAGAGTAATGCCTACCAAGAGAGTTCATGCGGGCACTGTGAGCTGTCCATGGTTCTGATTATGTACTCCAGAGAAATGCAGACATGTTGTGTGCTGGGCCCTCCCGCCTAGGGACGCCACACTCAATCCCTAGACTCTGTTTCTGTACTGGCATGTGAGAGGACCAGCCTTCCCTTGGGATCAGAGCTCGACCGCATCTGCTGAAGCTGAAGTAGAATTTCGTGCTCCTCCGTCTTCTCCTTCCACTCTCCCTCTCAGGAACCACCTGACCACTCTAATAAAAATCCAGCTTTATGTAAATACCCTGTTCTCCAAGTAATAAATGCCATTAGCTAAGCCAGTCTGAGCAACCGCAGGCTTTTAAACATCCATTTGAAGAACTCTGAAAGCTCTCCCGAGGCTCTTGCCTGTAATTCACTAAGGGGGAGTTGGTAATAACTGTGTTAAATGGCCAGGCCCGGCAATTCACAGGAGGTGTGTCTGTTTGCATGTTATGTTGGTGGAGGGGGCTTCCGGGGAGAAGATGCCTCCTCCCATGCTGATCGGTTACTTAGTTTTAAGAGTCCCCCTGGGGGCTCACAGTCCTTTGATGAGCCACTAATGAAAGAGCAGATCTGACAATTAATTTCCCCGGAGTTATTATTTGTTGTTTTGGCAACAATTCTATGAAAAGCCTTAATAGTCACCTGGCCTCCCAGTGGTTGAGGAGAGTCATGGGTTGGAGGAAGGAAGGAATTGTAGCCAGTTTGTTCCACAGTTATGGACCGAACTCCAACTCTGCACCTGCCCTATCCATACATTGTCTTTGGGAGTTCCAAGGCTAGTTGGGGGCAGGGTGGAAGGAAAGGGTCTGCAGCTAAGCACTGTGAGGTCTACTGTGATGTGGAAGGTGTGGAGAGCTATGGCAGCCAAGGATGGCAGTTAATACGGACTACAAGAGCCCCAGGAGGCTTCTGGGAAGAAGAGTCCTTGTGACCAGGTAAAAGGAATGTTCTAGAAAGTAGGACCAACACTTTCAAAGGCTTTGAAGTAAAGACCTGTTGGTCAGATGTTGGGTTGTTGAGAATTCTCATTTGCTGCTCATGTGCCCACAAAGGGCCACGTAGTCATTTTGGAAAATCAGCTGGAGATTGTCTAGTGAAGTCAGAGGTGTGCAAGTCCTCGGACAGAAGTTGTGCTTCTCTCCAGGAGCAGGAAACACATTAAAGGTCATGTACACAGTAGGAGACACACTCGAAATGACCAAAGTCCCTGACAAAGGCAGAATGACACACTGTGGTGTGATCACAGACAGAGCATGGCAGAGCAGTGGGAACATGGAACACATGACACACCAACATGACAGGTCTTCCCCACGGCAACGCCAACAAACACGAGTGACACAAGCTCAGCTGCATCCAGTACCAGGCAGGTAAGGCTGAAATATTATTAAAGATGTAGCTCAGTGGGCTGAGGATGTAAAGCTCAGTGGTATAGCATTTGCTTAGCATGTACAAGGCTCTGCATGCAAACTTCCTTCAAACCAACCAACCAACCAACCAATTAATCAACCAACCAAACAAATAAAATATTGTTTAGAAATGTACAAAAGGACAGCAGACTCTAAAAGAAAGTGTGGGAATTCTTGACTTCAGAAGCCAGAGCGTGACTTTTTCTGGAGAGAGAAAGAGGACATAGGAGAGGAGGTTCCAAGAGCAGGTGGAGAAGAGGGTCTAGTCATTGACCTGAGTTACAGTTCTGATGGGGTTTACCATTATTGGATGAACTCTGCACAATTAGGTTCTTGAATTTATCTACATTTGTGAAATATTTCGTCAGTAAGGACTAGGAGCTAAAGCAAGGCTCTATGTTCACAAGCACTGGCTGTTCCTCGAGACCCATGTTCAGTTGCCAGCACCCATGCATGGTGCTTCATAGCTGCCATGTCCCAGGGGACCCAATATCCTCTTCTGGCTTCTGAAGTCACCAGACATGAAGCTGGTGCACTGATACGTGTGCAGGCAAAATATCTACACAAATAAAATGGTAAAAATACTTAAAGTAGAGAATAAAAAGAAATCCTCTGTCCCAGGTTCTCTGCACTGTGCATAACCATGAGAAGGCCTGCACAACGACAGAAAGGCTGAGAGTAACTCATGGAACCTTCTGGAGGTAACGTCCTACTCTGGTGCACAGAGGGGTGTGTGTGTGTGTGTGTGTGTGTGTGTGTGTGTATGTGTGTATGTGTGCCTATGTGTGTGCATTTGTGTGTGTGTGTGAGAAAGAGAGAATGTGAATATGCAAGTATGATTGTGTATGTGTGTGTGTGTGTGTGTGAGAGAGAGAGAGAGAGAGAGAGANGAGAGAGAGAGAGAGAGAGAGAGAGAGAGAGAGAGAGAGAGAGAGAGAGAGAGAGAGAATGTGAGTATGTGAGTATGTGCTCACGCACCTGAGACCCAAAGCCTTTTAGATCCTCTTAAACCATCTCCATGAGATATACATGGCTTAGCCTCCAGAGAGTCTCAGACAGGTGTGAGAGTTTCACAGACTGAGGAAGGAGCCAGCTGATGCTCAGAGCCCCTGAGGAGCTATGACATTGCCTTGGCTTTCTGCCTGCAAGTCTCTGGAACGGGTTAGGTCCTAAATGTGCAATGTGATCATGGAACCGAACTACAGGGTCCTGTGTCTCTCGCGACAGTGTCTACTGGAGTACACCAGAACACTAGTTACTTTCCATCACTGTGATCCAGTGCCTGACAGGAATGACTGAAGAGAAGAAGGCTTCAGTTTTGCTTATGATTTCAGAGGGTTCGGTCCATCACAGAAGGAGAGCATGGTGGCATCCCGGCTCACTCCATGACTGGTCAAGAAGGAGAGAAAGAGAACAGAGGCCAACTCTTGGCTTTCTTCCTTTCCCATTTTTGTGCTGCCCAAGCCTTCAGTCAGTGGGATGGTGCCATCACATTCAGGGCAGATTTCTCTCATCAGGTAATCTAGAGACACTCTCATGACAAATTGGTAGTACGCCTTAACAATCACCTAGGGCATTCTAAATCTGATCACTCTAACAGTGGCAATTAACTACGACAGCCAGGATGGGCATTGCCACAATGCTCTGCTTCTGGGTGACTTGGGAGGGATCTTCGACAAAAGTGAGCTTGAGTCAGGCTTGGGGGAGGGCGTGAATGTCACAAGGGAGGCAGAGCTCAGGGGAACTGAGTGGTTACTTGAATCCAGGCCTTATGCTCTTTGACTGTTGATGAGCCATATGTAGTTTATTTGTAAGAGTTGTCTGCCCTTCTGGAACAAGTGACCTTATGTGGACATAAATATGGATGGCAGTGTTGTGTCCTGTCCCCTCATGGTCTTGTCTTACAAAGGAACCAAAATTAGGACTAGAGGCAAGTCTCAGAGGTTAAGAGAACTTGCTATACAATCATGAGGACCCCAGGATGTTCAGATCCCAGAGCCCACACAACAAGCCAGGCATCTGATAAAAATATATCAGTATATGTTCTTCATGCCAAAAACCTCCAACTCCACATACATATAAACAAACACAGCCCAGGGCTTATTTTTTTTTAAGGATTTATTTATTTATTATATGTAAGTACACTGTAGCTGTTTTCAGACACACCAGAAGAGGTCATCCAATCTCATTACAGATGGTTGTGAGTCACCATGTGGTTGCTGGGATTTGAACTCAGGAACTGTGGAAGAGCAGTCAGTGCTCTTAACCACTGAGTCATCTCTCCAGGCGGCTTATTTATTTTTAAATGGTATCACATTGTCTTAGTTAGGGTTATTATTGCTGTGATGAAACACCATGACCAAAAACAATGGGGAGGAAAGGGTTTATTTCACACACAGTTCTTCATCAAAAGAGTGAGGATAGGAACTAAGGGCAGGAACCTGGAGGCCGCAGCCAATGCAGAGGACATGGAGAGGTGCTGCTCACTGGCTTGCTCCTCATGTTTTGCTTAACCTGCTTTCTTATAGAACCCAGCATCACCAGCCCAGGGATGGCACCATACATAATGGGCTGGGCCCTCCCCCACCAATGACTAATGGAAAAACTGTCTTAAAGGCTTACCTGCAGCCCTTCCTTTTATGGAAGCTCTTCTCTCAGATGACTTTAGCTTGTGTCAAGTTGACATAAAATTAGCCAGAACACACATTATACTAATTTCTCTGCGATTTGACATTTCTATGTTCCTACCTACTGTGGACATGATTTATGATCAGCTCTTCTGTAGTAATCAATTTCTTTGCTCAATAGCTGTGGAATATTCCTGAGTATGGATGTAGAAGAATTTACTCAACCAGTCCCTGCTTATTGACTCTTAGGTAATGTCCAGTTTCCACCAGCACAGGCAATGTTCAAGAGATGTCCACTGTGCATGTCTACACATCCTGGAGCCTTTCTTTCTGCAGAATAGATACCCAAAGCTGACATGCTAAGTGAAAGAACTCACATTTTGATTTTAATGAACTCTGACAGATGACTCTCTCAAGATTACAGTCATTCACACGTTCACTATAGACACAGGAGAGTCTTATTGATCTACAACCTTTCGACACTGGGTGTTATCAGTTCTTGGGGAGTTCCCCACACCCTCCCTCTTGCCTCATTTAATATCATCAACAAGTGAGCGAAGAAGAAAAATATGCAGAAACAAAATTCCCATACAATGCTAAAACTTATTATTTTTTAAACTCACACCCAGCCACTATGGTGGTTATCTTTTCCTGCATCTATTTATTATTATATTTTCTTCTCCAGGAATGATAATTCATTCCTTTTCTGTCTTTCTGTCAAATGATTTCTCTTTACATTACTGGTTTGCAGGACTTTTTTTTCACAAAAATGTTTAGAGAATGAACTCAGGGCTGAGGACATAGCTCAGTTGGCCGAGTGCTTGCCTAGCGGGCATGAAGCCCTGGGTCCACTCCCCAATATCACACACACACACACACACACACACACACACACACACACACACCCCACAATGTTATTGTGAACACCTGTCCTGCGGTCCCACCATTGGGAGGTAGAAGCAGGAGAATTAGCAGTATGAGATCACCTTCAGGTGTCTAGTGAGCTCCAAGCTAGCTTGGGTTTGAGATTCTGTCTCAAAACAACCAACCACCATATTAATCTGTCACCTAGTGTATTATCTTCCATTTTCATTGTCAGTGGGCACAGTGAGTTTCCTGTAGACACCAGAATGCAAGGCTCAAGGCTAGAGAGGGTCATCTTCTAGGTGCCCTGCATAGGGTTATGTCTAGACCCATGTCCTAACTTAGAGCCTTAAGGTCTATTGCCTGGGAGGTATTAAAGCAGATTTTCTCAGAGCATCATCCACAGACTTCCTTCAGCGAATCACTAGGTGCTTCACTGAGATCCAGGTTTCATGTCTGGGGAGGAGGCTCAGTCAATAAAGAGAGTGACAAGCAACCTGAGGCTCTGAGTTTGAACTTCTAGCACCATGCCATGTTGGGCACAGCCGTGCAATGCCTGTGACCCCAGTGTTGGGGACGGGGATGGGAGCAGAGCTTGCTGGTCACCCAGTCTAATTGAATTGGTGAGATCCAATATGTATATAAAGGACATTGACTAGACTGGCTTATAGGATATAGTCCTGGTATTCCAACAATGGCTGTCTCACACTGGAGAAATGGAGAATCTAGTAGTTGTTCAGTCTGAGAGACTGGATGTCTCACAGCCTCAACCTGGCCTTGAAGGACAGGCAGATGCCTAGAAAGCTGCTGGTCTTCAGTTTGTGTTGGAATCCCAAGAAACAGTGTCTAATATTGGAAAAGGAATGTGTGGTGGTTTGAATAGGAATGGCCCCATAGACTTATGTGTTTGAATACTTGGCCCGTAGAGAGTAATAGTATTAGGAGGTGTGGCCTTGCTGGAATAGGTGTAGCCTTGTTGGAGTAAGGGTGTCACAGTGGGGGGTGGGCTTAGAGGTTTCCTATGCTCAAGCTCTGCCCAGGGAGGGACACCGTCTCCTTCTGCCACCTGTGGATCAAGATGTAGTGCTCTCAGCTCCTTCCTTCTCTAGCACAATGTCTGCCTGCATGCTGCCATGCTTCCTGCCATGATGATGATGGGCTGAACCTCTGAAACCGTAAGCCAGACCCAATTAAATGTTTTCCTTTACAGGAGTTGCTATGGTCACGGTGTCTGTTCATAGCACTAAAGCCCCAGTTAAGGCGGAATGCCACAGGAGCAAGAGAGATGGACTGGCCAGTGAGGGTAAGCAGGCAAGATCGAAGTTTCCTTCTTCCCAGTCCTTTTCTATAGGCTGCTACCAAAAGGCATGGTTCGTTTAAAGCACATTTAAGGTGGTCCTTCCAACTCAAATAATCTAATTAAGAAAACCCCTCACAAGAGTGACTGGCAGCTTGGGTTTGAGTTTTTAGATTCAGTCGAGCTGTCAACCACAATTAGCAGCTGTCACATTTCCCAATGTCCTCTCTCTCTCTCTCTCTCTCTCTCTCTCTCTCTCTCACACACACACACACACACACACACACACACACATTCTGTGGCCATATGTCAACTACCAAGTCTGAATCTCTAGAAGTGGACTCAGGGAATCTGCATCTGAAGTGGGATTTTGAAGAACTTTTTCTTGTATGAACTAATACTAGAGAACTAGGACCCCACTCAAGGACCTTGGATAGGAGCAAAGGCCACTGACTGGGAAGATGGATTCAAAAAGGACATGGTGACTTCCACCTCCCCTCTATTACCCTGACTCCACCCCTCCCTATCACCTCCACCCCCCACCTCTTCACTCCCATCTCCACCCTTTTGATCACCCCATCCCCCTCCACCTCTACTACCCACACCCCCTACATTCCCTCTATAGCCCCATCCACCACCACTGCCTGTACCACCCCATCTTTCACTCCCTCCACTATCACCTCATCCCTACCCCCACCTCCATCACATCAACCCTACCCACACCTCTATCATTATATCTCCATCTTCACTATCCCCAGCACCAGCATCAGACAAAGAAGAGCCCTAAGGCTCAAGCTTCAGAACAGAGCTGTCACCGGGACCTCTTGGCCTAACACCTCCTTTAAGCCACACTCAAGTTTTTGTTGCAATAGAGGAGAGAATCTAATATATCACTTTTCTTGTCAGTATAAAGGTGTAAATGTCAACTTCCTATCCTCTTTTTGGTGAAGATTTGACAAAGCACTTAGCACAGCACCCACTTTAATCAACAAAGCAGCCGGAAGGATCGCGGGGCAGCGAATGTGCCATATCCTATCGGAGCTTTGCGTAGATTTGAAAATTGCACTTTTAATTAAAACTGACATTTGTGAAGCTCAGATTGTAGCTAGCCGTTTTGCTGGGGAATTGCAGGCTGCGAGGCAAACAGTCTAAGACAGAGGCTTAAGAGTGTAAAGAGAAGGCGTGTGTATGAACAGGGGAGCTTGTTTAAATAATGAAGTGGAGAAAAGATAATGTAAAAAATGCTTTTCTGTTTAGTTAAGATTTCCACGGAGACTCCTGTAATTGCGGCTGAGCTGTCCGAGGCTCTGGTGGTTGGGTGAGAGGCTCTCTTGATCAAATCCACCCCTCCCAGAGGCAAATGCCTGCCCCCGGGTCTCCAGGGGCCTGACCTCCTTCATAGGTTCATTTCTGGCCGAGGAGAAACACCCTGGTAGGTGCTGTGCTGTGACACTGAAGCTAACAATTCTTTCCATGCACAACAATGCCTGTCTTGATTTGGTTGGTTTCAGGTTTTTGAGACAGACTTTATTTTAACTCAGGCTAACCTTGAACTGGCAATCTTACCACATCTGCCTCCAGAGCACTGGAATGGCGGGCGTGCACCACCACTCAGAAGCCACTCAGAGGATGCTCTGAAAACTTCAAGGAGCTCTGAAAACTTAAGGGATATCAGCTCCAAACTGTTGATCTTTTCTGTTGGGAGCCAACTCTCAGCAGAAAGCGGCTGTCACCTCTGCAGCCATCTCGGGCGATTTACTTACAGGTGGTCCTTTTCCACTCTGACAAGAGACTTGTTTTCCTAGCATGATGTTTTCACAAGCCCACCACAGCTGAACACACTGTTTTTCTCCTATACATCTTGGACCTGTGGCTAAGTGTCTCCAGCTGCTCTCCCCAGCGAGTGCATATATATATGTATATATATATATATATATATATATATATATATATATATATATATATATATCCATAGTTGCCTTCCAATAAATGAGACTTAAGACTTGATCAGACTGTCTTCATTCTTCGAGTCTCTTGCCCCCCTCAGTCCCCACTCTCTCTCTTGCATAACCTGTTGACTGACCCACGGACTATCGATCTTGTAGTGAGTCTCAGAGTTGATCTCAGGAGGTGGGAGATTTTGGTGAACTTGAATTATGGATGACTAAATTCTTAATTGACGGAAGACATTGACAAGTCGGAGCATTTAAAATAATCTCTCTGAAATAATGGAGTTGAGGCTTTATGCTGGGCAAGGCTCTACCACTGAGTCACCTCCCAGACCCAGGAAAACCTATTGATACTGCATATTGTGTGGATTAGATCAAACAGCACCGACCCGACTCACAATCACGTGCAAGAGAAGTAAAGATTCCAGTGGACGATGAACTCTAGAATGTCACTGTGGTGATTCAAATATGCTTGGCTCATAGGAAGCGGCACTATTCGGAGATGTGGCCTTGTTGGAGGAAGTGTATCACTGTGTGGGTGGGCTCTGAGGTCTCCTAGTGTTCAAGTTCCACCCAGTGCAGAAGACAGTCCTCTCCTGGCTGCCTTTGGATCAAGATGTAGAACTCTTGGCCATTCCTGCACTATGCCTGCCTGGATGCTGCCATGCTCCCCACCATGATGATAATGGACTAAACCTCTAAACAGTAAGCCAGTCCCAATGAAATGTTTTCCTTTATAAGAGTCGCCTTGGTCATGGTGTCTCTTCACAATAAAGCCCAAACTGAGGCAGTCACTCATTGTTAGAAGAATGCTCAGCCCAAGGTTTCTCTGGTAAAGGCCAAATTCCCATGGCAAGGCAGGAGCAGAGACTTTCCTGATCACTTTCCTGTCATACTGACAACTATTTTTCTTTTTTGCTGTATTGACGGTGGAACCAAGGGCCTGGTTTATCCTAAGCAAATGATCTCCGCTGAGTTACACCAGCATCCTTAGAACAAGATTGACCAAATACTGAAGACTGTGAAGGAAATGGATAACAGTTTCAGAAGTGTAATGAGGGAGGCAGTCTGGTCACAGACTGGAGGCAGGTGTGATTCCCAACCCCACTGAGTGGCCCATAGAAACGATACAGCTCTTAAAGTCTAAGTATTCCAGGATGTCTTTCAACTTACTATGTAGCTGAGGATGATCTTGAACTCGTGCTTCCAGGCCCAAGTTCTGGTGTGCACAACCATACTTAGTTCATACAGCAGTGGGTTTGAACCCAGGACTTTGTGTATGCTAGTCAAGTACTCTACCACTAAGCCACATCCCCAGTCTGGGACACAGAATCACTTCTGAGCCATGAAATGGGAGTGCCAACAGGACCATGGCTAAAAGGCTGTTGTAGGGGATGGAGAGGGGGCTGCTCTTCTAGAGGACCTCACTTCCATTCTTAGCACCCACATGGCAACCCACAGATGTCTAAATCTCCATCTCTAGGATATCTAATGCGTTCTTCTGACCTTGATGGGCAACACACATACACACACACACTGCACACACATACAACACACATACATGCAGATAAAACACCTTTATACATAAACCAAAATTAATAAATCTAAAAGAATTTGTTCGATTTTAAGAGATTGCTTTGGTCTATCATAGACAATGCACTTGGGCTTAGTACTTAACACGCATTCCCCTCCTTGGGGTGAGTTCCTATTACTGCTGTTATTGTCCATGAGATTCAGAGCAGGACCCTCCTGTGTATTCAGCGCCTCCATGGTAAGATACTTGAAGAGGTTCCTCCTAGGAAGCAGCTGGTGATGCTCTGCCATCACTTTCAAGAGAAGCAAGTTCCCCTGCCCCACCCCCATCACAGACCTACAAATATTCCCACAGCCTGGCGAGCCTCATTTCGCTGCATGGCTTCCCCTTTGCACAGCCCAGGATGGGGTCTGTGCAATAGTGTAAAGATGAAGAGATTGAGACTCCCAGCTCAAGAGCTCATTGATTCCTCCCTCCCCGGGGGCCAACTCCAGCGGCAGCTGGGGAAGCCCGCCGTTAGCTCTCTTTATTATCTGCATTTTCTGCCTCACTGGTTCATCTGAGGAAGCAAATGTCTGGCCCAGACCTGGCCTTATTGGCTTCTGACACTGGGAAGGAGCTGGAACTACTGACACCACTGCCCAACCAGAAGGTTTCCAGACTCCCAAGATGGAGAGCTGGTGTGTGCATAGCCAGGCTCCGTTCTGGGACCTCCTTTTCCACCCAATCATGACTTCTGAGCTCAGAACCTCATAATGGTATCCTTTTGAAAATTAGCAGGCCGGGCGTGGTGGCGCATGCCTTTAATCCCAGCACTTGGGAGGCAGAGGCAGGCGGATTTCTGAGTTCGAGGCCAGCCTGGTCCACAAAGTGAGTTCCAGGACAGCTAGGGCTATACAGAGAAACCTTGTCTCGAAAAACCAAAAAAAAAAAAGAAAAAAGAAAAGAAAGAAAATTAGCCTTGTCTTTTCTGGCCACACTCATGTTTCTTCTCTGAGTTTTAAACAAAGGTGTCTATTTAATACTGACCCACAAGACCAGGGACTTGGATTTTGCTTGTTGTGATGGTTTGTATATGCTAAGCCCAGAGAGTGGCACTATTAGAGGGTATGGCCATGTTGGAGTAAGTGTGTCACTGTGAGTGTGGGCTTTAAGACCCTCATCCTAGTTGCCTGGAAGCCAGTCTTCTCCTAGCAGCCTTCAGATGAAGATGCAGAACTCTCAGCTCCTCCTACACCAGGCCTGCCTGGATGCTGCTCTGTTCCCACCTTGATGATAATGGACTGAACCTCTGATCCTATAAGCCAGCCCCAGTTAAATGTTGTCCTTATAAGAGTTGCATTGGTCGGGCTGGAGAGATGGCTCAGTGGCTAAGAGCACCAACTGCTCTTCCGAAGGTCCTGAGTTCAAATCCCAGCAACCACATGGTGGCTCACAACCATCCGTAATGAGATCTGACACCCTCTTTTGGTGCAGCTGAAGACAGCTACAGTGTACTTAGATATAATAATAAATAAATCTTAAAAAAAAAAAAAAGAGTTGCATTGGTCATGGTGTCTGTTCACAGCAGTAAAACCCCAATTGAGACACTTGTACAGAGATGAACTGCTTAGCCACAAGAAACTTCTGACTCCAGCGGCAAGTTCCCCATGTCTGAGATGGGATGGTTGGCTTATTAGTAGAGCCTTTCTAGCCATGCTCAAGGCCTTGGGTTTGATGCTGAGCACTGGAAGAAAATGTATAAAATAAGACTACATGCAATTTTATACTTTTTAAGATTCATTTTTATTTTATGTGTGTGAGTGTTTTGCATGCATGTATATCATCTGTGCCCCACATGCATGTGGTACCCAAGGAGGTGGGAAGAAGATGCCGGATCCCTTGAAACTGGACTTACAGACAGTTGTGTGCTGAGACTTGAACCCCAGTCCTCTGGAAGAGCAGCCATCGCTCTTAACTGCTTAATCTTTCCAGCTGATGTCTATGGTTTGTTGTTGGTTTGTTTGTTGGTTTGTTTGTTTGTTTGTTTGTTTGTTTTTAAATGAGGGAATGCCTTGACGTTCTCCTGAGGATTGGTGGGGTGTTCCTCATCTGTAGAGAATTTTCTAGACCCTGAACAGGTAGAGCTCAGAAATATCAATCCCATCCTTAGAATAGTGGGGTAGGTGTCACTGGCAGCCCTATTTTGTGGGTGAGGAAATTGACTTGTTCAAAGTGACATGTATCTTTTTTTCAACCAAACATTCGTCCCACAGGAAAGCCATAGACTGCTGTCTTAGTTAGGGTTTTACTGCTGTGAATAGACACTATGACCAATGCAACTCTTATAAAGACAACATTTAATTGGGGCAGGCTTATAGGTTCAGTGGTTCAGTCTATTATCATCAAGGTGAGAACACGGCAGCATCTAGGCAGGTGTGGTGCAGGCAGAGCTGAGAATTCTACATCTTCATCTGAAGGTTGCTAGTGGAAGACTGACTTCCAGGCATCTAGGATGCGGGTCTTAAAGCCTAAACCCATAGTGAAGCACCTACTCCAACAAGGCCACACTTCTAAATAGTGCCACTCCCTGGGCCAAGCAGATTCAAACCATGACAAGTGCTATGGCTTACAGTATTGTCTATAGACGGGAGAATGGTTGAACTTTTCTGATTTCCAGCTTAGCTTCAGGCTCAGAGAAGAGTCAGCCTCACAGGAGTAAGGTGGAGAGTGGTGGAGCAGGACACCCAATGTCCTCCACTGGCCTCTGTGCCAAGTGTGGGTACCTGCTCCCCGCCACGTGTGTGTAGACACCAGATATGTAAGCGCGCACACACGAATAAACTTACATAATAATTTGAAAAATCCCCTGTGCAGTCTCTACTCACAGGGTTCTGCCAGCCCCTCCCCCTTCTCACCTCTGGGCCACCGTGACATCCATGAAGCCACACAAACTGTCCCCTCTCCCAAAGAGAGGCTGAACCACAGCCAAGAAATAAGCCACTAGCAGGATGAAGAACGCACTAGAGCACTCACTAGAGAGCACTGTAGGAGTAGTATGTCTTCCTTCCGAAGTTATGCCTTCCTTCCCGTTCCTGCGTCTTAGGAATGATAGTCCACAGAGACTCAATGTGTGTGGATTATCGGTGATGATTTCTGATACCCCGCCCCCCCCCCCAGGAGTTCGGATATGGCAACTCTCACATATCAAAGCCGTCTGGCTTCCTTCTGCCCACCCTCCAGTGACCCAGTGTTAGGGTGGAAGACAAGCTCAGGTGGTCAGATAGAGTGATAAAGCCCTTACTGCTTTCCAAAGAGAAATAGTAACATATACTGATTTTCATTCTGAGGCTGGGGACTCTGCAGCCTAAAGCCTAGGGAGATGGCCCTGGGACTATGGCAGGTTAACAGCCAGATGGGGCTTGATCTTGATGCTTTCTGGCTTACCATCCTTACCTTGGAATAGCCAAGTGTATGTGGTATGTCCCTACATAACCAAGGTAGAATCATTCGCTTGGATTTAAGTCTTCCCTGATGCCTGGGAATTCTCTGAGGCTTGACAACGGAACCCTGGGTCAGTCTCTAAACAGCAACTCCTTTGCCTAATAGAGCCTCACCATGCATTGGATGATTGCAGCTCAGGGAAACCTCAGAGCTTTGTAAGCCAAGAAATGGAAACCTCTAGTCTGTCTTAACAAGCAGGGTTGAGTTGGTGAGTTTAAGGAAAGCACTCTATATCAGTGTTCAAGAACGGATGGAGAGATGGCTCAGTTGTAAAATTACTTGCTAGGCAGACATGAGGACCAGAGTTTGGATCTCAGCAGGCACTTGACAAGCTCGGGTTTGGTCCATGTATACCTGTAACTCCAGCCTGGGAAAGACAGAGCCAGGTAGATTGCCGTGGCTGGCTGGCTGCCAGTTTAGTTGAAAACATGTAGTGGAGATGGCTCAGTGGGTAAGAGCACCCGACTGTTCTTCCAAAGGTCCGGAGTTCAAATCCCAGCAACCACATGGTGGATCACAACCATCTATAACAAGATTTGATGCCCTCTTCTGGAGTGTCTAAAGACAACTACAGTGTACTTACATATAATAAATAAATAAATCTTTTTTAAAAAAAAAAAAAAAGAAAGAAAACATGTAGTGGTTTGAATGTAATTGGCCCCCATTGTCCCATAGGGAGTGGCACTATTGGGAGGCATGGTCTTCTTGGAGTAGGTGTGGCCTTGTTGGAAGAAGTGTGTCCCTGGGAGGTAAGCTTTGAGATCTGATATATGTTCAAGTCTGGTCAGAGTAACACAGTCCCGTCCTGCTGCCTGAGTATTATGGGGCTTCTTCTCCAGCACTATGATGTCCTGCATGCTGCCATGCTTCCTGCCATTAATACAATGGACCACACCTCTGAAAGTATAAGCCAGTCCCAATTCAATGTTTTCCTTATAAGAGTTGCCTTGGTCCTAGTGTCTCTTCACCGCAATGAAACTCTAACTAAGGCAGTGAGCTTCACTGTCCTGTTCAGTTCAGTGAGAGACTTTGAATAATGTGGGGAGTTTTACAGAAAGGCACCTGACACCTTGCTCTGGCCTCTGAGTATGCACACACTCATGGGCCTACAACACACGCATGCCCACAGATGCATACACACATTCGTGCACACATAAACATGTACACATGCACTCATGGGTATTCAACACACACATGCACATGTGCACAAATACGCACATACACGCACACATACACAAATTGAAGATATCATACAGACAAAATAGATAATAGGCAGGCAGTGGGGTGAAGGCGGGGCTAGGCAGGAAACTAGTTCCTCCAAAGGTCACAGACACTGCTACCATGTGATGTCCTGCCCAGGTGTGGTACTAAGTACTCCCCATTCTTGTTCCTCTATCTGTGAGAGCTTTGGTAGCATTTACTTCCCAAGTGATGGGCTAACTGAATGGAGGAATACAACCAACAGACACTGCACCCTGGGAAAGGGCACTTTGCTTTATTGTTGTGACTGCGTACAGTTCCTTTGCTAGCTGCTAAGCGAGGCAGGTGCCTTTTCTCATTTCAGCTAAAACTTTGTAATGTGAGCATGCCCAGAGGGGTTCCTGCCTTCCATCTTCATAACTGCAAGCAGACCCAAACATCTCCCCAGCCGCCATTTTTTTAGCCTTGTGAACAGGAACTCCTTGACCCGAGTTACGCACGCTCCACACTGTGTCCTTTAGCTGTCACACTTTTTTATTCATGGAGGAGGGGCTATTTTGGAAACAACTCTGTTCCCCTTGCCCACTGCAGCTAACAAATCTTTCTCTACTCTTTTTAAAAACCTTTTCTGCCGTTCTTTTATTTCTCAGAGAGCTATTTTTGACCTTTCGTTCAAGGTGTGAATCTGTCTTTTGAGTCTAAGTGCCCCAATTTCTTTAGTCTCTCCTTAGCTGAGCTGTCTTTTCTTCAACCACTGGGCAAGCTGAACGTAGAGACTCAGAAATGTCTCACCGCCACTGGGCTTTTGGGGAGACTCTTTCTCCCTCCCCTCACCCCCACCCCCAGCTCCTTTACCCTCTTCCTTCTTCCCTCCAGCGCTCCTTCCATTCATTCTGTTCTTGGAAAAGCCTCGCGGAGCGCTGTCCTTGGTGCTGACCTATATTTCCCTCAGCTAGAGGAGATAACAGTTTACAATGGAAAGGCATGGGATGCCAAGGCTCCGAGTGTTAAATCCGGGAACATTCTGGAAACCGAGTTCTCGGCCTTTCATGTGGCCACAGCAGCTGCAGTGCCCCAGCAGACCACGGCCTGGATCAGAGATGCCAGTTGGTCACTGCCCCTCCCCCAGACACCGACTTCAGAGCTTCAGGGTCCAGACAGTGCCTTATCTAGGTGCCTCTGGGAAAGCTGTGGATTCAGTGACTGCCCCAAAGGGACCAGAACATAGAACCCCAGCAGGATACAGAGGCCTGAGATAAGACCACGAACAGGGTCCCTTTGGCGCTCAGGTGCTGTTCATCAGACATCAACAGCCCCACAGCCCTGGCAATGACAGGCAGAACTGATAACATACCATGTGATCAGCAGCCTTAGAGGACAGACTGTCACTGGCTCCCAGAGATAAGGGAACAAAGAGCAGCCCCTCTACCTAGGGAAAGAGGAGCAGCAGAAGTTAAGCCGGTCTTTGACCCCAGATAGCTGTCAGTACCCCATCCTTCCTGAACTTCCCCAGAGCTGCCTCCTGCCATCCTGGGGCCCTTCAACCAATTACAGAGCCAAATCATCTGGACTCTATTTTTAGGGATTAATCATGTTATCTCTAGACACAGGTGTTAACGAGTGACAGCAGACAAGAGGTTTCCTCCCCACATATCTGTCTCACAGAGTCTGCCCAAGGAATAGGGTGGTGTAGACACGTTAACTAAGGCAGTGTAGCACGTTATCCAAGCTATGAACTGAGCCTCAGCAGCCTCTCTAGGATCAAGAGCAGGCAGATGGGTACCCAAAAAGAAGCTGCAATGAGCATCTAACATTTCCTTCCTTCCTTCCTTCCTTCCTTCCTTCCTTCCTTCCTTCCTTCCTTCCTTCCTTCCTTCCTTCTCCCCTCTCATCCTTTCTGAAGTGGAAACTTAAGGGTTCTTTGGTTAAGTCAGCTGTGTTGGAAGGTGTTTCGCTAGGGCAAGCATCTTCATTCCTTACACTGCAAAGCTGAGCTCTTTTTGTCAGGACTCCATAGAGAGAAACACACCAAAACAAACAAACAAACAAACAAACTTCTGGTGGTGTGTGACAGCTTTTTTGTCGCTTTTGTGGCCTTGGGCTGATTGACAGAGTGATGTCAGCTGAGACAGATGTTCGTGTTGAGGCAAGACATGTGCTGAGGCAAGACCCGTGGAGGACACATGATGTTTAGAGGGCATATTAAATGAACTCGAGAGACAGTGATGGAGGCTGGTCTGGGCTTGCTTATAGAGCTGGCTGTGCAACGCTTGTGGGTCTCATGTCTTTGCTGATCTTCACTTCGCTGACAGAGGCACACTTTCTTCTCCCCTCTCTCTTTTCTTCTTCTTTCTGCTCCTCCTCTTCCTTTTCTTCCTCCTCTTGTTCCTCCTCTATAGGCTTACATTTTAAAATCTACTTTAATAAAAGTTCTTAAACTCTCCAATCTGCCTCACAGCCTACCAACCAAGGGGAGGGGAGGAAGATGGATGATAGGACAAGGGAAGTGTGGATCTATTTAGAAGTAGTTTTGGGGTGATTCCAATCTTTGTCGTCAGCAGTCCGGTCTACTAGCAAACCACCAAACTCAAATAAGCTGCAGTGGCTTGATCCAGAAGTAACAGAGAGGCTCCACGGATCAGCATATGTCTGCCAAAGCAGCAAGAAGCAGCCGGAGCACCACCAGAAGGTTTTTGGTGTGTTTTTCTCTACGACGTTATGACAAGAAAAATCTGAGAAGAAAGCAAGGCAAACCAATGCCAGAGTGTCGTCAGTGAAGACCAAAGTCAGCAAAGTCCAAGGTGAGCCAATCAAGGCCATCAAGGTGAGCCAGTGCCTGAGAATCATCCACTGTCTGTTGGGTTATATTTACACCCTTTTCAAACATCACAGGCTCTCTCAAGCATCCAGAAAAAAAAAAAAATCACATGCCCTCTCACCAGGCAGCTTTCTGGAAAACACCACGTGTCTGTTCGCAACAAAGCATCCTCTAATAAGACAGTTTCCAGAAAAACATCACATGACACAACTGAGTCTCCAGCGAAACCAAAAATTTCCATTTTACTCCTCTTCTTCCTCCTCTTCCTCCTCTTCTTCCTCCTTTTTTTTCCTTCTCCTCTTTTCCCTTCGCCTCACTCCAGGTCTCACATTGTATCCTGGAACTCTCTATACATTCAAGGCTGGTCTCAAATTCTCAATAACCCCCCTACCTCAGCGGTCTCTGAGTATTTTAAATTGTTATGTTTCCAGGTGCTAAGGATTGAACCCAGGTATGTGCTAGGCAAGTCCCCTGTACTGGGTAGTGTTCTGCAAACTTGACACAAGCTAGAGTAGATTTAAAAGAGGGGAATCTCGATTGAGAAAATCTCCCCCACAAGATTAACCTGCGCTACATGTATTGGTTGGTGGCTAATGAAGACGTGATGGCATCCCTGGGCTTGGGGGTCGTGGGTTCTGTAAGAAAGCAAGCTGGGCAAGCCAGGATGAGCAAGCCAGTAAGCAGCACCCCTCCATGGCCTCTGCATCAGTTCCTGCCTATAGGCTCTTTTCCTGTTTGAGTTCCTGGCCTGTCTTCCTCTATAATAAACTGTGATGTGGAAGTACAAGTGAAATAAATCCTTTCTTCCCCAAGTTGTTTATGCTCAAGGTGTTCGTGCCACAGCAATAGAAACTCTAGCTAGAACCCACCCTGGCACTGAGCCATATCTCTGGCTCTTGCAACCTGAATATCCTGGACTCTTCCCATTAGCCCATGGGGCAGAGCTGTTGAGCCCATACCAGACCCCTAGTCTGAGATGAGTTCTGTTGCCCCGACTCCTCTCCCTGCACGATGCCCACCTTGTCTTCCTGTAGTTCCAAGAGTCACGGAGTGCGGTATCCAGATGTCTGTGTTTTTGTCTTTTCCTCGGCTCGGCCTTGACGAATGGCCCCGGGGTCTGGAGGGTGAGGGTTAAGACTGAAGAGACATTCGGGAGGAGATGGAAGAGGCCATCTGAGAGGCGGAAAAAGCAGCAGGAGAAGGCAGAAAGGAAAGAATTTGGCTACAAGCAGAAAAGACCATGGCGTGAAGGGAGGGAGGATGGCATCCGAGGTCTGTAAGGGGACAATGCGGGAGGATGGGGTGGCAGCTACATCACAGAGGGCTGCAGGCTGGGGCATGGACCATTCTTTGAAGAAGCATGCTCTGAACAAAGATGAAGGAGTGCAGTGAGGGAGGTGGAGAGAGGGGCCATCGCAGCAGCACATAAATGGGCAGGACAGACCCCAGCCAGGGTCTGGCATCTCTCCCAGGCCATGCAGAGCAGAATCTGCCTGCAAAGACTTGCTGTCAGTCCCAGCAGAAAACTCCAATGCGGTGAGTGCCAAGTGAGGCCTGGAGGCACAAATATTTGCTCGGCTTCTGCCCTTCTTCTTCAAACAAGGCATCGCTTTGGGAAATGGAGGGTGCTGTACTGTCAGGAAGTAAGAAATCAGTGAGGGTGGAAGCAATTGCTCTTGGGGCTACTAATGAATCCCCCAGACTCCTGAGCTACTGGAATCCATTAGCTCAGTAAAGCAGCTAAATAATACCAGGCCCTTTTATGAGACATCTGTTCAAACAAAGCCACCCTTTCTCCTCACATCAGACTCTTTCCACTCCCCGTGCCTACACTGCTTCTGTGGCTGGATTAGTGAGCCAGGGCTGTAAGTTACTACTAGTCTACCCTGGGCCATAAGACAGCATGCTACTGAAGAGGGTGTGCTGTTATGTCATGACCTTCACTTTGACTGCAGGGTCTATGGAGGCCATGATCAGGGTGGGTTTATTTTGTCATGTAGAAGTCTGTGCATGCTCCCGTGGGCTTAGTTACTTGTGTGTGTGTGTGTGTGTGTGTGTGTGTGTGTATGTGTGTGTGTTTTCATACAACACTGTACTATTATGTAAATGTATTATTGTAACAGGGTTCCAGACCTTAGTAAGCCCCAGACTTTAGTACAAACTGACACCATGATAGAAGTGACATTCAGGCTGTAAAACTCAACACACAGACAGCTCTGCTTGCCAAAATGAAAACAAAGACCTAACCCACAAAGTCCATAGTCCTGAGATAGTCTCTGAGTGGCCTAACCTTGCTTTTTTTAGCTTCTTTAATTCTACTTCTGGCTAACTGTTCTTGTTAACTGAGTATGTTGATCCTGGACATGTTTGTGTGTGTGTGTGTGTGTGTGTGTGTGTGTTTAAATGCTCACCCTGAGAAAGGCTTGATGCTACACTGGGATCCCAAACATACAGCATAACCTCCGACTGGCTAATAAAGACTTTCTATTGGCTTAAATCCATGTCTGAGCAGTCTGCTCTGGTGGATACTCCACAACAATATGTCATGGGTAACTGTGTCATTGTAAGATCACAAGCCACGAACCATGGACTTTTCTAACAGAATTCAGCTCCATGTTGTGATAAATTGTGAGCCTGTGTGCTTATATGAAACAGCAAGTGATTGGGTATGGTTTGGTGGTTCACTGTGAGACACCTTCATGTATCTGAGTACACACTGTAAAATGACCACTGAATTAGCATGTCTAAGTCATGCAGTCTGGTCCTGTGCAAAGGCCCCCTTTCACCAATGCAATCGTGTGATGCTGTGAATTGTGTACTGTGCACACCGAAGTCAGGGAGGCAGCATGGACTCTTTGTCCCTGTTCTAGTGACTAGAAGGATTGGAGTCCCTGTTTTCCTTCCAGTGCCCAGGGATACTCTGAGGAGCATCTGGGCAGATATGCGTGGGCCTTGATGGGATAAAGAAACACCTCTCTTCAGCTGCTAAGTAAAGGGGCTAACCTGGGACAGTCCTTCCAGGGCAGAGGTGACACCCAGAAGGTAGCAGATGCTGAGATGGATGAAAGGAAACGGCCTTTATGGAAAAGCAAGGAAGGCATCAGCGGCCACCAAGCCCAGGGCAGAGTCAGGGAGCTTCGGTATGCAATGAGTTTTGCCTAACAGCTTCCCCCCACATCCTTGAAATCACAGGGATGCTTGCTTAAGATTCCCAGGAGGCAACCAAAGGTGGGATTTAGTGACTAAGGCAGGACTGTGGTAGTGACTTTTTTTTTTTTAACTCTCCAATCTATGCAGGGACAAAACACCTAGGAAGTCAGCTATGGGAGCAACCCTCAGCCTGTGACGTGACTGACGTGAAGGAGTGAAGAACCAGCCCTCTACCGAGTCCCTGTCAGTCTGACCAGGTTTATCAAAATGCCGTCTCCCAGAGGTCCCAGTGGCACTGAGCCCAGTGGTGCAAGCAAGAAAAACAGAAGGGTGACGTCAGGCCCTTTCCCGAAGTCTCCTGTGGCTCACTTTCCTTCCTGATGTCTTCTGTGGCTCTCTTCCCGTCCCTCCTCACATGCTTTCTCTCTTTCTAGTTTTAGAGTCTGCAACAAAGTGACAGCCTTACATCATCACCCCAAGATTGACTCCTCAGTGTCCCAGTCTTAAGGCAGGTGAAAAGATGAATCCACAAGGCCCCTTACCCTGTAGGCTCAAAGAGTGCTGGGTGGAGCTCTCAAAGGGAAGAAGGTTGCAAGAGAGAGGGCCACTACTTTCCACACCGATGTCTGAGACCCCTCCCCACTGTGGAAGGTGACAGGTGAAGGCTCAATAGTAAATGTCCTTACAGTGTACCTGTCTCCTTAAATGTGTGTATTCATGTGTGTACAACAACAACAACAACAACAACAGGGTCTTATGTAATCCAGGCTACTCTAAAACTCATTATGTAGCCAAGGCTGGCCTTGAACTCTTGGTCCAGTTTCTAACTCCTGAGCACTGGGATTACAGACAAATGCCCCCACACCTGGCTAGCTTTGATCTATGATGTGCCTGATTCATTTAATCTATCTATTGAAGTCTTCACTTCCAAGGCGTTGTTGAGGTCACAGTCTGTCTCCACTCCCACCCCTCTAGCACATTCTCCCACACTCACCATCCCGCTGGGGGTCACTCGGGAAGATCCAAGACTGGGGAGCAAGCAGTAGGCCAGGCACACTCTGCCCAGATCTCCAGCAGCTGCAGCCCTGGCGGCTCCATCTGGACAGGATTCCTCTGCTCAGGCTGGGAGGGAAACAGCTTGGACACCATCAGACTGTATTGCTCTCTATAAACCCTGCCTGCCTCCCTCGGCCAGGCCTGCCATCTGCTCTGGCTGTTTCCTGCAGGAATGTATAGCATAAGAAAGACCCTTCTCTGGTGGGACCCAATGCCTGAAGGTCAGCTCCATGGTCAGAGGTCAGGCTTTGTCTCAGGTTTGGCTCTGTACATTCCCTGACAGGTACCAGATTAAATCATGACATCACTCACTGTTCTGGCCTGTCCTTCCCCATCGCCCTGGGGGCTTCTGCGCACATACATGGAGTTGTAGAGCCTCAAACAGACTTCATTATGAACGTCCCCAAAGAACACGTGGCTGTCTCAAACACTACAATGACAAGGATTCTGCAGCTGCCTGGAAGGTAAGGTTATGGGGTGGTTCGATGATGGCCTCAGGCAGGCTGTTGAGGCTTCCCCACACATTCCCCGCACACATTAGCCGATCTCAAGTCTTGGCAGACAGTCCCAGAGTCCATGGGCCCATGCCCATTTCAGATGCTCAGTTCTCACTTCTCAGCCTGAGGCTTCCTCTGGTCCTAAGAGCTGACCTCAGCCACTCACAAGACCACGTGGAAGTGCCAAAGACTGGCATTTGAGTACAAGCTAAGGAGGATGAGAGACTGGTGCCGGTGACAGTTCCTGGAAAAAGAGAGAACACGAGAAGCAGGTATGAACAGGCTGGTATAATGAAGAAGGCAGAAGGCATCAGAGGAGAGGGGGAGATCACACAGGAACTCGAGGTCCTCAGGAAAGTCTCTGGCCATTGAAGCGAATGGGAAGAAGGCCACATGACAGGGTCAGACTCACATAGAGCCACCCTTGCTTCTCTGTGGCAGGGAAAAGGGGAGTGAGGCTCGAGTTGGGTCTTTGGCTGAGAGTTAGTAACGTGGTGTGGATGAGAGGCATAGCTCTGGCTGCAGAATCCTGAGTCAGATTCCAAACTCCATCGTGAGGATGAAAGGCGTGAAGCCATCATCCAGCGATGGCACGGTAAGACTATCACCACACAGCCTAGGAGGCTCAACCACAGACCTCCAGGCCTAGCCGTCTCCAGTTGCCCTCCTGAGGACCTCTTGCCCGTTCTTCCTTCCAAGATCACTCCAGATGTTGAGCACAGAGAACCTGAGGCCAGGTGTATTAATCTTAGATGCAGGAGGCGGAGGCAGGGGGATCTCTGTGAGTCAGAGGCCAGTCTATCGACACAACGAGTTCTGATAAGCAAGACTAAAACGGAGAAAGTCTTCCCTTGAACAAAAACAAAACAAGAAGAATATAACATTAGTCCTTAAATTCAGACCCCCATCCCACCTTTGGGAAGGCAGGGCTCTCATGAACTCTGGCTTTGGATGGATAAAATCAGGCCTGCATTGAAAGAGCCCTATTATTCTCTAGTTTGGGGTCCCATAATTTACTTGAAATACCAAAAGTGTTGCTAAAAGACTCTCATTCTATTTTTAAAGTGTGTGTCTGTCCGTCTGTCCATGAAAGCCAGAGAATCAGATCCACTGGAGCTGGGGTCATAGATGGCCGTGAGCCACCTTATGTAGGTGCTGGGAACTGAACTTGGGTCTTCTACTAAGATATCCGTCCAACCTCCATCCCTGAACATTTTTTTTTTGTCCGAGACAAGGTTTCTCTGTGTTACTCTGACTGTCCCAAAACTTGTTCTGTAGACCAGGCTGGCCTTAAACTTAGAGATCTGCCTGCCTCTGCCTCCCGAGTGCTGGGATTCATAGAGTGCATCACCAACACCTGGCTCCCTGAGCATTTTTTTTTTTAAATACAGCATGTCCATTGAATGACTCCTCACTCCATCATGTACCCAGGCAGGGCTGGCATTGCTAATTAATTGTCATAATTCTTCCCATTGCATAAACTTGCCTTCAGAATCCAGGGTGCCTGCCTGCAGCTGCGGCCAAAGACTGAGAGATATATCTATAATTCAGCAAATGTCTCTGGGCCAGATGGTGGTGGTGGTGGTGGTGGTGGTGGTGGTGGTGGTGGTAATGGTGACAATAGTGACAACTGTAGATATATGCTTTGTGGTTTGAGGCTTGCAACGTGCAGTTGGTGTTTATCTTTTTCTACAGCTTATCCTCACATTTGTCGATGACAGATATTGGTAAGGCCTTTGTTGTTCTTTGTTGGGTTTTGTTGTTGTTTTGTTTTTTTCAGGTCAGGGTTTCTCTACACAGAGAGAGTCCTGGCTTCCCTGGAAGTCACCTTTTAAGACCAGGGTGGCCTCAAACTCAGAGATCTTCCGGCATCTCCCACCCAAGTGCTGGGATTAGAAGTGTGCACCACCACAGCCCACACGCCCTTATTGTTGTTTCTGATGCTGACGGTGGTTTTCTTTTTCTTTTTCTTTTTCTTTTTCTTTTTCTTTTTCTTTTCTTTTCTTTTCCTTGCCTTTATTGTTTCAAAGAATTAATATTTTATTATGCTTATTATATGTTTAATATACTTTATATATAATAAATATATTATTATATGTTTAATAGTGTGTGTGTTTGTGCACATGAGTGTGTGTGCGTGGAATTACAAGCTGTTATGAGACGCTTGATGTGGATAATTGCAACCAAACTTGAGCCAGTCCTTTGTAACTTGAAAACTTGAAAGCAACAATAGTATACACATGCATACATGCATGTGCTCTCTCTCTCTCTCTCTCTCTCTCTCTCTCTCTCTCTCTCTCTCTCTCTCTCTCTCTCTCTCTC
>NC_034592.1:140981546-140991632 GCF_900095145.1 Mus pahari
CACACACACACACACACACACACACACACACACACACACTGATTTTGCTAGAATAATCCCCACGGGGTGTCTAAGCCAGGCTACATCTGTCTATCTGTCCATAAAACCTAAAGGGAGACCTCACCTGGACAGCATGGATTGGGGGGAATTGGTGTGAAATGCTCCAGAGAACAGACTCTGGCGTGACAGGGAGCACAAGCGGGCGAGAAGCAACAGTCCTGTTTGTGAGGGAAATGCCGTGCTGCTTAAAACATCAACCTTGAGCCACAGATCCATGCACAATGTCTGTCGGTGTGCATACATGGTATGGAACAGTTTCATTTATAGATGAAACACAAAGATTAACTACCATAGCTCTCAACCTGGGCAATTCTAATGAATATCACAGGAAACGTTAACAAAATGTGGTCTCCTCTCTAGAGAGATTCAAAACAAATAGGGTTTTCAGAGTTCGGTTGTCTGCATGGAAACTAAACCCCAGAGAGCAAAACCTTGGATAAGGAGGGCCTGTTGTCATTGCTGTCCCACTCCACAAAGACAGTGGACAGGGACCATCCAGGACAACTGGTGTCCTGCCCAAAGTCACATAGCCAATGTGTATTAAAATCAGGACTGAGACACAGGGATTCAAAAAACGTTGGGTTCAGGGTTCTTTCCTCAGACTGAGAGCCACCCTCCTGGCCTTCTAGAAAGCCCCATGGTGGGCGGAGCTCTCTGAGAAGGTTGTGGAAGCAAAGCTGCAGAGAGATTTGTTGACTTTCCTCCAAGTGAACAGACGTGGCCCCAATGTTGCCCAGGTCCCTCCCGGGCCCGGGCGGGGCGTGCATGCATTCAGAGTAGATGGGGAGGTGAGCCGGGACCCTTGCTCCCAGAGTCAATGGGCGGGGCCAGGAGGGAGCTGTCCAGCATCCTCCCTCCCAGGCCACAGCAGGAGTCCAAATAGGCAATTAATTACTGCCGGCTGGCGGCTGGCTCCCCTTCTCCCATGCTCAACGGAGTGTGTAATGGGAACGGGAGCAGAACAGACTTCCCTGCCCAGAGGGAGCTTAGCATGCCAGCAGAGGACCATCTCGGAGGAGATGAAGAAACGGAGATTGAGACCGAGTGTGAGTTTATTAAAACAATGAGCTCTCCTTCATCCTCCACTTCCTCACCTCCTGGCTGAAAAAAAAAAAAAAAAAAAAAAAACAACGGTCTTTCCAGGGCTCTGCCCCGAAGTGACCCCTTCTCAGCAGCCTGAAAATGGCAGTACTACTGATAATAACCTCAGATCATATTAATGGCCGTCACTGGGCTAGATACTCGATAAACGCTGTCACTTTAAATCCTGAAATCAGCCCTTTGATGTCATATGAGAGCTGATAAGAAACGCTGAGACCCAGAGGTGGGCCAGTCTCTAGAGACTGTATCTCACAGTGGTAACAGACTCTGGAAACAGAGAGACCCACTTCTGCTCCTCAGGCTCTGTGCCTCAACCTCCTCATCAGCACTGTGTGGGTGACAAGCATATTCACCTCGTGTGGCTTCTGGGACACTGATTGGCTTCAGTTAATAAGCAGTGTCTATGTGTCTTGAGGGTGGGCGCTGCTATAGCCTTGTCCTAAGCATCATTAGAGGACTGAATGTGTCATATGCCCCCAACAAAGGAAAAGGCTATCTAAGAAATTAAGAGTCTTCATTCTAAGAAATTAAGAGTCTTCGTTCACACAATTTCAGGTCCTCGGGGCTCTCTCACCCTGTTCTTTGCACCTCTCCCCTTCAGCAAGCTTGTCTGGCGATCGTTTTTTCTGTTCTGTGTATTAAGAACATAACAGGCTGGGCAGTGGTGGCGCACGCCTTTAATCCCAGCACTCGGGAGGCAGAGGCAGGCGGATTTCTGAGTTCAAGGCCAGCCTGGTCTACAGAGTGAGTTCCAGGACAGCCAGGACTACACAGAGAGACCCTGTCTTAACAAACAAACAAACAAACAGACAGAACAAAACAAACAAACAAAAGAACATAACAGAGGGCAGGAGAAACAGCTCAGTAGGTAAAAGTGCTTACTGGACAAGCGCGATGATGTAGTTCACTCCCAGAATCCACATAGCAGGAGAAGAGAACCACCTAGCACCTGAACATTGTCCTCCGACCTTTATGTGCACAGTGTGGAACACACACGCCTATCTATGCACAAGCATTCTTGCCCACACTAGAACAAAGAAAGACAATGAACTTTTTTTTTTTTTTGGTTGATTCCCCCAGAGACCCACTTAAATTCTGATAATGAATTTGCTTTTTATAAAACTTAGACCTTGGGAGGTAGAGGAAGGTCAGGGGTTTGAGGCCAGTTTACACTCCACGAGACTGTCAAAAACAGAAAGGAAGGAAAGATAAAAATATCTTGTGATGAGTTTAAACCATGCTGTACAGTATCCCAAGATTCCCACAGGTGGAATTTGATGTCTGGGAAGGGAGGCTTTGTTGCTTGGACAGAAACCATTTTTTTTCTTTGTGCTCCCACTGTCCCATTCCACTGTCTGCACATTAAACTCTAAATTTCCAGTACCTTAAAAAATTAAATAAAAAAAAAAAACTTAACCCCACCCCCTGTTAGAGTCCCTTATAAGTCTGTCAGCCTAGCTGAACCATTACTGCTTCTGAATGGGGGACAGTTGGTTCTCCCTGACATTTAGGCTTATAAAGGCTCAGGAAGGGAAGAAAAGAGAGAACTCCAGTCACATTGGTGACATAGGACACTCAAGGCACTGATATGAAAGTCAGCTAAGGCGTCCCTACCCTCACTCATGGCTCACTGGGGCTGCTACATCTGCTCCATTTTCTCCAAGGAAAGATAATGTCTTAGAGTTTTACTGCTGTGAACAGACATCATGACCCAGTCAGGTCTAATAAAGGACAACATTTAATTGGGGCTGGCATACAGGTTCAGAGGTTCATTCCATTATCATCAAGGCAGGAGCATGGCAGCATCCAGGCAGGCCTGGTGCAGGAGGAGCTGAGAGTTCTACATCTTCATCTGAAGGCTGCTGGGAGAAGACTGACTTCCAGGCAGATGAGGGTCTTAAAGTCCATGCGTACAGTGACACACCTACTCCACCAAGGCCATACCTCCTAATAGTGCCACTCCCTGGGCCAAGTGTCTTCAAACCATCACAGAAGGTGAGTAAATTTATTTTTATATCCCAGCACCAAGCACAGGAACTGGTTCAGGGTAGAGCATTAGAGAATGAAGGAAGAGGAAGACGGAAGGAAGGGAAAAGTTTATTTGGGGGGTTACAGAGACGATGCTTACAACTGGAAAGGGCAGGGAAAAATAAAGACCGCTGTTCACTCTCAGCTCCTTTAAAATGCTGAATAAGTTCTTCATTTTCAAAATTTTTGTTTTGACAGATTATTATTTTGAGTTTGTGTGTATGCACGTTTTGCCTATGTATGTATATGTGCATTATATGCATGCCTGGTGTTCGCAGAGACCAGAAGAGGATACTATTACGGACCCTTCAGTGCTGAGAACCGAACTCAGGTCCTCTGCAAGACCAGCAACTGCTCTAACCTCTGAGCTCTCTCCAGGCTCACCCCCACCTCAGTGTCTACAGTTTTAGTTAAAGAACTCCAGAGGCAAGTTTTAAAAACCAACGTGCACAAAGGGTGGAGAATGTTCTGTGCTTTGCATAGAAAATATATAAACGAAAGAACCAGCCTAGTATCGGCCCCATCAACTTCCCGTCCTCGTCGTTTAGCATAAGGCTCCACCCCTCCGTGAGGAGCTACAGCAGCTGATGGCTGTGGGCAAAGGGAGGTTGCTCTGGAATGGTGTAGCCAGTGGTAAGTTCTTCTCACCCACATCCCTGCAAGCAATCGTAATGATACTCTTCAGGTTACAAAACCAAAATTTAAAAATGTGTCAGTGTCAAAGCGGGGGGGGGGGAGCAATATCATTGGGAAGAGGACAAGAGAGGGTAATAGTGGGGAGCAAGCAGATCAAGTATGTTATATGAATCGCATCATTATGTATAATTAATATATGCCAATAAAGTCATTAAGAGCCTGCAAAGGTAGATCAACAGATAAAGGCATTTGCTACCAACCCTGACACCACTTGAGTTTGATCTTTGTCAAAGAGACGGAAGTGATCCCCACAAGTTTGTCCTCTGACCTCCGCACCTGTGCCATGGCACGTGTGCACCCATGCACACGCATGTATGCACATAAAACAAAAATATTAGAAAAATTTTTTAATCTAGAAAAAAGCAAAACAAATATAAACAAACAAGCAAATAAATAAGCAGACAGCGGGGTCAGTGGCTCATCTGCCTGTGTGGCTCACACTGTGTTCACAGGCAAAGGTCACCTCCCCAAGCATAGCCACAAGCGGTTCAAGTCCGCCGTGGAGGAAACAGGAGTTAGAGTTCATCACATGCATTTCATACCGTGAACATGTAGACACATGCATTTCTGAGTCATATGAAATAAAAGGGAATTTGGGAAAGGAGGAAACATAGGAACTTGCTGTTCTGAGAAAAGCCATAATAAGAGCTTGTGTCTCTTGCCTGCTGACTGGGGATGCTGAGTGAATATCTCCTTCTGGTCCTTCTCCTGGAGGATTCAAGCTAATTATAGGCTTGGGGGTCTCCTTGCCTATTGATCTTAGACCAGAAACATTAAGATGGATCCCAAGGAGCCTCAGGGATTTTCAAAGTCATTTCCTTATACTACACATCTCTGTTGTGTGCGGCCTGTGGTCCCTGCATGTGCTCCCATGGTGGCTGAGGGGCAGAGCTGGTGGTGGCTGATAGAGATAAAGACCTCAAGAAAACCTTCCATGGGGAGGTCAGGGGCCATCCTGGGAAGGGGAATGAAAAGGAGAAGAGGAAAGAGGTGAACACGCTGGAGGCTGGGTGGCAAAAGCAAAATTCCTGCTCCTGCTTTGCTGTGCCCTACCCGTACCCACCTGGGGAAGCAATGGCAGACCTCGATATCTTGTCAAGAGACTCCCAGAAGTCCTGCCAGGGTCATGCCCCGACACTGTGAACACTGATGTACCGTGCCGGGGTGAGTTCTTACTGGTTGTCTTTGGGAGGCATCTTTAAACTCAATGCTAACTGCTCCTGGACCTCTCCTCTCAAAGGTGACTCCCCTGGGGTAGGACTGTCACTTTGTCTTAAGGAGTTTGGCCAGTTGGAGACAAGCATCTAACTCTGGTCTGAGAGCCTCGAAGTCTGAGAAAAAGCAGAGAAGGGCTCTGGTCCCAGCTCTCCTGAAGCCTCTGCCTTTCCTGCAGTGCCCTGGAACCTTGCCATACTCCCAAGAATGGTCCTTTGGACTGGAGTTAGTGGCTGGAGCTGAGGTTATAATGAGGTGATACACAAGGGGCACTCAGCACACCAGATGGAAAAAAAAAATGAGAACTATCTATGATAAGTGCTGGGACAAGAACACAGACTATGCCCGTATGTATGCCCTGAGAGCCAGTAGATGGCTGGAGAAAGGCAGGTTCCATTTCTACAAATCGCTGTGAGCTGGATGGTCCAACAGAATTCCCTGGACATGCATAGAAGGTCCAAAGAGAAGAAAACATCCCAGCAAGGGTGGGAAGAAGAAGGCCAGTCTTGCTGATATACAAAGCTGGGTGACTTAGGGACTCACTCCCAGCTCCCCAAGTCCAAGGTAACGGGAACTCTGCTTCCAGTGACCTCATCATCCCATTTAGCCCTCACAGGGCTGTCAGCACAGTGGCTTCTCCACAGGTCTGTGGAGAGCCTCCTCTTTGATACAATTCATACTGAGAATCTGGATTCAGGCCCACAGCCACACGTATATGTGCAACATGCCAGGGAAACACAGAGGGTGTCAAAGTACTTAGGAGTAGAATACATGCTTGAAACTTGAGACTTGAAAAGACCTTACATGCACACTGGAGGTGGCCTCTTAAGTTGAGACCTGGGGATGAGCAGTGATCCCGTCGAATAGGTATGTATGTTCATATTACATGTAAGCACTGTAGATATGTGCTTCCTTCAATCCTCTTGGCCACTATGAGGGAAAGGTCTAATGATGCCCAGTGAACAGGAGCGGAAACCGAGGTTCTGTGTGCGTCAAATGAATCTCCTGACCACATAGGCGATTACATTTGGCCCCTGCTCTGCTCTGGTGATGGGAATCAATTTTGCTCCTGACATGAGGGTGGCTCAATGGTGAGGACCACACTTGGCTTTCAGTGCCATTGTACCTTCAGAGGTAAGGGATGCCAGCCTACAGTAGTAAAGGGATGCCAGCACACAGGACTGAGGGATAAAGTCCTGGGCCACTTGTCTGGCATAGCCCTCCTCTGTGGTAGGTGCTGAAGAGAAAGAGCCCAGGAACTCAGACCCTCTTCATCTGGAGTGAGGAGCATGCTGGGATTTTCAAGCCATCCTTGAGCTGTCCTTAAATGAGCCCTAATGACTGTTGATTGCTCCTTTGTCACTGGGCTGGTTGTCAGCTTCCGTCTGCAGCAGCATGGGTGGGGGCGGGGCAATGGGGTCTTTGCAGACCCTGAGCATACTGGTTTCCTATTTTAAGATAAACACCCGTGGTGGGAGAGCTGAATGCTCCCTGAGCTCTGAGAAATTCAGGCCTAGGATGCGGATGCGGGTGGGGATGTATAGGGACCACTCCACGAATGGCACACTTCTCTAACTGCTAGGCAGGATCATCTCCCTATGGGACTGATGGATACTGGGTTCAGAGGTTTGATAGACAACAGGACCCAGGTGAAATTTCCTCCAACAGTTTAGACAACAGTTACCAAACACTCAATCACTCACTCACACTATGGTCAGCATGAGCTTCATACTAAATACAAACCCAGAGCCATGTTGTGATCTAAACAATAACTGGTACCCACTGGGCCTTTACCATGTGCCAGGTGGTGACTTCCTACCCTGTGTAGGATGAAAACCCATCACTCCTCCCACCCGCACTGTGAATCCAAGGGAAGCAAGCACTAGGGCGAGCATGAGTGACTCTGATCCTATCCTGCCGGTCATGTGGATGACAAACCAAAAATAGGAAGGCAGCAGGGCCTGGGGAGTGGAGGAGGTGAAGCAGGGGATGCTAAAAGGGAAACATGACCCAAGGCTGACTATAGATCTGACCAGAGAGTTCGCATCTCATGAAGAGTGAAGGGCCAGACTAGCCTCTAGCACTCACCACAACCCAAGATTGTATTCAACTGGAGATCCACCTAAGTTCCTTTGGATGCTAAGGGCAGATTCCCGCACTGACATTCCACAATGAAAACCTTCCCATCCAGGCTGGGAGACGGCTTCCTGGACAGACCTTGTGATGGCTATTCTTGGTGGTCAACTTGACTACATCTGAAATAAACTATAATCCAGAAATGGAGGGCACACCATGAGAAATTACTTTTGCTTACTGTGAAGTAAGTAAATACTTCTAGTTCAGACCTTTGAGGGAAGAAGGTACACGCCTTTGACCTTGAGGCAGGAAGACACACCTTTATCCTGGGCCACACCTTCTGCTGGAAACCTGTATAAGGACATGGAAGAAGGAAGCTTTTGTTCTTTGTCTGTTTGCTCTGCCTTGCTAGCAAGTCCACTCATTCCCTCACTGACATTAGAGCCATTCTCATCTGTGGGTCATGACCTTTCTGGGAGTTGCATATTAGATATCCTACATATCAGATATTTACATCACAATTTATAGAAGTAGCAAAGTAAGTTATGAAGTAGCAGTAAAATAATTTATGGTGGAGGGTCACCATAACATGAGGAATATATTAAAGGTTGCAGCATCAAGAAGGTTGAAAACCACTGCATTAGAGCCTACTTCTTCAGAATTCCAGTATCTGCTGAAGACCAGCTGAGACATCAGCCTCACATACTGAGAAACTTCTGGATTCTTGAACCTCCTGTTTGTAACTTGCCATTGTTGGATTAATTGGACCATAGCCTGCAAGTGATTCTAACAAATCCCCATATTTATGTATGTGTGTGTGTGTATGTGTATGTATATGTATACATATATATGTGTGTATGTGTATTGTATGTGTACATGGTATATATGATATATATGCATATATGATGTATGCTGTTTATGCTATATATGATGTATGTGTATACACACACACACATACACACACACACACACACACACACGAACGCCCAATAAAAATGTATCCTTTCCCCCACTTCTGGAACACAGTTCCAGCCTGAGCTTCCCTTTTAAGAAAACAGGAAACTGTAGCCAAGAGACTAGGGGTCATTTGCCCAGGTCAAGGCCACCAGCAGCAGGGTTGGGAGCAGAGCTTTACTCTCAACTAACATGACCCTAGGGTTGTCCCTGGACCCAGCAGCCATGAGGGCAGCCAGGGGCCCTTTGTTAGCTGATAGTTGCTAGGCTAACTTCAGCCCCTCACTGTAAACAGCAACCCCCCTCCCCCTCCTTCAGCCCGTCCTCCCCACGGCCCCACTCAGGGCTCAGAGCTATTAACCGGGTCATGCTGGCTTGTCCCAGTCTGATAGTTCCCTTAATTGCCTTTTTATAGCACGTCGTACAACTGTTCATTACGCTGTCATATTTCCCCTCGAAGGCAGTGGTGGGGGAGACGAATGGATGGAGGCCGGTCCAGGTGGCACAGGCAGTGGGGAGCACCAGTGTGCGGAGCTTATTTTCTACTTGGTCAGACTGAATTAAATGCATGCTCCTCACACTGGAGTAACACACAAGCCAGTCTTAAGGGGGGCGGGATCCACATTCTCTTCCCAACAGTTGACACATTATCTTTGTTATAATGTTACTGGAATAGGCACAACTGGGCACAGACAGACATCTTATCCTTCTAGCAACGTACGACTGGAAAAGCAAATAAAATATAACACTTCAATGCAGAGCTATGAAACCAGCAAATTCAAAATAACACAATTAATGCATTGTGATGGATGGGAGCGCGGCACAAATTAAATTGCGCTCACCCGGTGACCATGACTCCCTGTGCTTCGTGTTTATTCCCCCTCCATTTCTTTTATCTTAGGACCCATGGCAATTAAAGACATCTAAGAGACTTAGAACCTGCTGTTAGATATTCTAGATATAAAAGAATACAATAGGAAATTAGGTTATTCTCAGTCTGAGCTCACACATGCCATTCTAGGAATCAGTAAATATCCCAGGATTCTCTCCGGCACAGGAGCCTAAGTTATCCTGTGGGAAGAGCTACATGATCTTGGAAAGCCCAGGGCATAAGACAGGCACAGAGGCCAGATCAAGCCCCTTTGAGCATCACACAGCCCATGCAGGTAGAATACTCAAGAGCTGACATGTTTGGCCAGAGGGGGTCATACCAGCTTGTAGCCCCCTCCTGAAATTCTGAAACCAATGCTCTTCCTGGCAGACTGGCCTGAATATGGAGGTTGTTCGGGTCCTAGGTTTGCATCTTGGATCCTCCACCATCTTGCTGTGAGGCATTGGCAAAGTTACTTAATCTTATATTGCAATGTCTCCGTCTGTAAAATGGACATGAAACTTATTAACACTCAGTGATGCTGTGAGACATGTTTCTGGTGCTGTAACCCAAATGGTACCTTTAGCCTTGACCTCGTGGAGAATGAATGTTTATTAAATGCTACTAAAATTATTCTTGGGCTGGAGAGAGCAGTTGATGTCCTTTCAGAGGATGTGGGTTCAGTTCCCAGCACCTACACAGTGGTTCACAACCATCTGTAACTCCAGTTCCAGTCTATAGGATGCCTCTTCTAACCTCTGTGGGCACTAGGTATGTATGTGGTGCACAGACACATCCAGGCAAAACACCATCTACATAAAATAAAATAAATCTAAAAAAAAATCTTTATTTTATTATTTGTTTGTTTGGTTTTGGTTTTTTGAGACAAGGTTTCTCTGTGTAGTCCTGGCTGCCCTTGAACTCACAAAAAAGCCCTGCCTCTGGTTCTCAAATGCTAGGATTAAAGGTGTGTACCACATGCTCGCCCTTTTTTTTTCTTTTTTCTTTTTAGACAGGGTTTTTCTATGTAGCCCCAGTGGTCCTGGAACTTGCTCTATAGACTAGGCTGGCAAAAAAAAAAAAAA
>NC_034592.1:140991727-140993225 GCF_900095145.1 Mus pahari
GAGAGAGAGAGAGAGAGAGAGAGAGAGAGAGAGAGAGAGAGAGAGAGGAGGGAGGTCAGAGGAAAACTCTAGAGTAGAGTCTCTTGGGGTTGGGGATTTAGCTCTGTGGTAGAGTGCTTGCCTAGCAAGCACAAGGCCCTAGGTTCGGTCCTCAGCTCTGGAAAAACAAAAAAACCAAAAAAGCAAAAAACAAGGTAACTGAGTCTCTCCTTCCACTGTGGGTCCCAGGAATTTACACAAAGCCATCTCAAAGGCCCCAAATGTTACATTGATATTTCAACGAACTCCAGCTTTCAACTGAACTGCAAGAAGCTTCTGGTAGAAGCTTCCTGATTGAATCCTCAGACCATAGACTCACCAGGGCTGGATCTAGATAGGGAACCATGGACCCATCAGATGTCCACAAGGGTTGTGACTGAGAGGGACCCTTGGTCCCTGAGCTGCCAGGGTCTGGCAGAGGCAGGTCTTAGCACACCCAGTTTGTCAGTGCCGGAGATGGAACCCAGGACTTTGTGCATGTTAGGTTAGCTACAGCCTCATCAATGGTTGTTTCACTCATTGATTAGGTTTATTATAATAATACGTATTAATAACGTATGTTCATATGGTATGTGTATACGGGGGTGGGGAGAGATCAGAGGACTACCCAGAGAGTCAGTTCTCCCCTGCTGTGTGTGTGTGGGGGGGTCTAGAGATCAAACACAGATCACCAGGTAAATTCTTTTATACATTTTTTCCTAGCTAAGCCATCACACTGGTCCTATTTGTTTTTTAATTTTTGAGATAGAATTTCACTATGTAGCTCAGGCTAACCTCCAAGTCTGACTCCCAGTTGCCTGTGCCATCAAACCCAACTTCACTGTGAGTTTTGTCCAGCGAAGGCTGACCAAAGATGCCTCTAACTGAAGCAAGGGCTGCTCCTTTACCCTCAGTTACCCAGCCCCCACCCCAGCCGCCATGCTCCCTTCCAGGCTTCCCCTTCCCCTGTTTTTAACACTGCTCACTCAAGGTCATCTCCCAATGTCTGGTTCTGCAGACCCTGCTTTGAAACCACCTATGGGGCAGTGAACTATCATAGCAAAAGAACATGAAGCTATTGGCACTCACTGGTGTATTTGAATATGTCTCACCTAGACACAGTCAAGGAACAATCTCCAGAGAGCACTTCAATAGCAGCAAGCACACCCAAAACCCGATAGGACTCACTCCACCCCAGCAGGCCTAGGAGTGTAGGGCAGACCACACTGCTTTTGAACTTTTGGAGCCCAGGATCCTTGTCAGGTGGCTTGCTGGATCCTCTGTCCTGCTATCCATCTTGGGTGCTGTATCTGGTGAGCTCAGGTTCCAAAAGGAACTCTCTAGATCTGAGCATGGTCCCCAAGCTAGTTTAAAACAAACAAACAAACAAAAACAAAAAACAACAAAAACCCACCTTATATCTCGTGTGTGTGTGTGTGTGTGTGTGTGTGTGTGTGTGTGTGTGTGTGTGTGTGTGTGT
>NC_034592.1:140993445-141027565 GCF_900095145.1 Mus pahari
TGTGTGTGTGTGTGTGTGTGTGTGTGTGTGTGTGTGTGTGTGTGTGTGTGTGTGTAAGCCACATGAGTTATAGAACTCAGGATTTAGGACCAGACTTAGGCCATTAGACCAGACGCAGACACACACACACACACACACACACACACACACACGGAAGGTCTATATTTTCACACAGGAGAACATCATGGGTCTAATCCACCAAGTGGGTGCAGGGTCCTTCCTTTAATTCCATGCAGCTTCCTGTGGCTTTAAGGGCTTCCAAGACTAAGGACTGTGCCCATGTGTCCCTTGCTCCCTGGTTGCCTTCTATGCTCTCAGAACAGAAAGTATGAGCCTAGAAGCCCAGTGATCATGAAATCTAGTAGTCCCTGGGCACTGTCCCTGGAAGGACATTCAGCATCTACCTGGATGTCTCCAGGAGAAGCTACATCACTACCTCAGCAAGGAAACCTTCTGTGTTTACAGTCACTAATGCACTTGACTGTGTCTTCCCCTGAGCCAACAAACTCTCCTTTGCCCCACTGTGTGCAGAATCTGGATCTTTATTCCATGCGGATACTTCCCACTTGGAACCCTCCTTCTGGCTCTCTGCCCTGTCCTTTGTGCCTGTGGACATAGCATGAGGAAATCGGGTTCTGCTGTTGGGCAAGACCACATGATTTCTTCCTGCTGTTAAAAAAAAACAAACAAAAAACAAAAAACAAACAAACAAAAAAACCTCAGAATGCTTCCACCCCAGGGTATCAGAGCCTGCCCCCCTCAGCAGGAAAAGGCAAAGGAAGGCTCTGAGCCACACTGGGGGCAGGGAGAGGGGTCTGTCTGTGATCATTCAGCCCCGAAATGGCGCTCATGATAACTGCTTTTCAGGCCATTAATTCAAGGGCTCCGGGTCCCCCTCCCCCATGTCACTGCCTGCTCCGGGAGATAAGCCCAGTTCTATTTAACCCTACCTCTTCCCCCAAAGTGGCTTCCATCTCTGCCAGGCAGGCATTTAACTCCCTGGATACAGAAAGGCTTCAGTGACGACTGCTGGTGCTCATGCATCAGGAAAACAGATATGTCTTATCTGGACCCCAGAATCCTGATCCATAGTCCCTGAATCCCAGGGGTCCTGGGGGTCCCCATCTACACTCTGTCGGGAAGCCCCAGCTCCCCCAAGGCAGTAGGACCCCATGGTGACCCTAGAAGGAGATGCCCACTCCCAGACTGGGCAGCTCCACTCCAGCTCTCTCCCTTTAGTTCTCCCTCCCCATTTCTTAGCCAGAGGGAAAAGCTGAGGCATCTTTGCCTCTTCCCCTATTCTGTGTTCTGCTGGCTCTGCCTGGCAGTCTCTTTCTCTTCTTGTTTCTTTTTGTCTTTCTGCTCCCTCTCCTTTGTTCTCCACTCTTCACAATCAGTGATCAAGTAAGGATGTTCCTGAGTGTTGTTCTCAGTGTGAATGAATCATGTGCGTTCCTGTCCTCATGTCTGGGAGCCTACTGGTGTATGATTCTCCATGTATGTTTCTATCCTTGTGTTGATGTGTGTCTGACCTTGTTTGTCTGTCTGTGAAAAGGAATTCTTCATGTCTGGTTTCTTTGTACCGTGGCCAGTCTCAGTACGAATCTTGCATTGTCTGTGTGCTGGGCTGTCTTTGGTCTCTATATAGTTCTGTCAATCTGTATGAATCTCCCAATGTACTTGAAGCTATAGATTGGTCCCCATTTCTCCGTGTCTCTGCCCCTTGGTTTGTCTGTGTGTGTGTGTGTGTGTGTGTGTGTGTGTGTGTGTGTGTGTGTGTGAAAGCATGTATGTGTATATGCTATATTTCTACTAAGGGTCATAGAGTTGGTTTCACCAAAGCACAGCCTAACTCATCTTCAACTAGTTTAATGTTTTGGCCTCCTGAGGCCACCTCCCAGGTCTCACATCCTTGGTCCTCTCTGACCATCATCCCCCTATCTCCAAGTCAAATCAGCACTGGAAGGGGCAGGGACAGAAATAGGTTGGGCTAAGACAAAAAGTATCCTAGTCCTATTGGCTCAGCCCCTCAGACCCAGCCACTTGCTTCTTGTTTACACATCTGTCCCTCACACAAACAATGACAAGTAGCAGTTGGGTATGGTAACCATTATACCATGGCTGCCACATATTAGGTACAAAACACAGATTAAGCGGTTTGCACACACAAGTCTTTTGGATTCTTTGCCTAATTTCGTGAAGCTGCTCTCACGGGGTAGGGGTGAAGAAGCGAAGGTAAGAGAAATTGGGGACAGAGTCCAGCACCCAGAGCTGGGATATGTTCACAGTGAAGCTGCAAGCAGGATTATTCTGCTGTTTGGGATCTGGCCACAGCCACTTCCAGCTTGGGAAAAGGCATTTCTTGTAAACAGCAGGAGAAGGGGCTCCTTCCCCAATAGCTGACAGCTCATTTTAACCAGAGGAACTGAGATCTGATTTTGGATTTCATCTCCCTGGGCAGTGAGAGATCAAAAACCAAACAACAGCCTGGGAGAAGGGGTGGGGTTTCCATAGAGGAAGGTAGGTAGGGGGGGAGCATCTAACTTCCTGGGCTCTAACCTGGCTTTCTCTCAGGTTCTGGCTGACATTGAGCAGGACACCTCATTGCATTGCAGGCTTGTGGGTTTGCTTATCTGTAAAATTAGGAATAAAAAGAGGCCCAGTCAGGATATTTGAAGATGGAAGACAGGATAAATCAAGTGATCTCTCAGAACTGGGTCTCCCAGAGCCAAGAATTGGAGGTAAGGAGTGCAGGAGGCGGCTACACTTGCTCTGGTAATTCCAACAGAATAGCCACGCACAGTTAGGGTGGTAAAAAGTGGATACATAAATGGCCCATTTCTCACTGATGAGAGGACCCTACATCCCGTCCTGCTTCCTATAACAAAAGCACTGTAAGGCAAAGGAAGGAGAAGTTTATGTACTTAGGACCTTCTTGTCAAAGAAGGCATCCAAGGCCATCTTAAGGTGTGGAGGGGTACCAGGTCTCTCTTATACGTATGTCAGGTGGGCAAAGGAATTCCTCCAGGAAAGGAGGGCAGTGAAGGGGATGGAAACCCTTGTCTGGAGGAAGCTCTGGGGTGGAGATTCTCTTCTGTCCAAAGCCTCTTGGGAAGGTGAGGTGCCTGTGTTTACTGCCTTTGCTTCTATCAAGGGCCTGAGGGTGACATGCTGGGGAGAAGGGTTTTGGTCATGGTTTAGCAGGAGGTGGGGGTTTTGCAGTGGGCATGTGAAGGAAGGGATGATGGCGAGTGATGAAGACCACTCTGTTGTAGGAAGCTCCCCTACCTGGGATAGAGACCTCTTCCAGAGACTGAGTGCTTGAGGTGAAGGGGGAGGGACTAAGGGTAGCCCATCTTGTCCTGGCAGCTCCTACTCGCTGGTCAAAGCCCTCAGGCCGCCCTACTTGTGCACTGACCTGAGCTAATCTAAAAATACCGCAGGGGAGGTAGGGACTGGGGTTCCCAGTGAGACAGAGTCTCCTGAGGGGAGAAAAGGAGCGGGAGTCGTTTTCATTTCTGTCAGCTTTCTTAGGCCCAGTGACGACGATGCTTTTCCTTCATCTAGGCTGGGACTGCTGCTGGTCCCATCTCGTGGTTTGCTGCTTAGGAGTTTGAGAGAGAACCCAGTTGGAGACGTAGACAGGGACCCACCGAAAGCAGCCGCAGCTGACCCATACCTCACGGAGACTACAAAGGGGCGCACGCCAGCACGTACTCAGGCAACTCCATTCAGAAGCTCCAGTTCGGCGATGAAACTGGCTGCGCAGCAAACCACACACGGAATACGCACGCACGGTTACCAAAGCTCCCGCTCAGAGTTCACACAGCGCCAACCCACAGCTGTATCTAATGCGATGTCTTTGTCTCTGGATCTCTTTCGTCTTCGTGCCCGCGCGCACTCGCACGACACTCAACAGAAACATCCAAGCTCTCGCAGTTGCGGGGGCGGGGCGGGGGGCGGCGATCCCAGCCTGGCCGAGCGCACCGGTGTTTCTGAGCTCCGGTCCGCAAGGCTGTCAGCTCGCCTTTCGTCTATCCTGACCTTCTCAGATAAGCATTTGCTTGCCGAGGGGGCGAGGGGGCGTCCTCAGAATCCCTCAGAGAGAGAGAGAGAGAGAGAGAGAGAGAGAGAGAGAGAGAGAGAGAGAGACCTAAAAGCTGGTCTTTCCCCTCCACTCTGCGCGCATCTCGAGAGCAGTTGATGGTGAGGCACCAGCTCTTACCACGGCATCCCTGGACGGCAGAAACAGCTCAGATGGCTCAACCTAGGGCTGACCTTCTTCAGAAGTAATCCAAGACAGTCACTTCTGTCATCAGGATGGATTTGCAGAACAAGTGATGGATGGCAGAGACACAAACAGACGACCGACCGGCCGGCCTAGCTCAACTAGAGACTCTCACCAGCCTGTCCTGTTGGTCATCCGGAAGGTTAGCCAGAGGATCCGGGGCCCGCACAGCTCCGGGACTCTGGAAGATAGTTCCGAGGGTGGGGACCTTCGAGAACCAGCCCACACCGAACTCCTCCCTCCTCGTGGTGGCAGCAAGGTGGGACGGGCCAGGACGTCTGTTTAGCACCTCCTCCAGAAATGCAGCACTTGGGGGGCCCCCACCCCTTCGCGCGCTCCTTCCCACAGATCTCCCAAGGGTACACCTCTTCAAGCCTCTGTCGCACTTCCGAAACCTTCTGTGCCCCCTTTCCCTGGTCCCGACCTCCCCACCTCACGCCCCCTGGTCTGGACAGCATCTCCCACTCGCCGCCCTCCGCCCACGCACCGCCTGACTCCGAGGGGTGCGAGCGCATTGGGCTGCGCCCGCGTGGGGGCGCCGCGCCAGCCTCGCGTAGCTGTTCTGACGCTGCCGTCGCCGCCGCCCTCCGCAGCCCAGCCGGCACCCGCACCAGCTCTGCAGTGCACTTGTCGCCTCTCGGGCCGGTCCCACCAAGAGCCAGACTGTCGTGACCGGGACCAGCCTCGAACGTCAGGTGCAAGGGTCATGAGCCAGAGCGCCCTGGGGCGCGGCGCCGAGACCCAGCTGAGATAGCGGTCCTCACTGTCTTGACGCGCGCCCGCCGCGTTCCCAGACCCTTCTGTCCTTTTCTCCCGCCCCGCCGCCGCCATGGCCACCCTGCTCCGCAGCAAGCTGACCAATGTGGCCACCTCCGTGTCCAACAAGTCCCAGGCCAAGGTGAGCGGCATGTTTGCCAGGATGGGGTTTCAGGCGGCCACCGATGAGGAGGCGGTGGGCTTCGCGCACTGCGACGATCTCGACTTTGAGCATCGCCAGGGCCTGCAGATGGACATCCTGAAATCGGAAGGCGAGCCCTGCGGAGACGAGGGCGCAGAAGCTCCCGTCGAGGGAGACATTCATTATCAGCGCGGCGGCGCTCCCCTGCCACCCTCGGGCTCCAAGGACCAGGCCGTGGGAGCTGGTGGGGAGTTCGGGGGTCACGACAAGCCCAAGATCACGGCGTGGGAAGCAGGCTGGAACGTGACAAATGCCATTCAGGTGAGCGCGGGATCCCCAAATCTGCTTGCATCACCCCAACCTTACCAGGCTCTGCCTCCACACGAACCCCGCAGAGGTCTGGGTTTCAATGCCACCTTCTCCCAGGACTGGATAATTTATGTCCCCTTCTCTGACCTTCGTAGCCATAGGGATCTACGCCCCCAGGCGGTGTTCTGCTCAGATTCACTCTCTTACTGTCCCTGCTACAGGACAGCCTGGCTGAGGTTTGGGGTGGGGGCGGGGGAGGGTCACAAATCCAAAGACCCTGCAAAAGCCAGAGACATGGGGAAGGGCGGGGGTCGGGGTGGGGGAAGAATGAAGGAGAAAGAAAATCAGGATCTGGAGAGTTAGCCTTGAGCTCCAGAATGGAGTCCCAGCTGCATTTTCGGAGGACAGGGAGAATGAGCTGAGGGGAGTCTCCTCCTCCTGACACATACAGAAGTCGCGCACGCGGACAGGGTGAGACACGTACCCACAGTCCCCTTCCTCACTAACAAACAGGCATATGACGTGCATCTATTTAAAGTTCGCAGGCTTACCCTAAATGCACTTGACTATACCACAAGATATTGCAATAGCAACAATACCTTTACACATCAAGTGCCTCTGCATTAGCTTAATCTTAACTCGTGCGCGCGCGCGCGCGCACACACACACACACACACACACACACACACACAGGCGGACAGCACCCACTTGGCTGGTGCAGCTGTTTGGAGACATACAGATACAGGCGGGTACATAGGAATGTCTATGGTAGAGGGACTCCGCGATACGAAGCTGCGCAGACTAGCTCCTCTTGTCTGAAATCCCGGCTGCACCGCAGAAGCCTGAGCACCTCCTCCACAGCGGGCCAAGCAGCTCCAGAGACTGAGAACGGTCCTAGGCCTTCAAACCTACAACCTCTAATCCCTAGGCCGCCACCTATAACCTCTAATCCCAACCCCTATCCCAATCCCGTTCCCATCAGGAACATGGCACTCCTCCGCTGAAGGATTTGGAACTCACAAAACGACCCCGGAGGCTGGCAAGGGTTGGTGGGTTCCAACTTCTGGGAGGGAAGAGGCCTCGTTTCTGGGCGCTCTGGGGCTCTGTGTCTTGGCTCCCTAGCATCTCTGGAGTGTTGAATCGTTACGACAGAGAACATAGGTTTCTTAGGGATGGAAGGCGACTGTTGAGTTTTTCTGGACCATAAACTCAGCGGGATACCAAGGAGTCTGATCCCGTGGTACTTCCAGCTCCGGGTGCTGCTGAGATAGTCTTGGCAGAATGCAGGACAGGACTGGAGTCTGAAAGGCCTTTACTCTTGTGGGGTGATTCTCCTTGGGCCTTTCAAGGTTCTGTTCTGTAGCTCAGAGAAAGGTGGGGCGGTAAGCTGGAGTTTGGCAGGCCTCCGGAAATCCTATATTTCGTTAGCTTTTCTTCCCCCATGTAAATTAGAAACCCTATTGCGCAGCTTTTGGCCCTCCCCTCTCCTCGGTTTCTAGAGACCTGCTGGTTTAGGCGTCCCGCAGCGTCGGACTTGTGGGTTGGAAGGGTCTCTATTCTGATCCTCTCTGCAGATCCCACTTAATACTCTTTTTAGGGTTTCCCAACTCCAGTCTTATCCTAGGGGTTCTTATTTCCAAACCTATATCTCCACCTCCTCTCTGTTCCCCAAGACCCTGTGCCTACTACCCAAAGCGTCTGCATATTTTCTTCCTTTGTGCCCTCCTTCTTCCGTTTTCAGCCGGTTCCTCTCTATGGGATCCCAAGTCCTCTGGTTTGACCCTTAGACCGTCGTGGTTTTCTCGTTAATGAGTATCTAATTTCAGTCCACCTTAAATCCAGTGTCCAGTTCTCCAGACCTTTGCAAAGCGCCCTTCTGGGTCCACACTTCTTCTAGCCCCTGTTGTCCATCCTCTCTTTTGGTTGTATCCCCAGGAACCATCTGTGAGGATCTCTGCGTTCCCCTCTTCCCTTAGCCTCCTCCATCCTCCCCAAGCACCGGGCTTCCTTCTGACTTAACACTCAGATTCTGCATTAGGGCCCCTTTCACGGGGATTCACCCTCATTCTCTCATCCTATGGCTTAGACACAAGTCTGTCTCCATCTAGCGCCCCCTAGCGATAGTTTTGGGCTATACCCCTGGGTCCCTTTCCAAGAGGATCAGCTGAGCTCCTGGGTCTGGTTGCCTCTTTGCACCACAGGGCATGTTCGTGCTGGGCCTACCCTACGCCATCCTCCACGGCGGCTACCTGGGGTTGTTCCTCATCATCTTCGCCGCAGTGGTGTGCTGCTACACCGGCAAGATCCTCATCGCGTGCCTGTACGAGGAGAACGAAGACGGGGAGGTGGTGCGCGTGCGGGACTCGTATGTGGCCATAGCTAACGCGTGCTGTGCTCCTCGATTCCCCACACTGGGAGGCCGCGTGGTCAATGTGGCGCAGATCATCGAGCTGGTGATGACGTGTATCTTGTACGTAGTGGTGAGCGGCAACCTCATGTACAACAGTTTCCCGGGGCTGCCCGTGTCGCAGAAGTCCTGGTCCATCATAGCCACGGCGGTGCTGCTGCCCTGCGCCTTCCTGAAGAATCTCAAGGCCGTGTCCAAGTTCAGTCTGCTGTGCACGCTGGCCCACTTCGTCATCAACATCCTGGTCATCGCTTACTGTCTCTCTCGCGCGCGTGACTGGGCCTGGGAGAAGGTGAAGTTCTACATCGATGTCAAGAAGTTTCCCATCTCCATCGGCATCATCGTGTTTAGCTACACGTCGCAGATCTTCCTGCCCTCTCTCGAAGGCAACATGCAGCAGCCCAGCGAATTCCACTGCATGATGAACTGGACACACATCGCCGCCTGCGTGCTCAAGGGTCTCTTCGCGCTCGTTGCCTACCTCACCTGGGCCGACGAGACCAAGGAAGTCATCACGGATAACCTGCCCGGCTCCATCCGCGCTGTGGTCAACCTCTTCCTGGTGGCCAAGGCGCTGCTGTCCTATCCGTTGCCCTTCTTCGCGGCCGTCGAAGTGCTGGAGAAGTCTCTCTTCCAGGAAGGCAGTCGCGCCTTCTTCCCCGCCTGCTATGGAGGCGACGGTCGCCTTAAGTCCTGGGGGCTGACGCTGCGCTGCGCGCTGGTGGTCTTCACGCTGCTCATGGCCATCTACGTGCCACACTTCGCGCTGCTCATGGGCCTCACGGGCAGCCTCACAGGCGCCGGCCTCTGCTTCCTGCTGCCCAGCCTCTTCCACTTGCGCCTTCTCTGGCGCAAGCTGCTGTGGCACCAGGTCTTCTTCGATGTGGCCATCTTTGTCATCGGCGGCATCTGCAGCGTGTCCGGCTTCGTGCATTCACTCGAGGGCCTCATCGAGGCCTACCGAACCAACGCAGAGGACTAGGGGGCGGGTTCCCTGCCCCCAGCTCCCTCCCCGCTCACCCCCACTCTCCGTCATCCCCTCCCCTACCCCCACTCCTAGCCCCCTGCGCCGTCGCGCTAGGGAGGCCGAGCTTTAAACACCTCCGGTTCCTAGTTGCTGATTATTCCGGGACCGGGTGGGGGAGGGAGGGGATAGACATCCAAGGTCCACTGCGTCTGCGTTTCTGTCGTCCTTTCTATTCCACATCGCCCTGATTGGGGGGAGGGAGCGGAGCGTATTAGTGAAGGGTATTTTCCGTCCTTCCTGGATCACCCCACGACTACCACCATCACCAAATTTTGGCTCCAGTCAACGATGGGGGTGGGAAGGGAGGGAAAGTTTGCAGGCTTGGAAACTTGACCTTGAGGGTGGGGTGGGGCCATTTCACAGCCATTCAGTGCTTGGAATCTACAGCGTCCAGCCATTTCCAGCAAGAGCGCTCCCCATGCCCTGGACATTTCAACCTTGTGGCCTGAAAGGTTGACCGGGAAATCCATTTAGGGCGGGCGACTTCACTCTGGAGAAGCCGCGGCAGGGGCCCCGTTTGCCTGCCGGTTTTCAGGAACCCAAACTCATCTTGTGCAATGTATCCGGTTGTGGAACTGTATACTGTGCGTGTGGTGTGCTCGTGGTGAATAAGATGAAATGTATATCAGAAAAAAAAATCTATCTCTAATTTAGAGTGCGGTGCATAATAATTATATCCGCAAATAAAGAAGAAACAAAGGCGTCTCTGGCCTTCTGTTCACGGCTGCCCACCGCAGTGGTAAGTGGGAGGCAGGTGATGGAGGGCATCAGATCTTGACAAGGAAGACAGGGCGGAGGCAAGGAGCAACTGTGGTTAAAGGGCCCTGGGAGAAATAAGTTGGTTCGCTCTGGGATGTTAGGATGCAAGAGCTAAAGGGCCCCCCGCCTGGAGGATGCATAGCAAATGTGGTGAGTTCTTTCTGCTTCCAACCCTAAAGCGGGAGGGGGTGCAAATATACTAAACAAATGACTGTTGGGGTTAGAGCAAAATCTTAGCTTACGGTGAGGGGCCGAGTTGGGAGGGGGGCATGGATTTCAGGGAGAAAGGAAAGCCAGACAAACAAACTACCGAAAGCATAAATTCCCGGTGGGACTGCAAACTGAAAAGAATAATAAAGGAGAGGGTTGTGGATTTTCCAGGCCCCCAGTGAGCCAAAACCATTGCTTTGCAAGCACCTAATACCCGAAAGTACCCTGTCTCAAGCCCCAGCTGGGGGCGTATACAGCCCCGGGAAAGGGACTGGCCACTTACAACAAGCCCATTGGCCTTATTTTGTACCCTGAGCGGCTTGGGGATATGATTGCCTGGTTTATCCAAGGAATCGGCCCGGGACTGTCTTGGGTGTTTTTGTTTTCCTGTGCTGCCTTCAGAGGGTTCTTTCTCCCTAGGGCTGCTGGGAAAGATCGGGGTACACTTTCCCTATGGGGAGTTAAAGGGCTGCGCCGCTCTAGGGTCCCCCGCCCCCACTGTGGGAGGAGTCATCATCTAGGCACGGGCTTTTAGAGTGAATCTACTGTGGAATCGAGGTGCTATTCTCTGCAATGGGGGAGGTAGGAAAGAGGGAGAGAAGAGGGAGAAAGGCGAGGGAAGGGAAAGAGGTGTATCTATGTCTCAGAAAAACCTTGGTAAATGAGTGTGCGTGTGGGCTGGGTCTGTGATGCACCTACGACGGAGGTGAACTGGAGTCCCTGTGGTTCTACAACCACAGAACAGGAGTAGGAGGAAGAAGGCTGCCAAGCCGCTCTAAGAAGGCCATCTGAGATGCCTGTCCCCCTCCCTGCCTCCTCGCTCTCTTTCCCTTCGTCACCACTGCTGAACACTTGGGCCCCAACACAAACCAAAGAGATCTGTTTCCGGTCCTCCATGACTAACCCAGGGAGGACAGCATGACTGCCCATCCTCCCACCGTGTGTCTGTCTGCTCCTCAGTGGACCAGGAGTGCTCTCAGACCCAGAGCCTACACTGCAGCCCGAGACAAAGCAATAAAGGGTGGTATTCTGTTCCACTATGCCAGCTATGTCAGAAGGACGAATGGGATTATCATTAGCTCTGGGGGTTTTTTGCTTGCATTCCTCCAGTGGGATTTGGCTCCAATCTTTGGGATCAACTTACAGGAGCTCAGGTCCTCAAGAGCAAATCCTGATGGTGGCAGAGAGCACCCTAGAGTCAAAATGGAATGCTACACCCTAATGAGAGGGTCACTAATTATCAAATTAGGATTTAGGCTCCTGGGATAAAAGTGGGCCAGATGGGACCCGGCTCCACATTTCTTCCCTTCTCTCCAATGTGCATGAATAAAAAGCAGAAGTCCTAGCCACCCACGGGGTACTAGTCTCAGATGTCTGGGACCCAGGAGAACTTTGAATTGAGCTGAAGATGAGACTATGTATCAATACCTGCCCCCCCTGCACCTCCCTCCCGTGTGTGTGTGTGTGTGTGTGTGTGTGTGTGTGTGTGTGTGTGTGGACTCCAATAAGCTGCCCCTATCATCAGCAGAGGTATGTTGGTGTTCCAGACTTTTGCCCTTGAGGAACTATGAGGGTCAGCTACAGAGTCTACAAGTGACCCCATCTCACCTCCCCAGTGGCCAGAGCACAAGCTGCTGAGCCTAAAGGGGGGCTTCCTCCTTTATGACTTGGGTAAATGTTTTGGGGCATACCTCAGAGTTCTTACTGCTTCTTCCCCCAGCCTATCTCCACCTCCACCCCCATCCTCACCTCTGTCTTCAACCCCACCCCCATCCTCCAGTGCTTTGTGGGTATCCCCATTATCACCTTTTCAATAGTGGGCTTTTGCCAGACTGAGTTGATGCTCTGTAATGGGACACCTCGTTATATGATGCGTCCTATCTCAGAGACTGACGTGCTCCTTGCTCCAGGACCTTAGATGGATGAAGGGAGCCAAACAGGTCCAAGGGGGACTATGAAGCAGTGAAAGGGAACCAGACCTTGCTGTTGGGAGGGGGATCAGAGACAAGATTCAGAGAGGGACTTTGATGGAGACAGGAGCTTAGTCCTGGAAATGAGTGGGGTTGAGGGTGGGGCAGGCTGGAGATCCATCCAGGCATTCCAGTTAGGTTGGGTTGACCCCAGGGAGCTAGCCTTGAGCCCCCCTACCCCCACTCCAGTGTTCTTTTGTTTTTCCCCGTTAAATATTATGCAATTTCTAAAATGCAAAAACAAAATGAGAATTTTACACTCAACATGTGGATACCTATCTCCTAGACATAAAGACGCTCATTCCACGACACCATCCACCACACATCTGTCCATCCAGCAGCCCTTTGAAAGCCATGCCTTCCAAGCTCACCTATGCCCAACTGCTTCAGTCTCTGATTCTTAAGTAGGAAGGCCTTGATGTGACCTGGGGGTGAGGGACAGCAAAAGCAAATTCCATAGGTGGTTCTGTCTTTACTTCACACTTCACACTTGTAACCACCAGACTATTGTGGATGGCAGGGTTCGTTTTGCATTGCTTTTGACTTTAAAACTATTTTTAAAAGGGTTGGGGAGATGGCTCCATCAATAGAACTCCTAGTGCACAGGCGTGAGAGGACTTGAGCTCTGGTTTCTGTCACCAACTCCCTCTATCCCCCCAAGTAATGAAAACTCAGAAGTGGTACACATCTGTGATCCTACCACTTATGAGGCAGAGACAGGAATACTTCAAGTTCCAGGCTAGCATGGCCTACAGAGCAAGATTCTACCCCAAAAGCAAACAAACAAATAAAAACAAAACAAACAGAAATCAATTTTAAAGAACTATGCAACTTGCTTCTTGCATTTTTTTGACCTCCTCTTCAATGTTGCTCCTGAGGCCAGTGTTTTACTTTGGCCTCCAGCTGTATTCCCAGCTCTGGGTGTAAGGTAAAGCCTGGGAGAGGAGGAAGCTCTCCAGAGACCTGGCTTGAACATTTCTGTCAGTCAACAAGGGACTCCACAGTGATGCTGTGGGTGCCTCTGACCGCTGTGGGGTCTCAAAGGGGACAAGAGAGACCAGTTCCCCACCAGAGGCACCCAAGAAGATACTCTGCAATGCTGAGGACCCAGCTCTGTGGGGTAGGGTGAAACAAGGCAGAAACTGAGGGTGCTATAAAGGGGCGAGAGGTGCAGCCCCTGGGTTGGGGAGGGAAGCGGCGGCGAGGGTGGGCACAGGAAAGGGATTGCTAGGGCTCCACATCTCCTGCTTCAGGAATGCCAGGGAACCACTTACTGATGACGAAGCACCTGCTACAGTTATCCCCAGAGTACGGCAGTCAACCAGGCAGATGTGGTCTCTGTTACAACTGTCAATGCCACCTCTTCATCTCCTGGATGCACCCAAGTTCACTCGAAGGAAGCTGTGCATACCTAGGACTCTGATGCCGCCCAGCCCCTGAACTCCAGGCTGACCTCCCTGAAAAGCTTGCTAGGGTGTGCTGAGACACAATTTGGAGTTAGAGAGTTATCCCCAACACTGAGTCAGTTAGTGATTCCTGTCTCTGGCCCTCTGATGGAGTGGCTTTGAGGCCTGTCCCACAAGGATGCTCCAGAGGGCTCTGCTGGTTCATCAGACAAGTTTTCTTGACTCCCTCTGTCCCTGTTCCCTCCCTGCACTGCCTGGGATCACCTCCTAAACAGGGTGTGCTTGAGATGTCATCTCAGGGTTTCCTTTTGTGGAAATCTAAGACAAGACATTTATTTACAAGGCTTTTAATCAATTAATGGAGAAAATAAATAGAAAAAAAACCAGAAACAAAGAAAACCCAAGGTTTTAACCTAACACAGTAGCACCCTACTTTCCTGAGATATCTACTCAGAGGCATGGGCCAGGCTGGAAGAAGAAGGGTCAAATGACAAGTACGTCAGGGACTCCTCCCCTACCCAACCTATAAGTTCAGAGACAATAACCACCTCTATTTCCCCTCTTCCTGATGTATCATTGGGACTGCTGATGTGAGGAACACTGAGACAATGGGCTGCTGGATATATGGATGGACGGACGGATAGACAGACATATGGACAGATGGATGGTGCTGTCATGAGTGTCAGTGGTTGGATGGATGAGCAAATTGGGTAGGTAGATGAGTGAATGGAAGGAACAATGAAAAGATAGTAAATGAGCCAGTGAAATGATTAGTGTCTAGATCAGTGGATGGGAGGAAAGGAAAGGAGAGGGTAAATGTGTCCAGAGCAACTGTCCCGTTTTGTTTTATTTTGTTTTGCTCTGACATGGTCTCACTATGTAGCCCTGGCTAGCCTGGAATTCATTATACACACCAGCCTGACTTTGAACTCACAGAAATCCCCCTACTTTTGCCACCTCTGTGATAGGGTTAAAGGTGTGCACCACCACACCTGGTTTGTTTAGTATCTAGAATCTCACCTAGTCCAGACTGGCTTAAACTTGCTTGTAGCCACCTCTACCTTTAAACTCCCTATTCTTCCACATCTTTTTTTGTTGTTGTTGCTTGTTTGTTTGTTTTGTTTTTTGAGACAGGGTTTCTCTGTATAGCCCTGGCTGTCCTGGAACTCACTTTGTAGACCAGGCTGGCCTCGAACTCAGAAATCCGCCTGCCTCTGCCTCCTGAGCACTAGGATCAAAGGCGTGCGCCACCATGCCTGGCATTTCTTCCACATCTTGAATGCTGTGATTACAGGTGTATGCCACCACACCTGGCTCACGGTGACAATCTTTAAGCATATTAAACTTCCAGGGCAGATATCCTCTGCTTAGTTCCCTACTGTATCTTTACTAACAGGGATCTCATATGCAGAATTTACCTGAATGGGTTTTTATAATAGATAGATCTATATGTTTACAGAAAGATTATCAGCACATTGAAATAGGAAAACAAACATGTGGTCAGCCAGTGAAGTATGTGGGAAAACATTCCTAGGGCATGGCTCTAGAGTAATACTGTTTTAAGATTAAGCAGAGGAAGAGTTGAGATAGGTGAGAGGTAACCTGAGATGTAGAATTAAAACAGGTTGATGAGCTGGGTGGTGCACGCCTTTAATTCCAGGGTGTCTAAGCCCCAAACAACAGCTGCAAAGACCAGAAAGGGTGGGGAGGTGGGGAGTGGAGGGGTGGGGTGGGGGGACGGTCAGCAGGCTTTCAGGGCAGTCTTCTAGGGTGGAGCCTTCCTGGTAGGAATTCAGTCAAATGTTCAATCAAGCAATGGATAAAATGAAGACACTTGATCCAGTCTCAAAAAAATTACCTCCCATTTCCTCTCCTGTATTCCAGAAGCTTTTATAGAATGCACTCCAAAATAAGGAGTGAACTGGTGTGTGTGTGTGTGTGTGTGTGTGTGTGTGTGTGTATGTGTGTGTGGTGTGATATCTATAACCCTAGTACATAAAAGGCTGGAACAGGAGGATGGCTGGGAGTAGAAGGCCAGCATGAGATACAAAGACATGATTAAAACAAAAGCAAAAACAAAGCCGGGCAGTGGTGGTGCACACCTTTAATCCCAGCTCTTGGGAGGCAGAGGCAGGCAGATTTCTGAGTTCGAGGCCAGCTTGGTCTACAGAGTGAATTCCAGGACAGCCAGGGCTACACAGAGAAACCCCGTATCGAAAAACCAAAAAAAAAAAAAAAAAAGAGTGAAATATACAATCTTAAGTAGATAGCTTGATGAATTTTTACAAACTCATTAAATATTCATTGTTGCCCGGCGGTGGTGGCGCACGCCTTTAATCCCAGCACTTGGGAGGCAGAGGCAGGCGGATTTCTGAGTTCGAGGCCAGCCTGGTCTACAAAGTGAGTTCCAGGACAGCCAGGGCTATACAGAGAAACCCTGTCTAGAAAAACCAAAATAAATAAATAAATAAATAAATAAATATTCATTGTTAGCTGCCACGCCCAGAAACTGAAGTTAGTAGTACCCAAGAGTCTGAAGTTTGACTGGGCCCTTAAGGGCCCTGAGTTCCATCCCTGGATTCTAGTGGGTGAAGAGAACAGACTTCCATACGTGTATCTTGGCACGCTCCCACACCCACCACGCAATAAATAAACAAATGAACAGAAAAAGAAGTCAAAGGGGAAGGAGATTAGTTTAATGTGGTCACAAAACTAAGGGCTAAATCTGCAAGGAGATGCATACAAAGACCAAGGGAGGGTAAGGGGACAGGGAGGGGCGGAGTCCAGCCCAGTGTGGGTGGAGCCTTCGGGCCCCTAGTTGGAGCAAGGGGCGTGGCCACACCGCCACGTTCCGAGCTGGGGGCGGGGCTCCTGGACAGCCAGTTAGCACGAAGAGGCGTGGTCACACGGAGGCTGTTGAGGACAAGCTAGAGCTACGGTTGGATTCGAGGCCTGGATCAGCGGGGACTAGAAACCCACAGAAAGTTCTGGAGCGCCAGGCGGGAATCAGGAGCAGAAACCAGCGAGGCCTCCCGTAAGGAGGAGGCTTCCGGATGCTTCGGGGTCCTGAGACTCAGACGCGGCCCGGGGCTTGGTGACGCACTCAGCGTCGGGGCGGGGCCGGCGAGGGCCAAGATGGAGGCCAACGTGTTCCGCTTCCGAGATGCCCGCTCTGCTCCAGATCCCGTGCTGGAAGCCGGGCCGGTGGCCTTCGGGTCTCAGCCGGTGCCTCTGGTGCTGGACAACGGGTCGTTCCAGGCTCGGGCCGGGTGGGCGTGCCCCGGGCCGGACCCGGGTCCCGAGCCGCGCCTGCAGTTCCGCGCCGTGTGCGCGCGCGGCCGCGGCGGGGCGCGCGGCGGGTCGGGGCCGCAGGTGGGCAACGCGCTGGGAAGCCTGGAGCCTCTGCGCTGGATGCTGCGCTCGCCCTTCGATCGCAACGTCCCGGTCAACCTGGAACTGCAGGAACTGCTGCTGGATTACAGCTTCCAGCACCTCGGCGTCTCCTCGCAGGTGAGGGCCTGCCGGGCGGGGCGCGCTCGGCTTCAGCCGTCGGTGCCAGGCAGTCGGCTACCGAACCCAAGTCTGTCGGCCTTGTCCTAGGAGCTAAGGGTACATCACGAAGTCTTTATCTTCCAGAGGATGGGCTGTCACAGGCACAAGGGTACAGTTTGCAAGGGTACAGTCCAAGTGAGATGAGTTTTACAAGCACCAGTAGATCCTGGAAGTATTTTGAAGAGAAAACCAACGTGGTTTATCATTTAACAGTTTAGCCAAAGCTTGACTTAATAAACTTGAAATGAGCCGGGCGTGGTTTCACGGCCCTTTTAACCGAGCACTCGGTAGGCAGAAGCAGGCAGGTGTTTGTGAGTTCAAGGCCAGCCTGATCTACAGCCAGGACTACACAGAGAAACCTTATCTTAAAAAAAAAAAAAAAAAACAAAAAACAAAAAACCAACAGACATACAAAAAGCTTAAATTGACCATGTTATTTTGGCTTTCCAAAATAATCTCCAGTAGAGATGAAATGTATTCTTTAAAATGGCTTGTGAGCACGTTTTAAAAAGATGTGTTATTTCAAAGTTATATGTGTGAGAGTGTTTGTGTACAAGAGTGTAGGTGCCTTAGGCCCGTGATCTTCTGCATCTGGAGTCAGAGATTAGGTGCTGGGAAACAGAGTTGGGCTCTAATGTGTCTGTCTAGTCCTCATGTCTGGCCTTGAGTGTGTCTCCCTCCACTCCCTCTTGTTTTAAATTAGAGATCAAAAGTAAACTCAGCCCTGCATAAGGATTTGGGGTTATTTTTACACTTTATGCATGCTTCCATTTGTCTCTTTGTGCTTGTCTTTCAAAGTAGGGCTGCGTTGATCATCCCATAGTTCTGACAGAGGCTGTGTGTAACCCCCTCTACTCCCGCCAAATGATGTCGGAACTCCTTTTTGAATGCTACAGAATCCCGAAGGTTGCCTATGGAATAGACAGCCTCTTCAGCTTCTACCACAATGTGCCCAAGAATGCCCTTTCCAGTGGCCTCATCATTTCATCCGGCTACCAGTGCACACACATTTTACCCGTCTTGGAAGGAAGGTGAGCTGTGCCGTGCCCTTGTGTTGGAGAAGCATTGTTTTGGGGCTAACTGGAAACATGGAATGTAAAAGGTGCCTGTTGGACAGTCTGGGAAGTGCTAGATGGTGAACGGAGCTGGCCCGAGCTCACACCTACATCAGTGTGTGCCTTCACAAGATATTCTACCTGCCCTTTGGGACCTCCTGGAGGGACTTCAAGTTGGTCTTATGTCTGATTGACAGTTATAAAATGTTATAAATCTGATTTATGGGTGAACAGTTAACATGGTACCTGCCCATAGTAGACATTCAGTAAGCATGGTTTGAGTAAGTTATTCAATTATATCTATTTCTCTATTCTTTTTCTTTTTTTTTTTTTTTTTTGGTTTTTGGTTTTTGGTTTTTGGTTTTTTTGAGACAGGGTTTCTCTGTTTAGCCCTGGCTGTCCTAGAACTCACTCTGTAGACCAGGCTGGCCTCAAACTCAGAAATCTGCCTGCCTCTTCCTCCTGAGTGTTGGGATTAAAGGCGTGCACCACCACGCCTGGCTCTATTTCTCTATTCTTAAAAAGAAATCTCTGTGTGTGTACATGCACAAGCACACCTGTGTCTATCTGTCTGGACTTGAGAGTGCTTGACAGGAAGTTGGAAGCAGATGACCATATAAGGGCATTGGTTCTCTGTTTCCACCATGTGGGTCTCAGGAATTGAACTCAGAGGTCCTCAGCCTTGACAGCAAGCACCTTTACTGCTGGGCCATCTCCCTTTCTCTTAGTTGACCATTTAATTTAGACCATCTTGGTGTTCTGGAGTTAATTTTTAATAAAGATTTTTTGCCAAAAAAAAAGTTTGCACTGCAAACTCTTTAATTCATATTATCCATAACTTTTATTTTTGGTTATATTGCCTAATACATACTAGGCAATTCTGGAACTGTTTAGTAGAATAACAGACAGAGGTAGTTTTAGTCTGTTCATGTCTCAGAATTTAATTTTGTTTTATTTTCTTGTGTGCCCTTAAAAGTTCCCACATTGCCAGAAGGGCTGTGTGCCACAGGCAGTGAGCCCTGGCTCTAGAGTGGACGTTTAGCTTTGCAGCCCTGCCAAGATGAGGCTCTGGTCCCTTTGCCTAGCCAGCATGTATGTGCTTCTGATTGTGGAGAGAAGCAGTTCTCAGGAAGCTTATGAAATCAGACTCTTAAGGCCCAGAGCAAATAGTCCTTGGGATTGGCCTGCTTGACCATTTTTCCTATGATTTTTTTAGGCTAGATGATCCCAGGAGTCCCCAGAAGTACACACTTGTCACATGTCACTTACACATCCTATTGAACTGTGTTTTTGTTTTTTTTTTTTAATTGAGACAGTGTCTTTACATACTCCTGGACCTCACTCTGTAGATCGGTCTGGCCTCTGCCTGTGTCTGCCTCCACAAGTGGTGGGATTAAAAGGCATGTGCCACTACTGGCCTAACCCAGTAGAAGTTAAAGGGCCACATGTCGGGGTGCAGGGGGAATTCTGGCATTGGGTAAGAGGTTGCACCAAAGGAATCTTCCTGATGTAGGGTTTTAGGTGTCCTCACCCTCCGCTGCTCTAGTCTGCCCCTTTGTCTGAATTAAATTCTCCTGCTTTCCCCAAGATGGTCTACATTTTGTCTTTTCTACTGAACTGAATCTCAGTGTTGTTCTTTATTACTTTGGTATAGGCTTGATGCCAAAAACTGCAAACGCATCAATCTCGGAGGGAGTCAGGCAGCTGGCTACCTGCAGCGGCTTCTCCAGCTGAAGTACCCAGGGCACCTGGCAGCCATCACACTCAGCCGAATGGAGGAGATCCTGCAGGAGCATAGCTACATTGCCGAGGACTACGGTGCAGGTGATGCAGGGGGGCATGGCAGGCGATGCAGAAGAACTTGCTCCAGGTTTCCAGCTCTGTTGACCGTGGAGGGTTCTTGACTCCATTAGCAGTGTGACTCTTGCTCACTCAGCATCTACCTTTCCTTTTGGTACTCACTTGGTGAGAGTATCAAGTAAACTAATTGTCATAAATAGGTTCCTGTCACACAACATAGCTTTTGCAGTTTGCCTCCATGGAGACCAGTGTTCCAGACAGCCAGGGCTACACAAAGAAACCCTGTCTCAAAAAGCCAAAAAGTTTGACACCAATTGAGAATGCTTTATCTCACATCCTTAGAGTGATGTCAGGGTCCCTCTCAGTCTTCCACATATCTTGAACTTTATTTTTGAGTCAGAGTCTCCTTATATAGCTCAGGCTGGCCACTGTCTCTCAGTGCGGCCTCAGGTCCTCCTTCTTCCTGCCTTAGCCTCTAAGTATCTCAATCTTTTGGTTGGTTGGTTTGCTTTTTTCTGAGACAGGGTTTCTCTGTGTAGCCCTGGCTGACCTGGAACTCAACTCTGTAGACCAGGCTGGCCTCGAACTCAAAGATTCCCCTGCCTCTGCCTCCCAAGTGCTGGGATTAAAGGTGTGCACCGCCACTGCCCAGGGTAGAGGTAGGAGGATCAGATATGCAGGGTTATCTTTGTGTCACAGCGAGTTCAAAGCCTGCAAAGACTGTATGAGATACTGTTTCAAAGAAACAAGCCTGGCAGGTGGAGGGATGGATGGCTCAGAGCACTTGCTGATTTTGCAGAGGTTCTGGGTTCATGCTCACAGTCAGCTGTTGGATGGAACACATGGGCCCCCAGTGGAGGAGCTAGAGAAAGTACCCAAAGAGCTGAAGGGGTCTGCAACCCTATAGGTGGAACAACAATATGAACTAACCAGTTCCCCCAGAGCTCGTGTCTCTAGCTGCATATGTAGCAGAAGATGGCCTAGTCAGCCATCATTGGGAAGAGAGGCCTTTCAGGATAGCATTTGAAATGTAAATGAAGTAAATACCTAATAAAAAATTGGGAAAAAAACCCCCAAACCATAGGATATAAAATTTATCATCTACCTTTCCCCACCTCCCACCCCCGCCCTCTCATCTTTCAGACGGTCTCCCTGTGTAGGCTCAGCCTAACATCAAATGTCTGGCTCTTCTGTCTTAGCTTCCCAATTGAAGGGTTCATCTTAACTGTATTCGGGGGAATTAAGTGGTGTTTGCAAGCTGTGTGTTCAGAACACTTTTGTTAAGCACCTGTGGTTTATGAGGTACAAAGAAACTGGGGAGATAGACATGGAAAGAAAATTTGTGAGTGTGGGCTCCCTTTTCTTGATATACTTTAGTATTAGCTTTTTTTTTTTTTTTTTCCTTTATGTAAACATGTAATCCCAGATCCAGGGGAACTGATGCCCTCTTGTGGCTTCCATGTGCATTACATGCAGGTGGTGCCGGTACAGATGCAGGCAAACACTCCTGCACAGACTAAGCAAACCAACCAGCATTTGATTCCGTGCCTTTCCCTCAGGGCTGCTGCTGTGTCCGCGTCCCATGGGCTTTGATAAATGTCCTTGTTACTGAGTTTACAAATATTTTCTAATTTTTTCAAGTCTGCTTCTTTAAGTGATTGCTTCCAAATATGTTGTGACATGCCTTTCTGTGAGTTATCTTTGGTTCAGTTCCATTATAGCAAAAGAACTTTGCTGTCTGCTAAGCTTGTTTATTGCATGACCTGGCCTGTCTCCATCTTGGGCAGAGCTTCCTCACATACCTGAAGAGCGTGCGCTGTGCTCTTGTGGCTCGGTGTTCAGGTGTCCTTTAGTGTCTGGTGGTGATGGTGGCCAACACTTGGTCACCTGCCTTCTACTAGTTCTGCTGACAACTGGGAGGAGTGTGCTGCTGTCGCCAGGAGTGGTGGTGGGCATCCCCACTTCTCCTCTCTGCTCTGTCCCTGAGGACAATGTTGGCAGGGTGAGCACACCTGCTTCTGAGCTGTGTTCCCAGCCCAGGGCTGTCAGCGTGGGCTCTCAGTATATGGCTTTGTCTTGTCTTTCGTATTTAACATTGTCATAGCTTCCTGTCAGCTGACCTTTTGTCATTCTGTAGTGTATTTCATTTTATTTCTTTTTCTTTTAGACATACCTTTAATCACAGCATTAGGGAAGCAGAGGCAGGTGGATTTTGAGTTTGAGGCCAGCCTGGTCTATTAGTAAATTCCAAGCTAGCCAGGTATCCAGAGTGAGATCTGTCTGAAAATAACATTAGCAACAAGGCATCCAGCTTTCTTTTGAATACAGTTTACATTGGCATATTTTTCCTTTAATTTATTAAGCAATAGGGTCTCATGTGGCTCAGGCTAGCCTCAAAATTCCCTTGAATGTATGAAGACAACCTTGAACTCTCAATCCTTCTGCCTCCACTTGTCAGATCAGGGGCAGGCGCTACCATCCCCTGCTTGCATCCCTTTACCTCTGATCTACTTTATCATCAAGGTGCGCTTGTGGTTGTGTTATAATAAATGCTCATTACTCTTTCCATGGGGACGGCAGCCGGGCCTTGCTGTCCTCAGCAGCCTCCTGTGTGTGCTGGGACCGTTTGCAGTTAGTGTATTTGTGTTTGAATTCGGCATTACAATTTTATTTTTGTCCTTTTTTCCCTGTGCTTTTTAGGTTATTGGATTTCTTTTATTTAACTTTTGAGGCAGGTTCTCACTGTGAGATCTGGCTGGCCCGGAGCTCACTGTATAGTCCATGCTTGCCTCGAACTGAGAGATCTGTGAACTAGTTCCTGGGGTTAAAGGTGAACATCACCTTGCTCAGCTAGACTTTTTTTCTTCCCGCTTTGTGCCTGTATTACTTAGGTGGTTACTAGAGAATACAGGCATGCATAGCTTTTCCTCATCTGTGTAGATTCCGTAGTGGTCAGGGTAGCAATGTTAGCAGTACACTTCTGTGTCGAAGTGTCTCCCATATTCACCCTGTGAACGCTGGCAGCCAGTCAGGCAGTGATGTTCCTAGTTTTAGTTCGAGTTATCAGTCAAGTTTTAAGGCACTCATGAGGCAGTCGGCCCGTGGGTTTAACAGCCTTTCCCCTGCTCTGGCGGTTCCAGCTTTCCTGTGTGGTTTCTGTCTGTAGACCCTCGCAGCAAGTCTGTGTGTGCCTGGGGGTGTTCAGAGGTTCTGAGTTTGTCCGCTCATGGCTGGCATCGACTTTCCACTTCACTGCTCACAGTGCTCTTTAACACCCCTAAACTGTTTGTTTGAAGAGCTGCAGAAGTGGCAGTGCCCCAATTACTATGAGAACAATGTCCACAAGATGCAGCTCCCGTTCTCCAGCAAGCTCCTGGGCAGCACACTGACGGCAGAGGAGAAGCAGGAGCGGCGGCAGCAGCAGCTGCGCCGGCTGCAAGAGCTCAACGCCCGGCGGCGGGAGGAGAAGCTGCAGCTGGATCAGGAGCGGCTGGAACGGCTGTTGTATGTGCAGGCAGGTGATGTCTGGCGCTGGACCCTGGCGTAGCTCTGCGAGGTGCTTCCAGGATGTTCTCTTCCTGTCTGGTTCCCTTGGCCATAACGTGCATTGGCTGTCGTGTCACCTTGAATTAGGGAATCCAGAGACCAGAATCATGGAGATGATTAGCATGCACAGCAGGTGGCTCTAGAGAGCTGTGGACTCAAGCTCTGTTTATTGATTTATTTTCTTGTTTTTGAACTTTTCCATGTAAGTGCAGCATGCACAGATCTTAGGGTGGGCCTCCCTGTGAGTGTCACAAAGTGACAGATTGAGGAGCTGCTGCCAGATTGAGGAGCAGCGTCACCATCATCTCTCAGTGACTCCTTACCTCTCAAGGTGGCGACATCTTTGATGTCTGTCAACTTAGATTAGCTTTGCCTAATTAGATGGTGCTGAAAGGGGTGTGCGATGCTAGCAGGCCCAGACAGTTGGAGAGAAGGGCTGGGAGGAGTGTGATGGGAGCTTGCGGGGCAGTTCTGCTGGGGCTGAGTAGGGCCCCCACCTGCACTTCTACTGGCCTTCTAGCTGCCTTCCCCTTGTGATGGCCACACTGCCCGTCTTTGAGAGTGGCTTGTGATTGCTCTGGTTTTAGGAGCTCCTAGAGGAAGGACAGATGGACCAGTTTCACAAAGCTCTGATAGAGCTGAACATGGACTCCCCAGAAGAACTGCAGTCCTACATACAGAAACTCACCTTGGCAGTGGAGCAGGCCAAACAGAAAATCCTGCAGGCCGAAGCCAACCTGGAGGTGGATGTGGTGGACAGCAAGCCAGAGGTGACTGGGCCTGGGGAGGGAAGCCCCTTGGGCCCTTAGGCTTGGTGACAAGTGCCTTTACTCACCAAGCCGTCTACCCAGCCTTAGCTTCCTCTTTTTGAGATGGGGTTTCATATAAGGGCTACGCTGTCTTGAGCCTAGCATGTAGCCAAGATGACCTTGAACTTCTGATCCTCCTGCTTCTACCTCCCCAGTGCAGGAATATTAAGTGTGTGCTGCCCCCGTGACTGGCTAAAGGGGTGCTGGGAGTCAGAGCCTGGGCTGCCTCAGGAATGCTAGATAAGCACTCTACCATTCAAGCTACCCCTCCCCCCTGCCATTGAGTCAGCTTGCTTTAAATTCTTTTATTACTATATTTTTAGAACAATGCCATGGAAAAGTTAGGGTTGGTGCCATTTGATGCTGGGTATGGGGTAGTGTGCCCCATGATGTCACCGCTGTGTCTGAGTCAGTGTGGACTTACTCTCAGAGACAGCTCCCAGCTAGAGCTCCACCATAGATCAATGCTCAGTCCTGCATTCCTGCTTCCACTCACTGCCCTAGCACAGGCTTGGAAAACCTTTTCTGCTGATGACCCATTGTATCTCGAGAACAGTTTACATAACCCCAGGTGTAGAGATGCAGTTCTACCCATTCACTAAATGAAAACAACATTGCATGCTGATGAGAGGGGTGTGTTTATTTTTATATAGGAATTAAATCCTGGGTAAGCGTTGATATTGTGGGATGCAGAGGAATCGTCAATAGTTGTACAGTGGTCACTTTTGAGAACTCTTCTGGACTTACAGCTACATTGTCTGTTGCGGATTCATCCATTAACATGTTCTTAAGATGTGAAAGTCCTGCGGGATCAGATGTAGGCGCGAGGGGCTTTGAATCCAGAGGAGGGCTAAGCAGCTGAAGACAGGATCCAGGCAGTTGGAGAGCTGCTTTTCTGTGTGCAGGTTCCCATCAGATAGTCGTAAGCTTTCATCTGAATCCCTCCATCTGGTCAGGGGACTTGTGCATCATGTCTGTGCTTTGGAGACACTCAGCAGCTCTTGTGGGCTTGGGAAGGCTTTTGTGTATTTCAAAGCTTGTTTTAGGGGCTTGGCCCCTCAAGCATGAGTACTGAGTTTGGATTCCCAGTCCTCAGGCAAAAACTGGGCATGGTGGAGTGTGCCTGAAATCCTAGCCCCAGGAGGCAAAGACAAAAGGATCCCTAGAGCTCTCAGCTGAGCCAGTGAACATCAGGTTTAGGGGAAGATCATCAAAGAGCTAGGTGGAGGGACCAGAGAGACGGTTCAGCTCTTAAGAGCATGCTCTTTCAGAGGGCCTGAGTTCAGTGTTCACTACCCATGTTGGGTGACTCACAACCCCCCCGCCTCTCCTAGGGCACATGGCCACACATGCATACAACCCCATACAGACGTAGATACACACTATTTATGTGTCTAAGTAAGATGGAAACAATGGAGGTACACACACAGGTTGCTCTCAGTTTAGCCAATTGGATGCAGTAATCTGTCACCAAGTCTGGAGCAGTCCTTCTGTTGTTGGAGGCGGACTGCTAGTGGTGGGATGAGCTGCAGCTCTAGTCTGATGAGCTCAGCCATGGCATTGACTAACCTGTTCTGCCTTTTAGTATTGCCACAGTGCAATTCAGTTAGGATGAAGTGAATAGTGTGGGTCTTCCAGGGTACCAGCCCAGCTGTGCACTGCAGGCTGAATTAATGCAGCTAGCCGGGAGTTTGCACCAGCATTCCCTAGCGTCCATTTTTCCTACAGACCATTCCATTGTGATCCCTAGAGTACTGAGTTGTTTATTCTCATGAGATACTAAGAGGTGTGTGTGTGTGTGTGTGTGTGTGTACACACTGTAGCGCACAAACATGAAGGCCAGAGGACAATTTTGACAGGTAATTATTTTCTTCCCCCATGGAGGTTTCAGGAATTGAACTCAGGTTGTCAGTTTTGTGGCAAGCCCTCTTACCCTCTGAGCCATCTTGCTGGGCTTCTGTTAGTCCTTTGTTAACTTGTTGTCCCCACCCCCTCCCGTGTGAATTGCTTTGAAGAGTGTTTAGTTTGTGCACAGGTGTTTGGAACACTGGGTGAGATGAGACCCCATTGGATTCCAGGATGAGCGTGGAGCTGAGGCTTGCTGGTGATCAGATGCCCTGGCGTCTGCTTATCTATCTGTCTTGTCCTCAGACCCCTGACCTGGAACCGCTGGAGCCCACCCTGGAGGATGTGGAGAACGTCAATGAATTCGAACCTTTGTTCTCAGAGGAAACGCCCGAAGTGGAGAAGCCGCAAGTCACCACAGTCCAGGTTTGACCACTGTTACTAAGACCCCATGTACACTGGAAGCTGTGTGCTTAAGTGACTGTCCCAGTCCACTTCTCGGGGAGCATTGGAGAGCCCCATTGTGCTCTCGGTGTCCGTCGGAGGCTTTTCCCCTGGTGGACGGTTGAGGGGCTGGCGCCACCCCTCATTTGAGCACTGCCAGTGACTGAGGTCTCCAGACGTGCACACGGGCTCTTAGCCATCATCACCATCCTTACTGGGCTCTGTGCCTCTTGTTATGCTGGTAGCAGCAAGATAAAGGGACTGAACCTGAGCCCTTGGGGGTGGGGGGAAGTGCTGAACCAGGCCGAGCAGGGATAGGGTCTGTCCCTCTGAGCCACTTGACTGCACCTTGAGGCTCAGGCATGACACAGTGTATGGGGACTTGTCACTTTGAGTGTAAGCAGAGGTAGAAGGCGGAGCTTGAAGGGAGGCGAGCTTAAGACTGGTGGCTCCAGCCTGAATGGGGAAGCTGGGCTGGAGGAGATGTGGTTTGAGAATGGTCCTCTTAGTCTAAAAACATCTCTTAAACCTTGGGTTTGAAGCCCGTGTTTAACTTGGCAGCGTATCATCAGCTGTCTGTTGGGACAGAGAGGATCCGTGCTCCGGAGATTATTTTCCAGCCATCTCTCATAGGAGAAGAGCAGGCGGGAATTGCAGAGACCCTCCATTTTGTCCTGGACAGGTGAGTGGTGATACCCCCTCATCCTCCCCAAGCCTCTCCCTGGCCTGGCTTTTACATGGGAAAGGTGACCGAAAGCTCTCGCCATTGCTGCCTATATTCAGGTGGTCTGCCCGCTGGCCCAGGCCTGCAGGCAGAACAATTATAAGCTCCATCTCTTCATCTGTGAGTCCTGGCCAGGATGTCCCCTGGCTTTCATGTGAAACTTGCCATTGCTAAAAACCGGTGATCATTTTATTTGTGTGTTCATTGAGGTAGGGTCTCCCTATATCCTCGGCAGCCTTGGCCTTGAAGCCTCAGAGTAGCTGGGATCACAAGTGTAGACACTATACCCTGAGAGACCAGTGATTTTTATTTAATCTTGTTTTTAATTATGGGGAAAGTATGCACACATGGCCTATAGTATGGAGTTGTGAATGAAAAACAAAAATACTGTTTCTTTTGAGTTGACTGTTGTACCAAGAGCTTGCTTTTCCAGGTCTTGCTTCCGTGTGTTCAGCAGCCAAGTTGGTGCATCCTTTCTCTCCTAGGTACCCGAAGGCCATTCAAGATATCCTGGTTCAGAACGTTTTCCTCACCGGTGGGAACGTGATGTACCCAGGCATGAAGGCCCGAGTGGAGAAGGAGCTGCTGGAGATGAGGCCCTTCCAGTCCTCCTTCCAGGTACGGACTGCTCTCCCCACCAGCCACTGACAGCTTGATTAGTGGTGGCTGCCAAAGTAAAGGTGTAAAGACTGGATTCTGCAATCCCATCATCCACCGCAGAGGCACATTGCTGGCCTTGTCTTTAAGCCGCAGTCAGCTTAGGCGGGATGGCAGTCCTACTTGTCTATCGCTCTGCTCTTCTGTTAATTGACAGTATTGAGCGTGTTCTGAAATCCGGAGAGTGTCCTCAGCAGAGGGCTTCTCACCTCTGCAGGCAGAGCATCTAAGTCTTCCCATAGTGAAGGCGGCGTCTCCGGCTCGTCTCTGGACGGGATCGTTTTTCTGGAGTAACCAGGGAGATGCTTTGATGGCTCCTTTCTGCATAGCTGTCACTTCAGGTCAAGTGGGACTTGGAAGGAGCCTGAGCCACGAGTCATGTGATTAATTTACATTTTAGGGAGGTAGTATAAGGTCAGCCTGAACTAATGAGTGAATTCAAGCCAGCCTAAGTTATATAGACTCATTCTCAAATTTTCGAGAGAAGAGGGTGAGATTTTCCACTAGGAGTGATGGACAGGCTTGACATGGAGGAAAACACAGTCTCAGGCTGTGACTAGCACTCAGGGGAGAGGTAAGAGGCCATTGGGAACTCAGGGTTCCCCCTGGGAAAGCAGGGGACACCAAGGATCCAGACCTGACCCCAGCCTTTAAGGGCGCTTGGGAGCTGAAGGACATCTCGGTGGAGTTGAGGAGAGAGGCAGCTGGAGGAGGAGGGACAGCAGTGTTGATGCCAGGGAGTGGCCTTTCAGACTGTGAGCCTATGCCTGACTGAACCTGGCAGGGAGGCTGAGGGGGAAGTTGTTGGGTAAAGGGCTCTTGGAACGGTCACTTGGCAATCCCAGAATCCACCTGCCATGCTGTGAGAGCCTGGTTGTAAGAGCGCTGCTTCTCATGCCTCGCCCACCCATGTCCTGCATCAGTTTCGTGGGACGGCAGTGTCAGGCAGCAGTAGCTTGTGTCCAGTTATTTTACACTAACTTTAAAACACTGATGGCGCACGCCTTTAATCCCAGCACTTGGGAGGCAGAGGCAGGTGGATTTCTGAGTTTGAGGCCAGCCTGGTCTACAAAGTGAGTTCCAGGACAGCCAGGACTACACAGAGAAACCCTGTCTCGAAAAAACAACAAAAAAACCCCCAAAACACTGAATTTCCAGGGCTGGCCTTGGGCTCGGTGCGGGGCATCTGTCTGGATCCTGAGGCTGGGAGCTCAGTCTCTAGTGTGATACAAACAGGACGGATCACATTGGTTTTCTTTTGGTTTTACTGCCTTTGTTATCTTTGTGACTTTTGTGGTGCTGGTGGAAGCCTAGAGCTGCTTACAAGCTGTGCAGGCCACTCACTCTACCTGGTCAGCCGTGTCCCAGACAATTTAAATGAGCTGAAGTGGAAAGAGGAAACACTGTAGGGCCTGGAGAGGTGGCTCTGTGGTTAGAGCTCTTGCTGCTTTTGCAGAGGCCCTGGGTTTGGTTCCCAGCACCTGTGTGGTGGCTCACAACTGTCTGTAGGTCAGATTCTTAGAGATCCACTGCCTCTTCTGGCCTCCATGGGCACTGGACATGTAAATGCTATACACACACACACACACACACACACACACACACGCACACACACAGCCTGTGCAACTGTGTACCCTTTCTGAGAGGCTGTGCATGCTGGCCTAGCTTCAGAGGGGACACAGGCTGCTCTCACAATGGAGGCATCTCTGGGCCTTTCTGTGTGCTTCTGAGAATGTACTGGCTGTAGGTGGCTGGCTGAGGCAGCAGAACCTTCCCAACTGGGCCTGGAGCCCTGGGACGAGAGGCTTCTCTAGAGTGCATCCGCTTCTTGTTCCAGGTTCAGCTTGCCTCAAACCCTGTGCTGGATGCGTGGTATGGTGCCCGTGACTGGGCCTTGGATCACCTAGAAGACAGTGGAGCCTGGGTCACCAGAAAGGACTATGAAGAAAAGGGGGGCGAGTACCTCAAGGAACATTGCGCCTCCAACACGTACGTCCCCATCCGCCTGCCTAAGCAGGCCTCACGTGCCTCAGAGACTTCCGGGCGAGGCTCCGGCGCCAACGGAACTGGTGATCAGGCCTAGCAGAGGGGACACCTGGATGCCCTTGTGCTTCACCCTTGCCATGGAGGCAGTATTTGGGACAAGGACAGTGCTCCATGGTGCTGCCTGGGTCTAACAGCCTTGTCTGGTCAGTGACTGGATCTCTCCTGGGAGCCCAGCAGAAGAGAACAGTGATCTACCTCAGTGAAGGACACAGCAGCCTCTGGCCGAGGACCGTGGACAAGCTGGGCGCTGCTTTCTTGAGCAGCGAGGGAGAAGTGGCCGGTGCTGCTCTGCACTGGGAAGCCTTTCTTCTGTGGTTTTGTTTTTGTTTTTAAAGCTCTAAAGTTCTCCATTGAGTTTTTCTTCTTCTGTGTGTGGCACTGTCCTGTGACTACCCAGAGTGTGCTCCAAGCTGCTGTTGGAGTTGTGGAAGTGGCCATCCACTGATCCCCTGGAGTGGGAAGACCCACCTCACTCCCACCCCATTCTCTGCCTGCTTCCTGTCCTGAGTGGAAGGTGGCGCTCATGCCCAGCCTTCTAACTGTTGCTTTGCTGGGGACGCTTCCACACTGAAGCCTTGCCAGAGATCTGTTTCTTCTGTTCTGTGGGTTTGTGGGTGACATGCCCTTTTCAGGCCACTCTGCAGAACTGACAGGGGCGGGGGAGAGCCCATCCCAGGGACTTTTCTTTTGGCTCTGTTTCCCTGCCCCCGTGCCTTGACAGTGTGACCTTGACCAGGTAGCTGTCCCCTTCCCCCCTCCGTTGCTTTGGGACTAGGGTCTCACGGTACAGCTCAGGCTGGCTTCACACTCAGTCTTCCTGCCTCAGCTTTCCTAGTGACACGCCCACACCCTGCCAAACACCATCTTTTATAGATTGTTGCTAAGATTGGTAACTCTCAGAACTGAGCCCAGTGGCTCCAGAGCTCATGGCACCACAGAATCCACATGTCCAGATCCCAGGGAATCTGGGAATGCTGCTATGGTGCACATCACACAACCTGTCTGCTCAGTATGCCTGAGCAAACTCCTGTATCTCCAGTCCTCAGGCTGGGAGACTGCAGGCCTGAAGGGGCCGTGTGTATAGGGGGTAGAAGACACTGGCAGCTGACCCATGAGTTCCTAAGGCATTTCCTATTGAGTCATTGGCCGTGCTAGGCTGGGCCAAGGACTGATGGGATGGCAGAAAGAACATGGACCAATCTCCATAGGAGAGATGTGTTCATAGCACCATCCAGGGCAAGAGATTCCCCAGGGCTCTGTTCACCTGTACTGGGCTCTGCTTCTCTGCCAGTGCCTGGTGGCTACTCTGCAGTGACAGCCTGCATCCTCAGCCACCTGCAGCCCGCACCCAGCCCATCCTGAAGCATCACCTGTGTAAGGATGTAAAGCCTCCACCCCGGCCTGCTTGGTGTTAGCATGTTCACTGCTGTGTCTGGTCTGTTCATACTTTCAGTCACTCGTCTTCTAGAAGAATCGAGAGAAGTGGGTCTGGCAGTTTAAAATCCTCATTAACAGGAGAGCAGGGTTACTTGGGTGTTCCCTAGAAAGTTCAGGAAGACAAGGAAGGGACCTTCTTCCCCTCTGGCTGCTGTCTGGCTTAGAGAACCTTTTAGAATTGTTTGTTTCTTTTTGTTTCCCACTGCAAGGGATGAACCAAGGGCCTGGTGCCTGCTAGGCCCCACCATTGAGCTACACTCTCAAGCCCTTGGAAGTGTGGCGATAGAGTGACTCTTCTCAGAGCTGTTTCTCAACCTGGTTCAGCAAGAGGACTGAGTCGGGTTGCCTGGGTCTTGCCAGCCTGGGATGTTTTGTTGAACATCTATCTGGCCAATCTGCAGTTTTCTTTATTTGTCAACCATCCCACCTTGATATCACCTGGCACTTGGTGGGGCTTGAGGTTGGTGTAACCCAGACAAACTTCAGGGAACTAGTTTTAATCCTGCTGGGTAGGGGCGTTTTCCCTGTTCGTCCTTTGCACCTCCAGTGGCGGCAATTTTCCCTGGGCTCATCACAGGTGGTGTGACGGTGTGAGGTCTCTGAGGCTGACAGCTGCATCAGTAATAGCCAAGCCTGATGGTCGCCTGAGAGCATTGCAGGCTGAGGGCATGCTTGGCTCAGTCGTAGAGTGATCGCCTTGCATGCAAGAGGCCCTGGCTTCAGGCCGTAGTAACAACAGAACAACGGCCAAGTGTCTGCCTGGAGACCTACTGATAGCAGCAACCCTTGAGACTGGTGTAGGCTTTCTCAGATGCAGGAGTACCGTGTGGTAAGCACATGGTAACAGTTGATCTGCGTGTTTGCATGGGCTTGCCCTCCTGTTCTTGCTGTCTTTCCCCACATTCTGGCCCCCAAAGTATGGACATTACAGTACTGCTGGGCTACACCGGCAAGTTGGGAATATACCAATCAGTCCTGGAGCCCCTCATTGTGGGAATAGACTGGTGAGCCAGCAAGCCCTGGTCCTTTAGTGCCACCTGGTGGCTTTCTGAGGAGCCACAATGAACCGGATGCAAATGCATAGGCTCTCTGAATTCAAGGCTGCTTTTTGGAAAGGACCAAATTTATTTGTAAGCGCACAGTATACTCTGAAACCAAGATGGTGCCGACTCGGACCCCAGGGACTCTTGAGCGCTCCTGCTATCCGGCTCCCTTGTTTTTGTGTCAGGGTCTTGATACATAGACTGGTTTCAAACCTTAGACCCTCCTACCCTGGCCTCTCTGTTCTCTGGGATTGGCAGCAGCACTTCCACACACGGTCTGGATAAGGACCACATTCGAGAGTGCTTCCCCAGGAGGACCGGGTGAGGAGGCTGGGAGCACAGGTGCTGTAGTCTGAGACGGCGCACGTTGAGGCGCTGTAGTGGAAGAGTCTTCCAGGAGAATTTCAAGCAGGTGTGGCTGGAGCCTATGTTCCTAGCAGTTGGGCTATGTAAGATGCTGGGGCTGGGCAGGGAGGGAGGGAGGGAGAGATGCAGGCAAGGAAGAGATGTCTCCCTTCTCCTGCAAGCTTGAAAGAGCAGTGCTCCTGAGAGCATCTTGAAGCTGGTTCCAAGGGCCTGGTGGGACGAAGCCTTATGTGGAGATAGCTGACTGGCAACCCAGCTTCCCCCTTAGCTCCAAATGAGCTCTTGCACGGAGAGGCCCCATCCTGTTTTGAGTCTGTTTGAAATGCTGTGTGAAAGGAAGGAGCCACATAAGCCACCTGGGTTTCTGTGTTCTCCTTGTAGCCATGTTCTCCATGTAGTTTTTTTTTTTTTGTTTTTGTTTTTTTTTTTTTTTTTTAAGTGCTTCCGGGTGGAAGATGCAGCTCAGTGGAGTGCTTGCCTCGCATGCACAGAACCCTGGGTTAAGTCACCAGTACAGCACCAACATGGGCAGTTTCATAATCCCGGCTCTTGGCGTGGGGGGGTGGGGAGGGAGGCAGGAGAGGCATAGAGATACATGGTGATACATAGTGACTTTGAGGCCAGCCCAAGACCCCATCTTCATCAGAAGAAAACACCCACTTAAACTGTTTTTAGAAATGAAGGTCTACATTGCTGCTTTGGCAGGGTTCACATTTTCTTCTGAGAAGCTGGACAAGTCTCACATGTCTACATTTCTAGCTCTTGGCTGGACAAGACAGGAGGATCACAAATCCCAGGCCATTCTGGACCACTTATTAGTAAGAACCTGTCTTAAAGAAACAACTAAAATAAATATTTAAAAATAGAACATTCCAGCTGGGCAGTGGTGGTGCCCTGTGGGGCTGGGGGTGTAGGGGAAGGGGGGGAAGGAAGAGAGCCCATGTCCAGCCAGAGTTCCTGTGCCCTGGGCGGGCGGACACGGGAGGACTGCCAGACTCCACGTGGCCCCAGGTGGGCATCTGGCTGTGTGAAGCCACTGGCCCCACACGGTGGAGGATGGACAAGGGGCAACCCCCGGTACCAGGTTCTCAGTCTGGCGTCTCACGCTGGATGAGGAGAGCAGAGGAGCTGAAAACAGAATAGGGGCCCGGGGCAACACTCTCTGCCTTAGGGATACGGGAAGAGGGTAGAGGAAGCAAGGTCCCATGCAGGCAAGGGTCCTTAGTCTGGGCCTTGATGAACAGAGACGGTCTGTGGTTTTAGAGCTTTATTGTAGAAAGGCAGGGGGGAAGAAAAAAGGTAGAAAGAGAGAGACTGGCCATGGCCAAGAGGGGAGAAGGGCAAGTAGAGAGAGAAGAAAGGCCAGAGAGTAAGAAAGCTTAGAGAGAGGTAAAAGCAGAGAGAGAGAGAGAGAGATGGAGAGAGCGAGGTGGGGCTAAGCAGCCCTTCTTATAGTGGGCTTGTTATCTTGCTGTTGCTAGGTAACTGGGAGGAGTCTAGTCTGAAGGTCAGAAGCTTGGGA
>NC_034592.1:141027765-141034437 GCF_900095145.1 Mus pahari
GGCAGGCGGATTTCTGAGTTTGAGGCCAGCCTGGTCTACAGAGTGAGTTCCAGGACAGCCAGGGCTACACAGAGAAACCCTGTCTCGAAACAAACAAACAAAAAACATTGTGAGAACCCATATCTCATTTTACCTTAGCTTTGGTCTTTGAGAAAGTCTGACCCTACCCCCCCCCCAACCTCTCCCACCCAGTGCTCGGATCATAGGTGTATGCCACCATACCTGGTTTATGTCTTGTTTTAAAGTTGTACTTTATGTGTATATACCTTCGTGAGTTTATGTGCACCACATACGTGCAGGAGCCAGCAGAGTCTAGAAGAGGAGACCTAATCCCCTAGAACTGGAGTTACAAATGATGGTGAGCCCCATGCGTGTGGTGGGAGCCAGTCTTTGGTTTTCTGCAAGAGCAGCCAGCACTTGCTCCAGGACCTTAGGTCTCATTTTAAATGAATACATTCTGGCTAGGGCTGGTGGCAGCGTGCGTATTATCACAGTACTCAGAGGACCGAGACACTGGGCTACATAGCAACTTCCTGCCTTAAAAAACAAAGCAAGAGAATCCATGTTTTAGGGAGCTAGTGTGGTCATCTCAGGAATGCAGTCCTTGCCCCAGATGTGTAAGACCTGCAGTTCTATTCCCAGCTTCACAGCAAAGGAACCTGCACATACTCTGTGTGCTTGAACTGGAAGTCATGTGTTGTGACAAACTAACCCAAATAAGGACACAGTCCATAAATCAGAAGTGACACGCAGAAGCCAGGCAGCCCAATTATGTAACTGGCGGCTTACACAGAAGGACTCATTTGAAATGACTTAAAGTAGATCACTTTATTTTTAAGTGACTTTCACAGTTGTTGAGGAAAAAAATAGTTGAGTGTGTATCTTTAGTGGGATGTGTTCTAAAACAGAAAGAAATGGCAAAGGAATCTTTTCATAATTATGTTAATAATAGTACAATATGGTTATTCTGAAGATCAATATACGTCTATATTCAAATAAATATTCTAATCTTAGGAGCCAAACATTTTAGTGTGACAAGATGTAAAAATATAAAACAAAGGAAATTCAGTTACTCTAAATTAGAATTGCAGATGCCAATATGAACACATGATGTATCTTCTCTTCAAAAATACTCGTTTTGGGTTGGGAAGATGGCTCAGTAGATAAAGGCACTATTTGGGAAGTCACACAACCTGAGTTCAGTCCCTCCAATCCACATAAAGGTAGGATGGGAGCTCCACACACCAGCCATGATGAACAACAGGCTTATGCACATACACAATGATAATCAAATTTGAAGAGAAACGCTAGTTTCCAGCTGGATAATGTAGCACATGCTTGAAATTCCAGCACTTGGAAGGTCCAGACTGGAGGATCGGGAGTTCGAGGGCACCCTAGGCCGCCTAACTAGTCTGAGGCCAGCTTGGGATGCAGATCCCTAAGGCTTCTTTTGGCTTATAGCGTTGCCGTTTTTAGTTCGTGGTCTGGAGCAAAGGCGCGCATGGCAGCATGGTGGTTGGTGTAGGGAGGCAGAGGCATCACTAGATGCCCAGGGAAAGAAGGTGGGAGAGGAGCTTCTCTATCACCTTCAAGGTCACACTCAATGACCTTTGTCCTCGCAGAAGGCTCCACCTCTTAAAGTTTGACCACCCCCCCCCCGTAACATGAAGCTGGGGGTGACAGCTTTTACGTATCCTTTGGGGACATCCAAGATCCACACTGAAGAAGCACCACACTAATATGCAACCCACAGTCTTGGAGTCTTCGTCCGTGCTGGGCCGCGTTTGGCTCGGTTGTTCTTGCACCTGTTTAGAAATGTGCTCATGTGTTGGCACATGTATATATGTGTGTTTGCCTGTGTATTTGCATGCATGTCGAGTCTAGAGTTTGACACTTAATAATCTCCCAAGCTAGAATCACTGATCTTTGAGCTGACCAGCTTGGCTAGTCCAGTTAGCTGCTTGCTCTGGGAATCCCTGTCTCGTACTTGACCGCTGGAATTGCAGGCGGGTCACCACACCTGCCCAGCCTTTTTAATGTGGGTTCTGGGGATCCAAACTCTGGTCCTCATGCTTGCTTGACAAGCACTGTGTACGATGAGCCATTTCCTCAGCCCATAATGTTTAATTTTGATTGTTAAAGGGATGGGATTTAGAATCGCCATGGTAACAAGCCTCTGGGTGTGCCTGTGAGGGATTATCTAGATTAGGAGGAACTGTGTAAAGATTGACCTTGTGGAATTCAAATGCTGATTTTATCTGCCCTTAGCTCTTGTTTCAATCCAGACACAGCACTGTAATGCTTAGGTCAAGAACCTCCTCTCACCTGGACCTGGCAGTGGTAGTGCACATCTTTAATCCCAGCATTTGGGAGGCAGAGGCAGGCAGATTTCTGAGTTCAAGGCCAGCCTGGTCTACAGAGTGAGTTCTAGGACCGCCAGGGCTACACAGAGAAACCCTATCTCAAAAAAACCAAAAAAAAAAAAAAAAAAGAACCTCCTCTCTGAAATTCATGGAAACAATTCTTACCATTTATTCTTTGCCTTGTCAATAAATGTTGGTCATCCAATGGTTGGGGCAGGGGAGAGAGAGAGGGAGGGAGAGGGAGGAGATTGATTGGTTGATTGATTCAGATCTCCAAGAGGAGGAGAGAGTCTGAGAAGACACCATAAGAAAAAACATCTGAAAAAAAAGCCAACAAAACCAAACAGCCAGATCAATAATAACAGAAGTATCATGGACTGGGGCTGGGAAGTAGACAGATTAGCCAAAAGGATTCATATAGACATTTAACTACCCAGCTTTTGAGGTGCAGCTTGAAATCAATCTTGGTTCCTCTGTGTCGTTATTGGGGGCTAGCAAAGGTAAAGAAATATAGTGCTGGATTAATTTACTACCTACACTTATATTAAAAATAATGCATCTTACAAAGCCCACCTGAAATGTGGGAGGCACCAGTCCACGGGGGAGGGGGTCTTGGAGAGCAAACCAAGGCCTTCCTCATTCTGCTTCCTGACTGTGGTCACAATGTGACCAGCTGTCTCTGGCTCCTGCCATCTTACTTCCCTACCATGACGGACTGTTCCCCCTGGAACCATAAGCCAAACGCAGGCTTCCTTAAATTGCTTTAGCTGGGTAATTTGTCCTAGGCGTGAGAGGTAGCCACTGCAGCACATGGGGCCCTGTATTCCACATCCAGCCTTGTCACGACAAAGAATCCAGGTGCCTGAGCTCCTTCGATGGACTAAGGGATCAGGCTTTATTCTTTCCTCTAGTCCGTGTGCTGTTGTTGTGTGGTATTTTATTGCCTATGTATAGCATAATTTACTAATCCAGATGGCATTTGCCTTGGTGTGGGATTGTGGTGGGGCTCCAACGTCTTCTCAGAGGACTAGCCAGTCAGACCAACAGTCTTCATTGAGCAATCCGTCTTCTCTGCACTATTTAAACTCTGCTCACATTGTGTAAAAGGATTTGTGTTCCTGGGTCCATTTTCAGACTCACTTGTCCGTTGCACTCATCTCTCTTTAATTCTGAGTCAGCAAGAGCAACACATTCATCAAAGTCACTCTCTCTATATATGGTGGCACAAGCCTGTGTCCAGGATTGGAAGCTGAGGCAGGAGGATCAGGAACTCAAGACCAGCCACAGCTACACTGAGAAACCCTATCTTAAACAAACAAAAAGATTTTCTCCAGATGATTCTGTGGCTCTCAATTTCCAATTCTTTTCCCTTCCCCTCCCCCTTTCCCCGTTCCCTTCTCTCTATCCTCAATGTTGGTTTTAGTTTTCTTCCATGATTACTTGTGTGTGTGTGCTTGTGTGTGTGTGTGTGTGTGTGTGTGTGTGTGTGTGCGCGCGTGTGTGCGTGTGTATGTATACCTATGTATACAGATGCATGTGTGTATATGTGCATGTGGAGACTAGAGATTCATATTAGATGTCTTCCTTGATTACTCTCTGCCTTAGTATATATGTGTGTTTGTGTATACATATACACAAACCTGGAGCTGGCAGACTGTCTAGACTGGCTGGCCACCAGGCTCCAGAGACCTACTCACCTCTGTCCCCAGGGCTGAGATGGCAGGCATGTGCTGCATGACTGGCTGCTTGTGGGGGCTGAGGAGCCCAACTCAGGGCTGTATGCCTGTGCAGCAAGCACGTTCCTGACAGAGCCGTCTCACTGGCCCTTATTTAATTTTTACTATTGGTTTTCTCTCTGTGATGTGTTTGGAATTAATTTGTTAGGTTCCAAAATAATCCTTCTGGTATACTTATTTGCATCCTATTATTGATTCAGAGGGAGGCAGTATCTTTCCTTTATTGGATCCTCTGTCCCTTAGCGAGATGCGCCCGTTCTTTGCATCCAGGCCTTCATCTCACATAACAGATTTTAGTGGGATTATTTGCAAGGTCCCCGCACAGTTCTCCTGAAGCCTCTCACTTGCGTAAGCACTTGAATTGTATCCCGTCATGCTTCACTTCATTCCACCTCTGGCTGTCATTTGAATAAATGTTTCCAATTTTACTCTTATTATAAATAGTGCTGCAAAAAAAAAAAAAATACCCCTGCACAAATTGCATCTGGGTGTGTGACTGGCAATGTTGTTACTACGAATGGAATTGCTAGACCAAAAAATTCGAATAATGAAGTCAGGTGTGGTGGTGCATGCCTGGGTCTCAGCACTCTATAGGCTGATGCACGGTGGATACGGGTTCGAGGCTAGCCTGGGCTACATAGTGAGACCCTGATTCAAGGAAAGGAAGCTAGGAAGCAAGGAAGCCAGGGGTGGTAGACAGTTGTCAGTCTCGACACTTGGGAGGCTGAGGCAGGATGACAAATTCATGGCCAGCTTGGGAAACAGAGTGAGTTTAAGACCAGTCTGGGCTATCCTGAGAAACCTATCTCCCTGCCCTCCAAAAACAAACAAACAAAAACAAACAAACAAACAAAAACCCAAAACAAAACCCAAACAAGCAAACAAAACCCACAAACAGCAAATCAACCATAGACAAGGGCAATGTGAATATAAAGGAAGAAATCGGCAGATGGAAGAAGAACATAATACTATGAAAACATCAGAGCACTTGGTACTCAGGAGGAGCTCACAGCAAGAAATAAAATGACTATAACCCGGTTCTCACACTGGTCTCAACTGGGGCAATACTGCTTGTCTGTCTCCTGGCTGGAGGCCATGAGTCACTGACCCAGCGACCACCACGGCTCTGTGGAGGCTTAGCGCCACAGCTTTCTCCACGGCACACCTGGCAAGCCCCCGCATGGCCCATGCCAGGCTAGGAGATGGAAACCCCTGAAGGCTACGGCTGTTTACGGAGTCAACCCAATGAACAAGGATCAAGCAGAGAGCCCAGGAAGACATCACCAGGCTCTGGATCCAGCCTTGTCCCAAAGTGTTCGGGCAGAATTCTTTGAGAGCTGAGCCACAAACGAGCATGATTGTCAGGCCCCAGGAGACAAACAATCCCTAAGGTCGGCATTGTCCCCTCACCTATATAGACTCATATCCTGAATGCTTTTCTAATGGACACTAGCAGCAGTGGGGAGAGTGTTCTAGAAGCTTTGATGAAGGGTGCCTGAGCAGACAGGGCAACAATAAGGGGCCAGTTGCCTACTGTTACAGAACAAACCACTCTTATGAAGTACCTTAAAGCAAATGAGAGGGGCACCCATGTTCTGGATTATAAAGACACACATGTACTCCATATTGTAACAGAGAGCCAGCATACACATGCTAATGCTGCACATGGCTACCGGCTTGTTGTTTTGTGTAAATCTCCTCCCAGAAGCCCGGAGGCCATTAGAGGAGTGTGAAGTTGGTACTGGGTAGACACTTGACAGCTTTCCAAGGAGTGCCCAAGTCCAGACATCCAGAGAATGAGGGACGAGTGCAGGGATGATGAGAGAAGCACAGATATCACGGGTCTCAGAGTCAGAGACCCCCCCTGCCCAAAGGGCCAAGACTATATTACAGAATGGCTAACTGCCACCTTCTGCTTCTCTCTGTAGGATGTGTGGCTGGTGGTGAGTTGGAAGACCGTTTTTGAGGATATTAGTCCATGGTCTTCTCAGACTGTGGGCTCTCTTGAGTGGTCTTGAAGATCCAGTTCCTGTCCACTCATCGGCATCCACAACTGACAAGAACCCTTGAGCTCCCACCCTCTGAGTGCATAAGGACGACTGCATCTGTCCAGTATCCCAGGGATCTGCTGTTCCTGCTGGGTCTCACTGGGAGGGGCAGCTCCAGCTCGTCATGTGAGAGTCTCTGCTGTGCCACAGCCATAGGGACCTACTGGGACAGGTAGCCCAGGTGGCCTCATGTCTGGAGTGTCAGCTAAGGTGCCTGGGATGAGGGGTAAACTGGAGCATTCTCAACAGTGTCTCTTCTCCCTGTAAAAGCTCTGGCTGGTCTCTTATCTGCTCTGGAGGCAAAGCTGGCTCTGGGCCCATGACTACCTGATGTCCTTGCCTCCCTTGAGCTGACATTACAGGCACACCTCCCGCCCCCCCCCCCAACCCCCATGTCCTGTTGATTTTCTGTCATTTAGTTTAGCTGGGCAGGTGGTGCACACCTTTAATCCCAGCACTCAGGAGACAGAGGCAGGTGGATCTCTGTGAGTTTGAGGCCAGCCAGGGCTACATAGTGACATCCTG
>NC_034592.1:141034537-141046532 GCF_900095145.1 Mus pahari
TATGTGTGTGTGTGTGTGTGTACATGCCATGCCATATGCATATGAGTAGAGGGCAGAGGACAACTTTCAGGAATCAATTCTCCCTTTCCCTTCTGTGGAGTTCAGGATTGAGCTCAAGTCGTCAGGCTTGGCAACAAGAGCCTTTACTTGCTGAGCCAATTTATCAGCGCTGTATAGTAGTTTGTCTGTCTGTCTGTCTGTCTGGTTTGTTGTTATTGGCAGCGGCGGAGCGGTGTGCATGCATGTGCACATGTTGTCCAGAGGTCAACCTCTAGTGTTTTCCTCAGCCATGGCCCACCTTAGTTTTTGCGACAGGGTCTCTCACTGAAGTTCAAGTGCACCAGTTCAGCTGGACTGGCTGGCCAGTGAGCCCAGGGATCTGTCTGTCTGGTCCTCCTCAGTGCTGGGGTGACATGCCTCCTCTTGGCCTTAGGTGTGGCTGCTGGGGGTCCATCCTCAGGTCCTCAGCTTTGGTGGCAAGCACTTTCTTTACTCGACTGGGCCATTTGCCAGCCTCTCTACTCTGGCTCTATGCATGAGGCAGTCGTGTTCCAAGAAAGCCAGGCACATAGTCAGGCTTTTGATCTCCTGCCTGTATTCTCTTGGCTGGTAACCCTTTGGCCAAAGCAAGTCCCTGATGCGCCCTAAGTCAGTGTGGGGGCACAGTGAGGAAGTTCAGCCCTGTGGATGTCATGGGGATGTGGTGTGAAGAGCAAGGCAGGCCTGGTTCACCTTCTGTCTATAAGCCCAGGTCTGGGGTGGGGGTAGGGAGACTTCTTGAGGGAGGCTAACTACAAGCATGTAGAAGATCCAGTGTAGACTGAGCTACTAAAGAGCCTAGGCTCTGGTGAGAGGACTGATCGGGGAAGGGGAGCACAGAAGAAAGGGCGACCTAAGGCTGGTGCTCTCAGACTCAGTATTGAGAACTCAGGCCCAGGAGCCAGGGGGAGCTGGGTTCAAGTCTTCTCTCTGCCACTTACCAGTTCTGTGGCCAGGGACCTCCAGGTCCTCACTGTTGGTCTTCCCGTCTGCGCAACTGACTGCACAAGGTTGTACAATAAAATGAGTTAGAGGGGAGCAGGCTGTAAGTGGCAGAGATCGTAGACAATGCAACAAAAGGGATGTAAGATGACAGTGGCCAGTGGAGCCTGCCTCAGGCATCGGGAATCCTTAGAGAGCAGGAGCTGAACAAGAGAGTGCCCCTGCCTGCCAGCCTCTTGTTGGGGCCACCCTTTATCTAAGGGTCAAAGGCTTGGGGGTCAAAGTGGCAATACACTTAACAATCTGGCTCTGGACGAGACCACGAGAACAGAATGCATTTTCCCAAGATGAAAGCATCGCATGCTCTATGACAGTAACGGGCCCCGTTGTGGTCCATGCCCACTTCAGAGGCTGGAGCCTGGAGTCTGGGCTCCCAACAGCATGGGGTTATTTTTGGAGACCGGGGCCTCGAAGTAGTGATTAAATTAAAATGAGCTGTCGGAGTGGCCTTAATCCAATCTGACTGCTGTTTTCATAAGAGAGGGCTTAAACACAGGGACGCCATGGTACGTGTGCACAGAGGAAAGGTCATGCGGAGATGTGACAAAGAAGTGTCCTCTGCAGGTCAAGGCGTGAGGCCTCAGAAGAAAGCTCGCCCGAGGCTTGCTCCCTTTACCGTGGATCTCGAACACCCGGAACCAGAGAAATCAATTTGCCTGACATAGTCAGGATGGTCGTGCCAGTCTTATCCGGTGACATGGTGACCCAGAGAGACATCCTTGGAGGTGCATGCTTTTTATTGGTCAGTTGGTGGTTTTTTTTTTTTTTTTTTTTTGGTTTTTCGAGACAGGGTTTCTCTGTATAGCCCTGGCTGTCCTAGAACTCACTTTGTATACCAGGCTGGCCTTGAACTCAGAAACCCGCCTGCCTCTGCCTCCCGAGTGCTGGGATTAAAGGCGTGCACCACCTCGCCTGGCTTGGTTTTTATCTTTTAAAGATGATGATGGTGTTGATGCTGCCACTGCTGATTTCGAGACAAGGTCTCACCATCCCTGGCTCATCTGGAACCGTACGTAGACTGTTGGGTAGACTGGAACCGTACGTAGACTGTTGGGTAGACTGGAACCGTACGTAGACTGTTGGGTAGACTGGAACCGTACGTAGACTGCTGGGTAGACTGGAACCGTACGCGCGTAGACTGTTTGTTTGGTAGACTGAGCTGACCTCTTACTTGCAGAAACCCACCCGCTTCTGCCTCCTGAGTTCTGGGATTCAAGGCACGCACCATGGCTTCTGATTTTGAAGCTACCCTCGAGCCTAGTTGCCCTGCAGGAGGAAACTTGTATTAACCCAGTGGGCCACCCCGAAGGACAGTAGGCACCCCCCCCCCCAGCAATCTCCGTTAATCACCAGACACCTGGATGATGATGTTTCCAGGTCAGCCATAGACTCTTTCCAGCTGGTGCACAGATGTGTGGGACAGAGCCAGGGTGTCCTGATGCTCCCTTTCTAAGTTTGGACCGGTAGAACTCATGAGCATAGTGAAAGGGTTGCTTCATTCGTAACTCCCTCTCCAGGGCACTCCCAAAGGAGCTCCCACCAGCCTTGATCTGTCCTGTAAACGCAGAGAAACATCCAGGTACACCTGCCTGTGATCTCAGCTGAGGCAGGAGGACTGGGAGTTCAAGGCTAGCCCAGACAGCACAGCAAAACCCTGATCTCAACAACCAACCAGATCCCGGCGGAACACTCCGGGCCTTGACAGAGGATATGCTGCCACCTAGTGGCCAACAGAATCTGCACACGCAAATTCTTCCTCCCCCCCCCCCCCTTCACTCCATAGACTTTCACAGTCTGTCACTGTTGTGGGTTAAATGTTTGTAAAAAATATATCATGGGGGCTGGAGAGATGGCTCAGTGATTAAAAACACTTGCTGCTGTGTCGGGCGTGGTGGCACATGCCTTTAGTCCCAGCACTCAAGAGGCAGATGCAGTTGGAGCTCTGTGAGTTCAAGGCCAGCCTGACCCAGGTCAGCCCCCGGGCTACACAGAGAACCCCTGTCTTAAAAACAAAACAAAACAAAACAAACAACAACAAAACAGATAAACAAACAAAAAACAAAACCAAATGAACAAAAAGCCAAACCAAAAAAAACCCCGCCCTTGCTGCTTTCGCAGATGACGTAGGCTGTCTGTAACTCTTGTTCTGAGGGGTGTGAAGCTTTCTTCTGACTTCTGAAGGCATCAGGTATGCATGTGGTGAACATACACACATGCCGGCAAATACTCACGCCCATCAAATAAAACCAAACATTTAAAAAAGCCTGTATAATGTGTAGAATACACAAAGAAGATACCAGATGTTGGCCTGTGGCACAATCTTTACCTTTTTTTTTGGGGGGGGGGAGGTGTTGAGACAGGGTTTCTCTGTGTAGCACTGGTTGTCCTGGAACTCATTCTGTAGACCAGGCTGGTCTCGAACTCAGAAATCTGCCTGCCTCTGCCTCCTAAGTGCTGGGATTAAAGGCGTGTGCCACCACCACCTGGTTTACAATCTTTATCTTTTTTTTTTTTTTTTTTTTTTTTTTGGTTTTTCGAGACAGGGTTTCTCTGTGTAGCCCTGGCTGTCCTGGTACTCACTTTGTAGACCAGGCTGGCCTTGAACTCAGAAATCCACCTGCCTCTGCCTCCCGAGTGCTGGGATTAAAGGCGCGTGCCACCACCGCCCGGCAACAATCTTTATCTTGAGAGAGAGAAAAGGCTTCTTTGCAATGATAGAGAGTGGGTGATATTAAAAGGGATGTAATGTTTTCTCAGTGTTTATAACCCACCAGACACACCATCCCATATAGTGACTATAAGAGATTTTTATCATCCCCATTTTATGGTTAGGGAAACTGAGGTGAGGGGAGCGAGAAGCGGCCACATCCTGGCGTCTGGGGTCTTCAGCCAGGGGACACAACCAACTCACATGGCTTTGTATTTTCCTGCCATTCTGTGGGACCTCCCTTTACTCTGTTGAGACTGAACCCTGTGAGAAGCCAGGAGAACAGTGACCTGTACAGTTGTAGCCCCCCAGCGATGTGGGAGGCTGAGCCGATCTACAGGGATTATGGAGGAGAGCCAGCCCACCTTGTTCTAGCCCTCTGCTGTACACGTGCCTGTCACACACGGATGGATCACAGAGACATCCCATGGCAGCGGGTGTCATTTCCAGCTTGGCTATATTTTTCCTCCGTTCTGTTAGATACATGTGACATGTTCCACAGGTAGCTCCATTTCAGTTCATTTCTGTTGTTTAGAGTCCCATTACTTCCCTGCTGGCAGCCATTTAGCCTGCTGTGTGTTTGCTCTTACAGATAGACATTGGTTCTACGACATAGGTGGCTGTTTCTTAGGTTTCCTATTGTTTTTGAAACAGAATTTTGTGTATCCCAAACTAACCTTGAATCCCAATCCTTTCACCTCCACCGACTAAGTGCTGGGATTACAGGCGTGCACCACCGCTGCCCTGGGGATCGAACCCAGCGCCTTGCACTTGCTAGGCAAACACTCTACCCACTGAGCTACATCCTAGGCCTGCTTGCTGGGGTGACAAGACTTGTGCATCCAACTGTCTTACATAATGCCGTGTTGCTCCAAGGTTCCACCGTCCTTATTTGCAAGAACGCTGGCAGACCTTCTCTGTCACGTGGCTGTGAGCTTACATCCTGGCTACCATAGTTACATTTCCTGATGGTCAGAAGCTGGGCCACTCTTCAACCTGCCTGCTGCCCGGGGATAAACATCCTGCCTTACCCCCTCAGCACTGTGTGTGTCTCTCCTAAGGCTAGGTTTTTAAGAACTCGGAAGGCTCTCCCTCCCTTGCTTTAGGTGGGAACATTCAGGCTTCCGCCTGCTGTAGATGTCCCACATCAGGACTGGGGAACCCGTCCTCTTTCCTAGGCAGTGACATCCAGACTCAACTACAGACAACAGATGATAACTGGAGAGCTGAGGGCCACAGCCGCTGTGCAGCTGAACAAAAACGGGAGGCAAGAAGCTTATGCTTCATAACTTCTAAAATATTTCTTGGCTGCATTTTAACTTCTTTTTCTGAGACAAGCTGCCTTAAATTCACTCTACAGATGATAACAGGAGACCTGGCAGAGCAAAACCATTGATGTCACAAATCAGGATGAAAAGAAAATGAGGGAGAGATCAGGCTCCCACAGTGCCCTTTGCGAACATGACCTAATGACCTAAAAACTCCCAGTAGTACCACCCAGGGAACCCATGTATTTAGCAAGTTGGCCTTGAGGGGACACATATGTACTTAAGCCATAGGAAAAAGCCTCTTTGCAGACATAGCCATAGCCTGAGGAGCTGAGGGCAAGAACTTTAACATATGCCTCAGAGTGGAGGTTGAGCCATGACACTATGACACTGTCTAATGTGAGGGGACAACATTAATTCAATAGTCACAACTGGATGCAAAATTACAGCCCAGTGCCTGGGGCTCTGAGTGACTTTATTCATCATCATCATCGTCGTCGTCGTCGTTGTCGTCGTCGTCGTCGTCGTCGTCGTTATTTTGGTTTTTTGAGACAGGGTTTCTCTTTGTAGCTCTGGCTGTCCTGGAACTCATTTTGTAGACCAGGCTGGCCTCAAACTCAGAAATCCTCCTGCCTCTGCCTCCCAAGTGCTGGGATTAAAGACGTGCACCACCATGCCTGGCTCTATTATTATTTTTTTTAACTGTGAGCTGCCATGTGGGTGCTTGGAATCGAACTCACATCCTCTGTAAGAGTGCTCATCACCATTGAGTCATCTCTCCAGTCTTCGAGTGTGCTCTTGGAGGTCTTCCCTGAGGAAGTGACATTTGAATCTGGACTTGAAGGAAGGGTGGAGACAAGGGCCAGGCAGAGGGAAAGGGCAAGATGAAGCTGTTGGGCTGAACATCTGGCCCAGGCTGCTGCGGGGGTATCCAAAATGGCTTTGGAGGTGGTGACATCCTGTACCAGATGCCAGTCATCTGAGCACTTTTTTTTTTTTTTTTTATAAAGGAATGGACGAATGAGCCATGTATTTATTTATGTATTTAGATTTATTTATTTATTTATTATATGTAAGTACACCGCTAGAAGAGGGAGTCAGATCTTTGTTACAGATGGTTGTGAGCCACCATGTGGTTGCTGGGATTTGAACTCAGGACCTTCAGAATAGCAGTCAGTGCTCTTACCCGCTAAGCCATCTTGCCAGCCCCCCTGAGCACTTTTTAAAACTGCAGATCCCAGGTCTCACTCCAGGACATAGACTCCAGATCTTCAAGGACTCTGCCTCTTCCACCCCCACCCCCATTTTTTATTTCAAAGCTCCAGAGAAGTTAAAACACCAAGGAACAGAGCTGGAATGGTGTCCCAGCATTAAGAGAACTCACTGATGTTCCAGAGGACCCAGGTTCAATTCCAGCACCAGGGACATATATGATGCACATACATGCAGACAGACACTCATATACATAAAATATAAACAAATATCCTAAAATAAAAACAAAATCAAGCTCCAACCATCTCCTCGTGGACAGAGAACATCTGAACTCCTAGCTACCTGTCTTCCTTTCTTAGCTGTTCCCTTTCCCTGTGCATACATGTATACACACAGGCGCATGCACACACACATGAGAGTGAGCTGTGCCTCTTTAGTCTCTGTTAACCTGGAATAACTCCCACCCTTAAAAAGGGCTACTAACTTTTAAGAGATTCTAGGCTTCTAGAATGTCCCACATTCTAGATTTGTCTAAATTTTCCTCATGATTAAAATCAGGTTAAGTATTTTTGGCAAGAAAATGACATTGAAGATGCTGGGTCGCCTCAGTGCACCGTGTCAGAGAGCAAACAATGTCACACTGGCCCCCTCCGGGTGGCACTGAGTTTGAGCTTTAGAAGGAGACAGATGCATCCTTTTACTGTGAAGGTGCATGTGATCCCCCTTTTAAGTTAGTAAGTAATCTGTGGGTGATGTGCTGCCTGGTTTTATGTCAACTTGACACAATCTATAGTTATCTGAAAAGGAAGAAACTCAGTTGAGAAAAGGCCTCCAGAAGATGCAGCTGCAAGACATTTTCTTACTTGGTGATTGATGGGAGAAGGCCCAGCCCATTGTGGATAGTTCTATTTCTGGGCTGGTGGTCCTGGGCTCTATAAGAATGTAGGCCGAGCAAGCCATGAGGAGCAAGCCAGTAAACAGTTCCCCTCCCTGGCCTCTGCATCAACTCCTGCCTCCTGGTTCCTGTCGTGACTTCCTCCAGTGACCGACTACAGTGTAGACGTGTAAGTCAAATAAACCTTTCCTCCCTAACTTGTCTTTTGGTCATGGTGTTCCGTACCAGCTGTAGAAACCCTAACTATGAGTTTCTTTGTTTTGGTTTTCTGAGCCAGGGTCCTCTATGTGGCCCAGGCTGGTTTTGAACTTGAGATCTTTCTGGTTCAGACCCCCAAGTGCTGAGATTATAGTTGTGTGCCACCATGCCCAGCCCTGTGTAATGTGTTGAAACAAGTGAATATTCCCTTATCAAATAATTCTTCACACCATAGTTTTATCATTTATTATTGACTCTTTTTCCCTCCTTAATCAATTATTGTATTGGTTATTGTAAAATGGAACTGGTATTTTAAGTTCTATTTTATTTTTAATTAGTTATGTGTATATGCATGTATGTGTGTGTGTGTGTGTGTGTGTAGTGTGAACATGACTGCATGTGCATGTGTGTGTGTGTGTGTGTGTGTGTGTGTGTAGTGTGAACATGACTGCATGTGCCTGTGGAGGTGAGAGATGCTGAATCCTCTGAGGAGCTGGTTGTGAGCTCCCCAGTGTGAGTGCTGGGAACTGAACCCCAGTCCTCAGCAAGAGCATTCAATGTTCTTAACCACTGAGTTGTCTCTCCAGCCCCAAGAGATACATTTTTTAAAAAAGATTTACTTATTTCATGTATGTGAGTACACTGTACTGTCTTCAGACACACCAGAAGAGGGCATCAGATCCCATTACAGATGATTGTGAGCCACCATGTGGTTGCTGGGAATTGAACTCAGGACCTCCGGAAGAGCAGTCAGTGCTCTTAACCGCTAAGCCATCTCTCCAGCCTGAGATGCATTTTAATAAGCATTGTATATGGTTATTTCCCTAAGGGATTTTGGGGGCTCTGGGATATTGCTATCAAGGCACCGAAAGCATTAGCTAAGATCTGTTGCTTATTCGACTTGGTTAAATGCACATCGCTAGTCTCTTTCATATCCCAAAGAAGAAGGGAAGACAACAGATGCCAGGACTGAATGCTCTCCCATGAACCAGTCTGTGCTCAGCCAAGTGTCAGGGAGAAGGGACTAGGCAGTAATCCTGAACCCTGGCTCCTTGCATTTGCAGCATGTCTGAGGTTTTTCAAATCTGTGCACGGATTTAGAAAATCAACATCCAATGATTTTAACTGCCGAGGTCTGCAGCAGCCTGCAGCAGAGCCTGGGCAGGGCAGCCTGCAGCAGAGCCTGGGCAGGGCAGCCTGAAACTGACAGCTTGGAGACAAATCAGTAACCACAGGGTTTGGGATGCTGAGGTGGGAGGATCAAGTTCAAGGCTTGCCTGCAACACAGGGAGACCTTTTCTCCTTTATCTATACAGAGTCTCAGTGATAGAGCTCAGCTGGCCTTGAGCTTAGAGTAATCCCCCTGCCTCAGCTTCCAGTGCTGGGGTGATAGGTGTGCTACCACACCAGGCAGAAGCCTTTTATTCAGAAAGCAAACAAACCTAGGGAGAAATATAAACAGGAGTTCACCTTAACCTCTACCCACCCCTGTCACACAGCCCTATAGAATGTGGATACCTATTGGGACTAGTCACCCAGGGATCCCTCCACCCCATCTACAGTCCTGCTGTGTGCAAATGGCCTCAGGGAGGTAGAGGAAAGGCCACTTCCCTCAAAAGCATGAGGACATGGGAACACACACACACACACACACACACACACACACACCACAGTATTTCACAATTGGAGATTTACAGAGCAGGAAATGGGCCTGGGGAAGAGGAAAGGACGGCCCTGCCGGCTCCTGCTGGAGCACTAACAGGGCATGCTTTTCTCCAATGCCCTTTGTCATTTCAGACCACGTGTCCGCTGGACTTTCTGTGTGCCTGTGATTGTTTGAGCCTGGCCTGGGGCCAGCATTACCACCAGAGTGAGCAGCCACCTAGTCAGGCTTGCGTTAAGCTGCCCCCGGGACTGAGCAGACTAGGCATGATGAAGGAGTGAATAAGCAGGCCAGGCCAGCACCTACTTCTGGTTAGTATTAAGCACCAGTGAACCAAATTGCCTGTAGCATGAATCCCTTTGGGGGCTGGAATTAAGTCCTTTCTCAGACCCTATGGGCCGTAGGACTCACTTCACACTGAAATAACCTGTTAATTCACCGAGTTATACCGGTGATTTACATAATGTAGATAACTATATAACACATATGCTACTTCGAATTGACTTGTTGTGCAGGAGAGCTAAGATCATGCAGCTGCATTTTACATGTTCCTTAATCATTTACTGTAGCCTCTTAACGACATTCACTGGCCTTGAGTTCTAATGCTTTATAAACACCCACAGATGGCCTTGGATTGAATGGCTGGGATCCTCCAGCCTGGGGATGGGAGGAAGGGCTTTGGAGTATACCTAGCATTCAGCATTCAAAAGCTGCTTTAAGAAGGGAGAAACATGTACTGGAGAGATGGCTCAGTGGTTAAGAATACTGGATGCTCTTCCAGAGATCCTGAGTTCAATTCCCAGCAACCACATACATGGTGGCTCACAACCATCTGTAATTACATCCGATGTCCTTTGAAGATAGCTACAGTGTACGCATATAAATAAAACAAACCTTTTTTAAAAAAGAAATAAAGAAAAGAAAAGAAAAAAAAAAAAGAAAAAAAACAAGAAAAAAAAAAGAAATAAAGAAAAACAACTTTGCTGTGATATAATTCACCTGCCATGTAATTCAGCCATTTGAAGAATGTGATGGGGTGACTTCAGTGAGTTTCTGCTGTGTGGCCATCACTAGAATCCACTGAGGAACGTTTTTTTCTTTTTATTATTTTCTCTTCTTTTTCCCTCCCTCCCTCCTCCCTCCCTCTTTCTTTCTTTCTTTCTTTCTTTCTTTCTTTCTTTCTTTCTTTCTTTCTTTCTTTCTTTCTTTCTTTCTTTCCTTTTTGTTTTTCAAGAGAGGGTTTCTCTGTGTAGCCCTGGCTGTCCTGGAACTCAGTCTGTAGACCAGGCTGGCCTCGAACTCAGAAATCTGCCTGCCTCTGCCTCCCAAGTGCTGGGATTAAAGGTGTGCACCACCACTGCCCAGCATTGAGGAACATTTCATCACCTCCTTTACCTGTTGATTCCCCAACTGTCCCCAGCCACACCCTACCATCACAGAGAGGCATCAGTCCACTCTCTTGTCGCTGTGGGTCTTACTTTTGCTTCTTTCTTTCTTTCTTTCTTTCTTTCTTTCTTTCTTTCTTTCTTTCTTTCTTTCTTTCCTTCTTTCTTTCCTTCTTTCTTTCTTTCATTCATTCTTTCAATTTTTGTGTCACTGTCCCAGTATCCCAGGCTGGCATCTAACTCACCGTGTAGCTGAGGATGACCTTGAACTTCTGATCCTTCTAGATGTTGGGATGACATCAGGCCTGGTTTATGTGGTGTTAGGGATCAAACCCAGGGCCTCCAACAACTGAGCTGTCTCCAGCCAGGGTTTCTCTCGTCTGGACATCTTAAACAGAGTCGTGCGGCCTGTGAGCTTGCTTTTCCCATAGAACTGTGCTTTCAAAATCTGTGTCTCCCCACCATGGCTGTCTAAATACGAGCTAAACAAGGACAACAATAGATGCTGTGCCAGTGTGATGGGGAAAAGCCCATGAGGCCCAGCCCCATGCAAAGAAAAGAACTACAGGCAACTAAGGAATGCTGGGGGGGGGGGGGAGTCTTCCCCAGGCAAGAGCATACCAACTGGTCATCCAATAAGGGTCAACCCTGAAAACAGACATACAAGTGACATTATACAGATGGAGAAGGTGGTATTTATATATTTAGGAATGTGTATGTATGTATTGTGCATGCGTGTGTATGTGTTGTTTTATACTTTGTGTGTGTATAACAACAATTAATGAAAAAGAAGTTGAGTCTGAAAGAGAGCAAGAAGTAGAACAGAGGGTTAAGAGGGGGGAAGGGCCGGACAGTGGTGGCCCACACCTTTAATCCCAGCACTTGGGAGGCAGAGGCAGGCGGATTTCTGAGTTCAGGGCCAGCCTGGTCTACAGAGTGAGTTCCAGGACAGCTAGGATTATACAGAGAAACCCTGTCTCGAGAAAAAAAAAAAGAGGGGAAAAGGAAGGGATAAATGATATAATCATGTTATAATATATTAAAAAAAAAAAAAAAGAGAGAGATAGGAGCTGGAGAGATGGCTCAGCGGTTAAGAGCACTGGTTACTCTTCCAGAGGTCCTGAGTTCAATTCCCAGCAACAGGTCCAGGCTGCTGTGCAGGCTGCTCTACCACTTGGACCATATGATCCAGCAGACCTGATGGTACTTGAGATGTCAGTGGCAGATAGAGATGCTGATTGGAGCCTCTGGCAGGACCCTGTAGATGAATCACAGACGAGACCTTTGGGATTTTGGAGCAAAGTTGTCATCATCTGCAGATAACTATTCTCCCTTTGAAAAACAGCTCTTGGCCTGTTATTGGGCCTTCGTGGCCCAATAACTGGACATTTGATAATAGAACACCAAGTTACCATGCGACCTGAACTGCCCATCATGAGTTGGGTGTTATCAGACCCTCCAAGTCATAAAGTAGGACGTGCACAGCAGCAGTCTATTATCAAATGGAAGTGGTATATACGTGATCNGGCCAGAGCAGGTCCTGAAGGCACAAGCAAGTTACATGAAGAAGTTGCTCAAATGCCTATGGTTTCTACTCCTGTTACAATGCCATCTGCAGCCAAGCAT
>NC_034592.1:141047263-141049074 GCF_900095145.1 Mus pahari
CTATTCATGACCTTGTTATTGTTTCATGTGGACATGAGATATTACTTATGACAAGTTGACAAGGGGTGGATTGTAGTGGTTATTCCTGGTTGTCAACTTGACTATATCTGGAATGAACTACAATTCAGAATTGGAAGGCTCACCTGTGATCCAAATCTTGAGGCTGGGGGATACAAGTTTCTGACCTGGATCTTGGCATGGAGATCTTAAGGCCTAGTGGCTACGAATCCCAGGGGACTAAGTCAAGAAGAACTCTCAGTTCAAGGTCATCTGGGATGAAGCAAGTCCCAGATCCAGGTATGGTGGCACACACCTTTAATCTGGGCCACACCTTCTGTTGGAGACCTACATAAAGACATTGTAAGAAAGAAGATTAACTCTCTTCTTTGCCTGCTTGCCTTGTGGGACTGAGCAACTGCTAGATCCTTGGACTTCCATTCATAGCTGCTGCTGACCATTGTTGGGGAGTTGGACTACAGACTGTAAGTCATCAACAAATTCCCTTACTCTATAGAGACTACCCATAAGTTCTGTGACCCTAGAGAACCCTGACTAACACAGTGGGTCACAACCATCTGTATGGTGTCCTCTTCTGGTGTGCTTGAAGACAGGGACAATGTAACTCATATACATAAAATAAATAAATCTTAAATTAAAAAAAATCACCAAAAAAAGAGAAATAATTTAAAAAAAAAACACTTCTTTTACATAGTGGTATGTACAACACTTTAGTCCCCAACCTTTTAAAAAATTAAAAATCTTTTTTTTTTTAATTTACACAGTCCTCTTGCATACACGTCAAGTGCAGGGATACAGGTAAGTGAGGGGGTGGGGGTGGGGGTGGGGTTACACATGTGTATGTGGATGCCTTTGGAGGCCAGGAGAGGGTATTGGATGTCTTGGAACAGGAGATACAGGTAGTTGTGAGCCATTTAATGTACATGGCTTGGAACTGAACTGGAGTCTTCTGGAAGAGCAATGAGTTCTTAACTACTGAGCCGTCTCTCTACCACATTGGTCCCCAGCCTTCCTAGTGCAGCCACCCTTTAATATAGCTCCTCATGTTGTGGTGATCCCAACCGTAAAATTAGTTCATCGCTACTTCATAACTGTAATTTTGCTACTGTTATGAATTGTAATATAACTACCTGATATATAGGATATCTGATGTGTGCTACCTCAAAGGGGTTGTGAGCCACAAGTTGAGAACCTCTCCTATTGCATGTCTCTCCCATTTAAAAAACATTTAGAGTGTGTGTGTGTGTGTGTGTGTGTGTCTGTCTGTCTGTCTGTCTGTCTGTCTGTCTGTCTGTCTCTGTGGGGAGGGGGATAAGATGCTCTATGGTTGGAGTCACAGACATTTGCAGGTCACCTAGCTTGTCACCTGAATGCTGGGATCCAAACTCCAGTCCTCATGGTTGGACACCAAATGTTCCCAACTGCTGAACCATCTCTCCAGCCCCCATTTTATCTGTTTTAATTCTAAAACAGTATTGCATTGTATAGGTAGATCATTATTTCATTACCTAGCAACCATTTAGTGGGCTTTTGTTTTTTCCCGCTTGTTGGCTGTCATGGATAAAGATAATATGAATATTTGTTAGTATTAATGAAGACACTTATTTTTGTTTTGTTTTTCTTTTTGTGTTTTTCCATTTTTTAAAAGATTTATTTATTTATTCTATGTAAGTACACTGTAGCTGTCTTCAGACACTCCAGAAGAGGAGTCAGATCTTGTTACGGATGGTTGTGAGCCACCATGTGGTTGCTGGGATTTGAATTCTGGACCTTTGGAAGAGCAGTCGGGTGCT
>NC_034592.1:141049552-141065245 GCF_900095145.1 Mus pahari
CTTTTATGTAGCCCTCTCTCTCTCTTGGAACAGGCTTTTATGTAGCCCAAGCTGGCTTCATTCTTCACTGTTCAGTGACCTTGAACTCCTGATCTTTCTGCCTCCATCTCTCAAATCCTGAGATTATAAGCATGCAGCACCACATGGTGCCTCCTTGCCCTGTTTTTAACTGAGTTCTCTTTTTATTACTGAGTTCTAAGAGTTCCTTATATATTCTAGATACAAACCCCTTACCAGATATTCCTTCCTGTTCTGTAAGTCATTATTGGTTGACTTATACTTGCCATAACAAAATATTCTGGACTGATTGATGGCTTAAATCTTAGAGATTTATTTTGCTTGGTTGTGTAGACTGAAGTCTAAGATGAAAGTTAGTAGGTTTGGGAGCCAGGAGTGGTTGTGCATGTCTGTACCTTAGCATTTGAAGAGCAGGGAGGAGGATCAGGAGTTCAAGACCAGCCTTGGCCAGATAGCATGTTCCAGGCTAGCCTGAGCTATTGAGTAAAACTGTATAGAATAAAACTCCAGAAGCAAGTAGGTTAAACTTCGGATCCATTTTAAGTTATTTCTCTTTGGGCGTGAGGTAGAAGTCAGGCTTCATCCTTTGGCATGTGACTCAGTTTCCTCGGAGCTGTTTATTAAAGACTGCTGTTCCTTCTCCACTGAGCTGCCATGGCACTGCTGGTGAAAGGGGGCTGCAGATGCAAAACCTTCCATCTGGAGTCTCAGTTTCGTTTCATTTGTCTGTATGCTTGTTCTTACAGTTTTACCACATTGTCTCCGTCTCGATTGCTGTAGCTTCCTAGTAGGATTGAAATGAGGTAGCAGGGGTCCTCTGAGTACAGTACACCTTCTCTTTGGGTGTCTAGTACTGTGAGAGATGTCAGTGAACTGTACAACACCCAGATTTGGTACCCCCTACCCCAGTCGAGACTTTGTTTGGGGGGGAACCCAGGCTCTAAGTTCTGTGCCTGTCTAGAGGAGGGATAGATGGTTTCCCTGCCCACTCCGCCCATAGCTTTTGGTGGAAACCTTCTGCAGAGAACAACGGCCCCCTGGGTTATTTTAAACTTCACTCTAAGCCTTCTCCACCTGTTCTGCTGTTTCTGATTGCTCCATTCACAACTGGATTATTAATGAACTGAGGGGTGAGCCTGAGGCATATGAAAGGGGACTTCAGACTTGGGGAGGGCTTCCAAGGACCCCACCTGAGGTGGGTTTTGTTGTTTTGAGGCAAGGTCTCATTTGTCACAGGCTGGCCTCAAATTCATATGTATGCCTGAGAGTTGGATTTACATGCGTTTGCTACCACACCTGGTACTGGCACACACGCGGGATACTGGTGTACACACAGGGTACTGGGGGTTGAGCCCAGAGTTTTGTGCCTGCTAGACAAGCACTCTATCCACTGAGTTATATTTCCTTACCCAACCCACAGGGTTTTGCTCCTCCAAGAAAAGTTAATTGAGTGTATTCAGCAAGTAGGAAGTCAGGCAGAGTGTAGTGACCCTGCCTTTAATCCCAACGTGCCTTTAATCTCAGCACTGAGGAGGGAGAGGTCACTGGATCTCTTGAGTTTAAAGCCAGCATGATCTCTACATAGTGAGTTCTGAGCCAGCCAGGGCTGCTTAGTGAGACCCTGTCTTGAAAGAAAATAAAAAGGAAATCAGTACACTTGGTAGTGCTTCTGGCTTTCCGAGTTCCATCCCTGAGTGTTTCAAACAGGATCACGGAGGATCCCTGAGACCTAAACTGTGAATCTTGTCTGCCTCCCCAGCTGCTTAGCCCTGGGTGCCTCTGGCTCTAATCTGGAGGCTGGGAAAGTGCAGGAACAAAGCCCTTTGTGGAGAAGAGAACCCCATTGTTCTAAAGTCAGCTTTCAGGGACTGCAGACTCCAGAGAATGTCTGGGATGGGGCTTTTCTCTTTGTCCACTTTTTCCCCTCTCCCTGGGGGGAGGAGCAATTTAAAGGAGCAACTTTCAAAATTAGATTAAACAGAGTTAAACCCATTGCCTTCTAGGGAAGGCCTGCACTGCAGGGTCTTCTGCCCAGCAGCCGCTTAGGTTACATGACTGAAACCCAGGGTGTTTTGGTCTTGTTCTTAGCAGGAAACCTCAAGGAAGCAGCTAGGCCTGGATCCTCGGGGCACCTCAGCCAGTGACAGGCAACCTAGGCATGACCACTTCCTTCCTCCTTCTCTTCACCTCCCCTCTTTCCAGAGCGAAAGAGTGACTGGATTCCACGTCACAGGCCATGGTTTATTGCCTTTTCTCAGCTAAAAGACCTATCTATATAGCCCTGTCCTCTAGATAAGGCCTGGCCAAGTTCGTGATGTTTGTAGAGCCTTCAGAATCAAGCTTAACGTGGGAAGTTGACTTTCGGGCACTGACTCCATTCTGTGCTACTACAGGTAGGATATTATCCCTTTCTGGGTCTCACTTGGTCTATCTGTCAAATGGGAATAAAATACCACCCTGGCTCCCCCCTGTCTGTACTGGAGGTTAGAGGTGGGACACAGTCAAGAACTATCCTGAATCCTGGCTGTATCTCAGCTGCTTCCAAATTCCTGCAGCTCAGAAAAGGGGGTCTTCATTCGGAGGGCGCTAAGATCTAGACCTCCTTGTTGCTCGGTGACAAGCCCCTTGGGGATGCGCGGGCCCACCCTTCCCCCCCCCCGAGCTTAGGCTCCGCCTTAAGGGAGGAGTCAAGAGGCGGCGCGGTGGCTCGCTACCCAGCCGAGCTGGCTCTGTCGCCGCACCACCAGCTGCGGCTCTGGGACCTGCGGATCGAGCCGGGGCCCGGAGCCGCCCGGGGCAGGGCTCGAGAGAGCGGGTGAGTTGAGCGCCGCCGCATTCCTCTTCACTCTGCGGATCCGGCGGGCAGGTGTCTCGGCCCCTTCCAGTCTGGCTGGTGGAGAGGGGTCCTTGGGCAAGGGAGGGTGGCTTAAGATAATTGGGGAGGGGGGGCGGTGGCGGTGGGGTGTGCTGGAAAGGTACAGTCTCCCACATCTCGCTCTCGGATGGGGAGGCTGGTGTAGAGGGTGCATTGGCAGGTTGTTGGCTAGGGCTGCGATGGCTGGAATCTGGGGGGTGGGGGGCGATGTGAGGTCCATGGACTGTCTGGGCTACTGTCTGCCAGGGTTCCAAGGCTGGGTGGTGAAACCACAGAACACCAGACGCCCTGGGCACACGGTCTACGAGCCCGGCATGGGGGCGCCGCCCCCTCGCGTGGCGGCGCTTGGTCTGGGCAGGCAGCGCTCTGAGAGCGCTGCTCCGGGGGTGGGAAAAGTCCCGGGGGCAGGCGTCCCTGAGGGCAAATCTAACCCAGTGGGGATCTCTACCCCTAGAGCATGTCGGTCGGTCCCCGTAGCCCCTTGGCGTGGTGGTTCCCAAAAGGGATGCTCTCGGCCTCTTCGCCCGCCGCCTTGGGCGCGAGCTGCGGGTCCCCGCGCCCGGAGCGCTCCACTCCTCGCGAGTCCCGCGCATCCGCTCCCGCAGGGAGCAGCGCCCTCGAGCGCCCAAGACAGGCAGAAACGGCGCAGCCCTACCCCAAAGGTCGACTGAGGGGGTCTCCCACAAGGTCACGCAGAGCGCCCTGATCGCCCCGAGTGGGAGCGAGGAGCGGGAGGCTCTCCTACCCGCCTCCGTGGCGGATGCGGACTCTCTTCCTCGGCGCTTCCCTCCCAGCCCTGCCTCCAGCTTTACGGAAGATGTTGCTGATGCAGCTTCCAGCCCCGGGCGGATAATCGGGTGTAGGTGAGCTGTGACTACAGCCCTCTCTGCAAACCAGTGGGGCGCCACCACCACTGGCCAGGCCTGGGAGCCTTTGCTCCCCTGGAATCAGAAGGGGGGGGGCAGGGATGAGGCTTCCCAGAACGGAAAGCCGGTGCTTGTGCGCCCATGTGATTACACTGCTCATAAAGGGCTCCTGTTCTTGCTGTCAGAGGCGCCCACCAGCTCCTGGCGCCCTGGAGCACCAGGTGCGGCCTGTGAATCGCCCTCTGTAGAGGTCCCGGAGCCCGATAGTGCCAGGCGCCGTTTCCCTCCAGGCTAACTGGGGAAGGGGCTGGTGGTCGCCCCAGGCCCTCGGGGGTGGGGTGGGGTGGGGGAAGACTTCTCTGTGCGCCTTATCCTGCCATTTCCTGCAGCCAGTAAGGTACCGGAGGAGAAACGGCCTCCGTGGGGAGGGAGCTTTCCTTCCAGGCTGAGCTCGGCACAACTCTGCTGAAGACTTGCTGTCTGCCCGCGGGCCCTACACTCTGTTCCCCATCATCACAGATCTCTAAGAAGTGGGGTGAATGGTCGCTGTAGGGTAACTGAGAGAGGCCTCCCGCGAAGCTCTTGGTGCATCGGAGCATCATGGGTGACCCTGCTAGGCAAACCCTCCTTTAGTGAAGGTTTGAGCGGGGCGTGTCCCCTAGCCAGGTGCAGAAGTGGAGCCCTGGTGGGTGGTTCTGCAGGGGCTGGGATGTGGGGTTCCACTTTTCCTCCCTCACTCAGTTATGTCACAAAGAGCCAGCTTGTAGGAGGCGGTAGGGACCGGTGACTCCTTCCAGCGTGCTGCCTGCTTGCAAGGCCTTACCCACTCACGTTCTCACCACCTTCTCTCCCACCTGGCACCCAAATCCCATCTTCTCTGCCCCAGTCCCTGGAATTCTGTGGGCAAGATGACAACAGACCACTCTGTCAAGTGGAGTCTACCTATCATTGTCTCCCCACCCCCCGCCCCGCCCCCAGCTCTTCCCAGCCTTTGGAATGGCTTCCCTTAAGAAAACCTCTTTCCGATTCAAGGTGATCCTCACTTGTGTCTTAGGTGCCTCAGACCCCTTGGGAAGTCCCCTTGCGATGGGACAATTCAGCCAAGTCTAGACTTCCTGGTTAGAAGTACCTGGTAAGTAAGGTCGGTGTTTGGTGCCTATACAGACTTTGGACTCTCTGTTCATGGAGTCTGGGAGCCGGAGCAGCAGAGGAGCAGAGGTTAAATTCTAATCTTGCTGTTTGGTGGTTTTTTTATGAGCCCGAGTCACAGAGCCAGGGGAAGCCGAGGCAAGGAAGTGGTTTTCTTTAAGGCTAGAAGTTTCCTATAGAGCACCTTTGAGTCAACGACTTGTCCTGTCTTGTGAGAACCCAGTTCTAGAGCCTCGGGGAACTTGTTCTAACCAATAGCAACCAAATGGACACAGGGCAGCAGATTGCAAAGGTGGCCTGGATTCAAGTGCTGGGTTTTGATCCCCTAAACCCTCTCTTGCTGACCTTACCTCTCTTCTGTGCCAGCACCCTGTGTTCCCAACCCCCAGCATGCTTGCTGTGCTATGGTAAACAGTGGGTCCCAACGGACATTCCAGACCAGGACGGCTCCCCTCACCCCGCTCAACAACTAGGCTGATCTTAGAGATCAGCCCTGGGGGAGGGGGAAAGCAGGCACAAGCCATCACAACCAAAAGTATCAAAAAGTATCTAGTTGAAATGACAACTCTAAGATGAAAAGCCTTGGGATTATGGGTAAAGCACTTTCCAGACCCTTCCCCATTTCTCTTCTGGGTAATAGCATCCCATTGTGGTCATCTTCACGGGGCTCTAAGGACCTGCTGAGACCATAGAACACAGACATGCTTGGTGGGGGTGCTAGAATGCAGGCAGGAAGTGACTCTTGTTAGTAACACCTCTGTTTCTTTCCTTGGGCCCTCAGATCCTGCCTCCTCCCCTGCTACAGGGAATTCATACTTCTGCCTTCAGTTCTTGGGATAGAGAAAGCCTCTTTAGCCTGTCTCTCCTGGGCAGTGTCCTGGGAATTAGGTTTCTGGAGGACCCCTTTCTCCAGGGTCCTTTGTATATACCTTGTGCTTAGCAAGGGGTTGTCATAACCGAGGCAGCTTTTGGGGGGGGGTGTGTTCCTCAGGGGAGAAGCAGGCCTGCAGACAGAGGGACTGGTGTGGTCAAATCTCCCATAGTAAGAAGTGGGAACGGAGAGCTCAGGGGGCCCCAGGTTTGTGCCGTCACACTGTGAGACAGAATCTTTTCCCTCACACGCAGGTAAGCTGCCTGCCGGTGGTAAAGTGAGCAGAAGAGATACTGTGGGTAAGGATTTAGCTCAGGGCTGTCCCTGGATGAATAAGTGTTCGCAGATGTTAGTTGCTATTATTATTAGTCTATTATTACCAATAACAGGTGGGCTACATGTATGGTGGGAGCACATTTGATCTCTTCAGTGGTAATTTTCCAGGTGGTGGGTAATGGAGGGGTGGGCGCCCCGGGCACGGGGAAGTACTGCGTGTGTGCAGGCTGGAAAGCTCTGGATGGCTTTGGTGAGCTGTGGGTGGGAGTCGCCGCTGGAAGCCAGTCAACAGTGTGATGCAGGCAGGTCCCCCGTAGGAAGGCCAGGGAAAGAGTCAGAGGTCATCCTGCCAAGGGCTGTGCATGGTTAAACGCTCGCTGACCCGAAGCTGGCACTCTGTAGCCTTGTCAGGAATCTCTCTGCAAAAGGCTGCCTGACTGAGAAGGAGCAGGGTTAATTTCTGCATGGGAGGAAGAGCGGGGCTGCTTTTATACTGAAGGATTCTCTCTATTCCTTCTTGGTCCCTTCCAGCAAGCATAAAGTTTTCTCTCCTTCCCTCTGCCTGACATGCCCCCCCCCATGCTAAAGTCTTCAAAAAATGTTCTATGCCAGCTGAGCATGGTTGGATATGTATGTAATCTTAGCACTCAGGAGGTGGAGGCAGGAGGATAGCAAATTTAGGGATAGCCTGGGCTACATGGTGAGACCTTGAAGGAAAAAAAAAAAGATATTGTGTGTGTTTTTTTTTTCCTGTGCGATTTTCATAAATATCTAAGCTGGCTGCATAGTGTTTGGTTTCTCTGACCTTGTGCCCCTTGGTGCTGAGCAGTGGGCTCCCTAGAGGTGGATCACCCCATGGTATGCTCTTGGAACCTGCCCTGACTTTTTTGGGAAATTCCTGAGTGCAGGTGACTGTGGGGGGAGGTGTTCCTGATGTCTCAGAATCCAGCATGGCATTCCACTGGAGTCCCGCAGATGTGCTTCAGTGCGGGCAGTTTGTAGCTTGATGGATGGGACAGGTGGTGACCAAGCCCCAAGGTGGCCCCAGGGAGGAATGAGTCTTTTAGGATGGCTGCTCAGAATATCTTGTGACTATAGGTCGTGCCTATAGAGAGAAGACATTCAAACACATGCTTAACTGTTCTTTTTCCATGATGACAGTTTAAGTTCAGGGTTTGAATTCTGATTCTGCTTTCCACCAAGTTTTGGACCTTAGGCAATGGCTCTGTTTCTTTGGGCCCCCAATTTCTTCATCTGGAAACACAGACCATATATATTGTATATATAACACACATATAAGGGATTCTGGGTTCTCCTAAGGATTTTGATCCTATGTAAAGTGATGGGTTTCTAAGCTTTGTGTGTGTGTGTGTGGGGGGGTGTTTCACTATGTACTGAGGCTAATGAACTCTTAGTTCTCCTATTTCAACCTGGGTGCTGGGGTTATAGGGGTGCACCCCTATGTGTGATGTGGCTTCTGAGCTGTACATGATCTTGGTATAATGTCTACTAAATTTTCTTCCATGGCTCTGTTTGTACCATACATAGAGTTACATAATAATCATTGTTCTTTTCATTTTCTTTTTTAAAATTATTTAGTTTTTTTCTTTTTAGATTTATTTACTTGATTTTACATGCATGAGTGTTTGCCTGCTTATATGTGTGCACCACTTGTGTGCCTGGTACTAGCAGAAGTCAGTAGGGGGCATTGGTCTCCCTAGAACTGGAGTTACGGATGGTTGTGAGCTAGTACGTGGGTGCTGGGAATCAAGCCTGGGTCCTCTTCCAGGACAAGCAGCGTGCTCAACAGCTAAGCCATCTTTGCAGCCCCTAGTCTTCTGTTTTATCCACTGGACCCATAGTTCTCAATTGTGAACAGTTTTGGCCCATTTCTAGAGATGTCTTTGTCAGTCAGAACCAGCTGGGAGGGATGGGGAGAAGAGAAGTGAGTGGCATCTAGTGCCTAGAGACCAGAGAGGCTATAGGATATTCTACAGTGCGTAGCACAGCCCCTCACAACAAAACTTACGGACTCCTAAATGTTAATAGCATCAAGGCTGAGATCGGCTCCACTAGACCTTGTGTCCTCCGAGGTCAGTGACTGTGTCTAATTCATTCAGCTCTGTCCCCAGTTGCCCAGTGTGATGTTCAGAGCCAGGGAGGCAATCCATACATACATTAAAAGAATGAATGAGGACTTGGAAGGCCTTGTGCACCCTGGAGTCCCAGGGGTTTGGCTTATGGGACATTTTTTTGAATGGGCAGGAGAGATTTAGATGACTCTGCATGACGGACAGCCACTCGATGATTCAGACCAAAGGCTTTCGGAGTGTGCATACTGTCTTCCTTTGGGCAGGTGCTCGGAGACCCGAATCAACTGGATCATGGCTGTGTTACTGCTGCATTTGTTTATGCCAGGCACAAGGCCCATCTAGATCCTCAAGTGGGCTGGGAAAAGGGGCCATAGGTGCTAACAAGGAACGCCCTGTCAGCTGAGCCCTTGGGATCTGCTAGGCTGGGGCGCAGCTGCTGTCAGCTTCCTGTTTTTTTCCCATTCTGGTGGAATGAAGGAAACCCACTGAATGGCTGTTTTTCCACTGACATTTACAGCAACGTGATAGGCCTTGGATTAATGAGGTCAAGCTACAGTGTGAAATCGGCCCGATAACTTGGAGCCTGTCCAGCAGGAAGACATGCTTGGTTTTCTTTGGTCTGTTTGATGTTTCTGGATGGCTTTGGGCAGGAAGCAGGGGGTTATAACTGCTCAAAAGAAGGGTGTGCTTTATGCCCTGGGATTGTGGAGCCTGGTGTTACCCCTTTTTCTAATTTACTGGGAAGGCTTGCTTATTTTAATGTAAAAACCAGCTTGTTAAAGAAAAAAAAAAAAAAAAAAAAAAAAAAAAAAAAAAAAAAAAAAGAAAAGAAAAGGAAAGAAAGAAAGAAAGAAAAGAAAAAATTCACTTTGAGTCAGGCAGGTTGATGACTGGGAACCGGGACCATAGCGAGGCTAACCCCCTCCCTCATACCCCCATCTCTGCCTCAAGTAGAAGAATTCGGGTAGGCAGAGGATTGACGGGTATGTGCCTCAAACTGGTTGGGTTAGGGCTAGAGTATAGAGTCTGGTTTGGCAGGGCTCACGCTTCAGCAGGCTCCTGGGAAGGGGTGGGGTGTGCCACCCCACTGATCTGCAAACTTTCCTGAGTAGCAAGCACCTGGGGAACCCCAAGTGTACAGATGAAGGTTTCTGGTGTGGACCGCTCAAGCACAAAAGACAGTTTAGCCTGTGCCTGTTTGCATAGCCATCTGCTCTGCTGGCGGCTTTCAGAGTCACAGATGTTACGTGTGCCCAGGCCTGGAACCAGATGCAAGCGACAGGATGCTTGGGCTCAGGGAGCAACTCAAGTAGCCAGGACTGGTGAGACTGAGTTTACAGTGTGTCCAAAAACACTTGTCTAGGGATGGGCCATTCTTGCACCATCTGGTCACCTGGGGCTTTTCAAAACCACAGATCCCTGGGTCCTAGACTGTCCCACCTGTGTCCCCATCAATCCAGATGGGTTCCTGGGAGTCTGTTTTTGTTTTTGTTTTTCTAATGTGCCAAGAGATTCTGATTCACAGCTGGGGGTGGGTGTGGGGGGGATGGGGGGCTGGTATGTTTAGGTTAGTTGCCCTGCAGGGCTTGCATCTTATTGCAGGGTTGTGTACAGCCCAGAGGCACCTGGCTAGAAGGGCAGCTTAAAACTAGCTTGTGGTTTCTTGCCAAGCTCTGCGCCCTGCACGGTTGCCTCTGCTTACAGGGAAGGACACCTGCTTCTTGACCGATCATGAACATGTGGTGCTTTGGGGTATGCCGCTCACTCTTTGGTTCTCCATCAGCTCTAAGTGGCGGCAGTGTTACTTACCCTGCTGCTCGGGAATGTGAAGCATAGAGACGTTCAATGACACCCCCAAGGTCACATTGCCGATAAATGGCAATTAGGATTTGAATCTAGTCCATCTGGCTTTGAAGTTCTTGTCCTTCATGACCACATGTGCTGACTTAAATATCTCTCTCTCTCTCTCTCTCTCTCTCTCTCTCTCTCTCTCTCTCTCTCTCTCTCTCTCTTTCTCTCTCTCTCTCCCCCTCCCTCCATCCCTCCCCCCCTCTCTCTCCAGCTTCATTTTTGTTTTTGTTTTTGTATTCTGCATACTGCCTTCTTAGTTTTTTGTGTTACCTATAGGTTCTAAGTCATTCAACTCTACATTCTCCTTCTAATTCCATTCCATCTTGCTATCTCCCCCTGCTCTGATATCTCAATAATGTTTTTACTCTCAGTGCATTTTCTCTGATGTCTAGGCCTATACTTCTAAGTTTTTCTTGAGTTGTCTTGTGTCTAAAAAGTGTTCTGATTGCAAAATTTCTCCTCAGCTCCATTCCACTTCTTTTTGTCCTCAGCACTTATACATTGTTCAGAATACACTATCACATATTAAAAAGTTCAACACAAGTTCACACATAAAATAAAAACAAATTGAAAGAGAAGTTTACAACAGAGGATATTTACATGCATATCCATTAGGAGTAATTATCTGGTTAAACATTCATCACTTGTCAGTGTTCTACAGCCTAATTGAAAATTCAAAACCATAACTAAGTTGTTAGTGAAGTTCAATAGTTTATCTTCTGTTCAAACACCTATAATAAATCACAGGTTTTTTTATGACCATTGGTTAATTGCTTTACAACCTCATGGAATGTGCTCTGAGTAGTATGAAGTCTGCTTACTATCTAGAAGCACTTATCTGGTGACTGACAGAGTTCTCATTGCAGTTTTGACTATCAGAAAGGACCTAATAGCAGTCACACTATAAAGGAGATTGAAAGTCACAGAAACAGTTTTAGGAATTCTTATGAGATTATCATTAAGAATTAAGAAGTCATCCATTTGTTTATAAGCATCACTAGAAGACAGTAAATGTTCATAGATCTGCAGAGATCTAGTCAAAAGAGGTGAGCTAATACACACACACACACAGAGAGAATATACACACGCGCACACACACACACACATACACACACACACACATACACACACACACACACACACACACACACANCAGAGGATGGCTGGACTTGGGAGGTAAATTTTCTGGGGCTTACTTTCCTTCTGGTGGTTGCAATGTTGGTAGAATGTATCTTATAGGGAGATATAGAGAGAGAGAGAGAGAGAGAGAGAGAGAGAGAGAGAGAGAGGAGATCTGAGCTCCTCAGGTGTTGGTTCTCACCCACTACCTTGTGGGAGACTGGATCTCGTGTTTCTTGCCTGTGGGTGCTCCAGGCTAGCTGGCCGGGGAACCTCTGAGGGTTTTCTTGTCTGCCTCTTATCTCTGGGCAGGATTGCTGGGATTTCAGACACCCAATACCAATGCTCATTTTTCTATGGGTTCTAGGGATCCAAACTCTGTTTCTCACACTTGTGTGGCAAATACTGGAGCCATTGAGCACCACCCCCCTCTGGCTTTTGTTTAGCAAAAATGCTTTCTTCTCTCCAAGGGGACTTCCTACTCCCCGGTGAGTGTCCTCTGGTCTTTCCTTCAGACAGGGGAGGATGGCAGTGACCTTGGCTGGCCTTAGGTGGTACACCTATCTCTACCACCTCCAGCAGTCTTGAGCTTGTTACTTGATTGTCTTGGATAGCTGAGCCTCAGTTTCCCCATGTGTAAGGAAAGCACGGCAATACTATGTGATGCAGATGGTTCAGTACCGAGGCTGCAAAGCAACAGGATATATGGATAGAGATAAGCTACTCCTGCCATCTTGCCGGGCTTCTGTGTGTCTTGGACGTCTCTAGGGCAGAGAGACTGGGGGCAGAGTGTTGTGTCGTTAAGTCTCAGGGATTGGGTTATACATGTTCTTTACTGGGTGGCAGATAATAATCATGGCTTCCTTCAGCATCTGTAGCCCCTGCGTCTTGTATTGCTGAGGCCCCAGTGTCTGAGGCAGCCCGGTGAGCTCTCAGTTCAGTGTCTCCGACAGAGATGGCTCTGTTTCTTGTCATCCAATTGTAAGAAATAGGAACACATGGTAGCGCTCACTATCTTCAGCACCCTGGCCCTTCTTGATTTTCTCCAGAATTACTAACATCAGCAGCTGTCCTATGATCAGGACAGCGAGCTAATGTCATGTGATGGATGCAGCCTCTTGTTTATCGTGAAATAAGAATGATTTTCAACAAGATTTCATTTCTTTTTTTTTTCCATTGACATATATTAAGCTTTTTTCTTATTGTTGTTTTATGCTTTTTTATTATAAAAAGGATACAAACACATCATAAAACTCCAACAGTACAGAGATGTGGAACATTTTCCATGGACTCTCATCCCCTTCTCCAGAAGGAATCCTTGGGCACCTAGCATGTCTTTCTGCACATTTTCGGTGCAGACCCAAACTCATACTCATTTACATGTTTATCTTTTTTTCTTCTTCTTCACACGACTAAGCCAATCTCCTCTGAGATGTTCCTCTAGCTTGTCTGAGCACATGTCAACACATACGTATATATCTAGATCTTTAAGGTTATGTGGAATCTCATTGATTAAAAACCCACCCTCATTTATTCTGTTGTTCCTTTTAGGGACTGGAGGGTCAGCTCAGTGGATCATAATGCCTACTGCTCTTCAGGACCTGGGTTTGAGTCCCAGGTTCCATATGGTGGCTCACGCCTTCCAGCTCCAGGGGACTAGACACTCTGGCTCCCCTAGGCACCCACACACACGTGCGTGGCACACACTCAGCATACATTCACACACTGCGACAGACACGAATACATGCATATCTTTAAAAGCCGCTTCTTGTTGCAGTGAGAGCATAATGTGCCATCTTGGTTTCTACAGATTTTTATCTGTGTGCACCATTCTGAGCGCAAAAAGCAAATGTGGTTGCAGTTTGAACTGGGTCAGCTCTTGACTTGTTTTCTCTGGTGTGGAAGCTGCCCCTGCTTTCTTCCACACCGATATTAAGCACTTTACTTCTTGATGGGTACCGACTGAGGAGCCTATATTGGGATGCTCGGGGTCAGAAGTGTTTTGCATCTCCCCCCTCCAACCCTCCACCTGGCTCCGATTTTGGAATATTTTCAAATACACAGTAACATACCTCACAGATGGGACCCAAGTCCAAACAAGAATTCATTTGTCGTCTCCTCCTCTTTCTCATCTTCCTGGCTTCCCCTCTGCCTCTCTCTCCTCCTTCTTTCTCTGTACTGGGATTGAATCTGGGGCTCTTGAACATAGGCCAGCGCTTTACTACTACAATATAACCCATCCCTGTGTGCGTGTACGTGTGCCTGTGTGCCCACGTGTCCATGTGTGTGTCCGTGTGTGTCCGTGTATGTGTGTCCGTGTCCATGTGCATGTGTCTGCACATGCGTGAAGAAGTCACAGGTCAACATCCAGCATGGTGGTCCCCAGCCACTCTTCACCCTACTTTTTTTTTTTTTTTTTTTTTTTTTTTTTTTTTTTTTGAGACAGGGTTTCTCTGTATAGCCCTGGCTGTCCTGGAACTCACTTGGTAGACCAGGCTGGCCTTGAACTCAGAAATCCGCCTGCCTCCGCCTCCCGAGTGCTGGGATTAAAGGCGTGCACCACCATGCCTGGCTAAGATTTTTTATTTTGAGACAGGGTTTAAGTAGCCTGGATGATTTTAAACTTCCTTTGCTTCAGCCTCCTGAGTAGTTGGGAGGACAGACCTGTGCCATCTTGCCTGGCTTCGTGTTTGTTTGTTCTTTCAAATATACACTGTCTACAAAGCCTGAAGGTGATTTATTATCATACTGTTTAGTGTGCTGGGTTTGACTGTGGTCTGCCGTGGGTCATGGTGAAACTATCCCTTTATGCCTTCACAGCAGATCCGAAAAAGCTTTGGCTCTTGTAGCGTTTTAGATTTTGGATATTTGATCACTCAACCTGTAAAATAGCCTGATCCAGGTTCTGCAGTAAATCAGCTTTTTTGACCATTCATTCGATGGTGCCTTTATAAAGATTGTTCAATACTCAGGAGCTCCATTCTGCTTGGCCTTAACACTTCTCATTAAATATAAAATTAAATTAAGCCGGCATCCGCCCTTAGGTTGGTCTCATCTCCTAGGGCTGGCAGACAAGTCGTTGGATAAAGCAAGAGCGAAACACTGTGGATCAGGTCATACCCCGGGGGTGCTTGTCTAAGCCAGCTGCTATTGATCAAACCTAGCTTCACGGTTGGCACCATGAGCTCCTCAGAAACAACAAGGACTGTATCCTGGAGTGAGGTGATTGACAGTCTCAGAAGAAAACAGCTTGATGCCAGCCATGGTGGTGGTGTGTGCCCATATAATCCCAGCACTTCAAAAGGATCATGAGTTCAAGGCCAGCCTGGGCTACCTACCAAGATTCTGTCTTACACCTAACAGGGGTGTGGTGTGGGGAGGGGGAAGAGAGAGAGTGTGTAGGGGGAGATCTTGATGAGAATCAGAAAAAATGATGCACTGACTTGGGGAGCAGCAGATGGAGCTGGGAGTAAGAAGGGTCGATTGAAAGTCGGCTTTATGGTGGTTTCTGAGGTTACTGATGGGCTTCATTGGAGAAAGGTTTTTGCAGACCCCCCTCCCCCCTCAGGTAAATCAGAAGCTGGCAATGATTTCTGATCCCTCCCATGTGGGAAGAACCATCTGCTAGTCCAGAAAGACAGATCCAGGGACCCCAGGGCTTATTTCAAAACTCACACTGTTGGAGGTCACAAAGGTTGGATGTAGGCAGTACGCTTGGCTGTGGTGAGTCAGACGCACACAGCAGGCTTCAGTGAGGAAGTGAACATTAGAGTTCTCCCTGTGGTTTGCTGAGGGGCCTCGTAATGCAACAAGAAGAGGCCAATTTACAGGGGGGCCTCGCAGGATCACAGGCAGCCAAGTCTGCGCCGGGCAATAGGTATTTCCAGGGGTCTATTTACTCAGTTGCCACAGCTCGAGGCGAGGAGCAGTTGAGGCTGTTAACTGAAAGGGGTTGTAGAGAGCACCCACTTGCTGGTCTGTGATGTTACCTGGCCCATCACGCAGCCCTCACTGTAGAGTGCAGTGGCTCGGAGAATGAGGTCCTGGATCTGTAAAGTTCTGCAGCGAAGTCCTGACTGCAGAGGCAGCTTGAACAGTGGTTATGAAGGAGGTTTTGGCTTGGAGAGGTGACACACGCCTTAGCACTTGGTAGCACAGACAGGCAGGTAGATCTCTATGGCTTTGAGGCCAGCCTGTTACACCTGGCAAGTTTCAGGCCAAGTAGGCCTAAATAGTGAGACCATATGTCACACAAATAAATAAGAATGAATGAATGAATGAATGAATGGATACAAAGGCCAGGGAAGATGGCACAGTGATAAGAGCGCTGATTGCAAGAATGAGGTCTTGAGTTTGAATTCCCAGCCAGGCCTGTCTTTGCACACTTGTAAGCCCAGCACTGTGGGAGGCAAAAGCAGAATTGTTGGCACTTGCTGGGATCAGCCTAGCTTCAGGATCAGCGGGAAAGCCTGTCTCAAGTGAGTATGGGAGACAGTGAGGAAGCAGGCTGCTCCGTGTCTCCTTCTGGCATCCATGGTTGGGTATTCTTTTTTTTTCTTTCTTTTTTTTTTTTTT
>NC_034592.1:141065455-141067024 GCF_900095145.1 Mus pahari
AGAGAGAGAGAGAGAGAAAAAAGGTGTATAGCACATTTCCTGAGGCCTGTTATGAGCACTACATCTGATAGGGTAGGTAAAGCACTCAGCTTGGCGTGAGGAGTGTCGTTCCAGATAATTCCAATGGACAAAGGCTTCATCTCGTCATGGAGTCTGTTCTCTGTGTTGGGTGTATTAGCATCCTCTTGGTGTGCGTCGTCATCCGCAGCAGCATATCGCTTTGGACTGTCTGTGGAAGGAGTGCTTGCTGCTCCAAGAAGCAACAGGGAGGGTTGCCAGGGCCTGCTGTGGTGGCTTTTGGAGGCACAGCACACCCACCTGGGGTACTTTTAAACATATTAATTCCTGGCTGTACCTCAGAGCCATCAAAGTGGAACATGCCAACGTGGCTCTCTCGCACATCGGTGCTCTTCTTAAAGTTGTAATGACTTAGTATGAAAAGAAGCAGTGCAGAAAATACATGCAACTTTGTGGAGTGGAATCTCTCCTTTGCCTGGGACTCAGGAATTGGAATAGGGTCACCAGGTTTGTGTGGCAAGTGCCTTTACCCATTGAGCTGTTGGGTTTCTTATAAAATAAAATAAAATAAAATAAAATAAAATAAAATAAAATCGGGGCTGGAGAAATGGCTCAGCAGTTAAGAGCACTGATTGCTCTTCCAGAGGTCCTGAGTTCAATTTCCAGCAACCACATGGTGGCTCACAACCATCTGTAATGGGATCTGACACCCTCTTCTGGTGTGTCTGAAGACAGTGACAGTGTGCTCATATAAATTAAATAAATAAATCTTTAAAAAATAAAATAAAAATAAAAAGGTTTGTGTGTGTGTGTGTGTGTGTGTGTGTGCGCGCAACTGCCTTCTACTGAGTATGTCCTAGGGATGAAATTGCCAGATTAAGCAGTGTGTTTACCCACATTATAGGATATTGCTGAGTGGTTTTAAGGTGTCTGGACCACTGTGTTCCCAGTCAGGACATGAGAATCCACACGGAGCTACTGCTGGTCTCGGTGGTCATCCCTGTGGGTTTGATGTGTATTGCCACCCTCTCCTGCTCTCTCTTGGGAAGTGTCAGTGGGAACGAGGAAGGGCTGCATGAATATCTGTGGTAGGTGTTTGTTAAGGACCCAGCCTGGTGTTCCACAGAGGAGGCTGTTTTGCTGAGGAAGGTATTGTTCGGGTGTGTGTTTTGAGACAGGGGGACACATGGCTCACCAGGATGGTTCTGGAGGCTGAGCTTGAGTCTCTTTCTGTTTAAGGCCTGAGAGAGATGGGGAGACCGTAGGTAACAAGTAACGTGCCTGGATACTACCAGAGCTGATCTGGGGTTATGCTGTAGTTTTGCTCTTCAAAGTTTGCCTAGAACCAGGCATTAGGGAGACACTGGAAAATATAGCTAAAGTAAATACCAGAAAATACAGTTAAAGTAAATACCAGAACCGTGTAATTGTCCTTAGCGAGAGCAGCTCACGAGGCTGCGAAGGACAATGGAGCTGGGTAGCTTAATGGTGTTGGGTTTTTGTTTAATCTTTCTTTCTTACTCCTCTTCAACACCATCCTCCCGCACTCCC
>NC_034592.1:141069781-141071030 GCF_900095145.1 Mus pahari
TACAGGTGGTTGTGAGCCACCATGTGGTTGCTGGGATTTGAACTCCGGACCTTCGGAAGAGCAGTCGGGTGCTCTTACCCACTGAGCCATCTCACCAGCTCCCGGGCCCAGTCTTAATGGAGACATTTTCTGAATTGAGGCTCTCTTATCTCCAATGACTCTAGCCAGCACAGTAGGCACCACCTGGGATCTCATCACTTCTTTGAGCCTGATTTGCAATGCTTGGCATCTTCGCAGGGCGTGTGCCATTCAGGCGGCGTTGGGCACAGCCTCCCATCCCCTTTCTCCTCCCATTCCCTTTCTCTCCCCACCCCCTTTCTCTCCCCACTCCCCTTTCTCTCCCTACCCCCTTTCTATCTTGACTGAATGTCATGTAGCCTTAACTGGCTTCAGATCATTATGAGCTGAGGATGGCCTTGAACTATTGCTTCCTTCTCCAGGTGTGTGCTCCCGCATATGAAGCCATGAAAATACTACTTAGCGTTTAGGCTACTGTCCTGTGGCTTTATCTTTTGGGGAGGGGGGATATCTTCCTTTACCTCCAGCTGTCACAGACTGAATTTTGCCCTCTTAAGTCACGAGAGAGAAATCTTTACCCAAAGATTAGCCACCACACACAGGTCTGATGGAGGGAAGTTCCCTCCTATTCTTTTAAATGCTGAGTTCCTTCCAGGTTTTGCCTGATTCTTGGTGTTTTCTGCCTTCGTTGGAAGGAGGATGAATGGTGTCTGGAGCCCACAGTTGTATGTAGGCTGGAAGGTTGGTCTGGCAGGAACACTCTGCCCTTGCTAGCTGTGGAATGTTGCTGAACAACAGCGCTGTCCATTCATGAGTCCTCAGAACCACCCACCTTCCAGGTTCTGGTGCAGCAGGGACAATACATGCTCATCTGTTGACTAAGTAAGGCTTTACGCTGAAAGCAGAAGTGAATAGCCAGAAGAGAACCCCAAGTTAGGGTCAAGGAGATGGAGCCTTTAGTAAAGTGCTTGCACACAAGTATGAGACCCTGAAGTGTGCAAGTCAGGGTAGCACACACACCTGTGGCCCCACTGCTGGGAAGTCAAAGGCAGGTGGATTGAAATTCACTACTTAGCACAGCCAGTCTAGCCAATCAGTGAATTTCAGGCCCATTGAAGGACTGAGTCTCATAAACACGGTGGAAAGTGACGGAGGAAGATACCAGACATCAGCCCCGTGACCTCTGACCTTCCCCCATGCATTTGCATGTGTATGTGTGCGTGTTTCCTGC
>NC_034592.1:141071320-141097231 GCF_900095145.1 Mus pahari
ACACACACACACACACACACACACACACACACACACACACACACGTGCATACACCCTGCAAAAAAGAACGTGTCCAAACGAGTGACTTGCCAATGACCTGGGATGGATTTGAGCTAGAGAGAGAGAAGCTGTCATTTGAGAGGAAATGAGAGCGTCCCAGACATCTGAGTGCAAAGCACCTTGGTTAATAGAGTGAGCCTGGGCTTTTGATGCAGGAAGCTGAATTCTATTGCTATAGTAACACGGCTTTCTGCTTCGGGACTTTCAGGTTCAAAGGGAATAGGGAAGCCGGGTCTGCTCAGAGTTCTGCAGCCCAGGAGGGAATCAAAGGGAGGAACTCTGGCTGCAGATCACAGGGGAGTGAATGAAACAGTCGGCTATAGCATGCATCCCTGCACTGTAACCCAGGAGGTCACAGGTGTAGTACCCGGAAACTTCAAAACCTGCATTTGAGGAGAAAAAAAAAAATCATCAAACTGGGGAGGGTCTGGAAACTTCCTATTTTATGTCCCAGACAAGAGAGGACCAGACAGTTGCTGTTGTGAATCTGATCTGGGAGTTGTTCTGCGTGCAATGAGGATGAAAACTCACCAGAAAGGGGATATTTGGTCATGGAGCATTCAAGGGGACAGGAGATGAAGTTTGGAATGGGCATATCCATTTCCTGCCAAGCCCACACACGTAGTCCGTTCCTACAATCAGTGAAGTTCTGATTTGAATCAGCTTTAAAACAAACAAACAAACAAACAAACAAACCTCTATGTGGATTTTATTCATTTTCTTTAAGACTCCCTCTTTTAGCCAAGTATCCCAGTTCAGGCCCGAGATCCCAGCACGCAGGGACTAGAGGCAGCAGAATCAGGAGCTCACGTTCATCTTTGACTACAAACTGAGTTCTGGGTTAGCCTGAACTACATGAGAGTTTGACTCAAAACAAAACAAAATGAAACAAACAAACAACAACAACAACAACAACAACAACAACAAAACCCAACCAGAACAGAATACAAACCAACAAACACAACAAGAACTCTTCCTGTATCAGTCAGACTTCTGAGCTCATCTTTGCCTGGGGGTTATTTTTTTTTTTCCTTTTATTTTTGAGTAGGGGAGATATTAAGCATACCAAGCGAATGGCGTAGGCACCGGCCCATCAAACAAATGGCAGGCTGAGAAAGAAGAGATGCCAACACGAAAACGCTCTATTTACAAGCGTTCTAACCTTTCCGAGTCTGCCTTCTGTTTTTGTTTTGTTTTGCGACAGTCTCATATCACCCAAGCTGGTCTCAAAGTTGGTATGTAGCCAAGGATGGTTTTGAACTCCAAATTCACCTGCTTCTCCCTCCAGGATGCTAGGGTTGCAGATCTTTATCACCAGACTTAGCTGGGAATTGAACTCAGGGCCTTGTGAATGTCCTTACCCTCCCAACTGAGCTATAACCTCGGCCTAGTCTTCTTTGGAATGAAGACAATACCTCGATCTTCAGAACTAATGCAGTATTCCCAAGAGGTGTTCCAGTGGTCCTTGGTGGGGGAAGGAGTGCTAATTGGAGGAGCTGCTGTTGTTTCTTGGCATTCTCTCTCCCTGGGTTCATTTCATGGGCACAGATAACAGCGCCCTGAAAGGCTTCCCTTTAGCTGAGCTAAGCGTGTGTTTTGCTCTGTAACGGTCTTGACAGTTTTCTCTCTCTTGCGAATTGGTCTGTCTGCTTACTTTAACCAATATGCCTTCTTAGTTGTCTCACTGCTAATGCTGCAGACTCTGAAATCCCGTACTTCACGTGGAAGATCTTTTAAAAACACTTTGGGTGCTTTGGGAGTCTCTCCTGCTGTTGTTTTTTTGTGCACAAATTTTGCATTTGGATCCCAGATCTGCCACTGACGGGCAGAGAGCTGCCATCAATTCTGAGTCACTTTGGCTCCTCCCTCTCTCATCCTGTCCTCCAGGTAAGACCATCTCCAAACATAACTGCTTCTCTGGCATCATTTCACACACCTCAGCAAATAGTTCATATGAGAAGTCTTATAAAACCCTCACCCCAGCGACTTCGCCAACTGGCTAAGCCTGCCCCTGGCTGCAGGGGGGAAGGAAAGGGTATGGGTGGGGTGTGGGTAGAGGGGTGACAACTCTCCAAGGCTGTGTTCCAGGAGTCTGCAGTGGAGAGAGGAGTCTTGCTAGTGATTGGACCACAGGGCTTTCTCTTTGTTAGGAAGGCTGTGCAGTCCACAGTACTGGGGATGGGAAAGCAAGTGATCTCTGGATTGAGAGGGGGTGTCTGTTGGTGGTGGGGCCTCAGCTCTCTCATCCTTTAAAAATGGACCCTCCACAACATGCTGTGTTTCTGTGCTTCAAGGACAGTCTGAGGAGAGAGGGGGCAGTTAGCTGGACATGTTGCCATTTTCCTGTAGGTGGTTCAGTCAGTTTCTAGAACCTGGCCCTTAGCTCCTTAGCAGGATGGACTCAAGGTCATTCCATCCACAAGAGCAGGTTAGGATCTTGTCCACCTCTGAAGTGACAGCCATCATGTATTGTTCAAATAGTGTCCTGGAATCCCGATCCTAGATCTTTTAAACTAGAAGATTAAACTGGCTTTATGTGTGTGTGTGTGTGTGTGTGTGTGTGTGTGTGTGCGCGTGTGCACATGTATGTATGTGTATTAATGTGTATGTGGGCACATGTAGAAGCTAGAGGTTTGTCTTAGTTAGAGTTTCTGTTGCTATGATGAAAACACCATGATCAAAAATCAAGTTGGGAAGGAAAGGATTTATCCAGTTTCTACTTCCAGTCCATCATTGGAAAAAGTCAGGTCAGGTACTCAAGCAGGGCAAGAACCTGAAGAAGGCAGGAACCCCATGGGGGGTGGGGTTCTTACGTCTGCTTCCCCTGACTTGCTCAGCCTGCTTTCTTATAGAATCCAGAACCCAGTCCAGGGATGGCACCACCCACAGTGGACCAGGCCTGTCTCTCTTGATTGCTAGTTGAGAAAATGTCTTACAGCTGGTTCTCGTGGAGGCATTTCCTCAATGGAGGCTCTTTCCTGTCTGATGACTCTAGCTTGTGTCAAGTTGACACCCCAAAACAGCCACGACAAGGTTGATGTTGGGTGTCTTCCTCTATCACTTTCTACCGTATATACGGAGACAGGGCCTCTCACTTGAGCTTCGAGCTTTCCCGTTTATCTACACAGTCTGATCTAGGGAACCCCTGGCTGCCCCTCCAGAGCACGGTTTGTGTAAGTTCTAGGGATCAGAACACTGGCCCTCATGTTTGAGCAGAGAGTTTTACTCACTAAGCCATACCCCCACATCGAGGATTAGACTCTTAATCAAGGTGGTAAAAAGCAGACACTGAAACCTAAGTTTAGGCAAGCGTGCTGTAGACCAGAATTGCAGTTGGTGTGTTCAGAGTCCCTGCCCACTTCTTTGGCCACAGTAGACATTGCTGGCCACTTCCATTGATAATCTCTCTCTCCTCATACTGCCCCAAATGGACTCCAGCAACCTAAGGGTTGGTACAAGGGAGGAGAGCTTGATCAAGAATGTCAGATGGCAGGGAGGGGTGCAGAGGAGATGAGTTCCCCACTCCCAACAGCTGTCCCTTGTTTAATGACCCGTGAGGGTATTCTGTGGCCGCAGGTGGCCTGCTTTGAAAATGATCCTCCAGCTTTGGAGGAAGTTTTTTTTTTTTTTTTTTTTTTTTTCTGTTCCTGCACAGGGGATGGGGGTGGGGGTTCCACACACCCCAATCTTGGAGGAACTGTGTTCGTAATATGACTCCCATTTCCCTCTCTACCTATCTGTTACATAAGCTTCTTTGGGAAACTGGTGACTGTGATTGATGGGACCACATGGGACGTTTACAGATATTATATCAGGTCTGCATGTCCCTGGCCTTTGTGTCTGTCCCCTGGGCCCCTCCCCACACTGGCATTCTTACCTACAAGTGGTCTGGCTTCTCTGGGTTCACGAGTGGATGACTGATATGTTTGTTCATGGGCTTCCTGTGTCCGCTGAACCATCGACCCCTTTGAAATCCATCTCTTGGAAGCCTAAGGAGGCCATCTCACCTTTATATGCAGAGCCAACCCCAAACATCAACCCTTCATCTGCTTGGAATGGACCTGACAGGTTGTGTTGTCAGATTCAGGGCTCCAGACATGTTCAGCAGAATCCTTATTCTGGTTGGATGTTTTCCCATTCCAGTCAGGATTGGGGCTCCTGGGAAACCTGTCTACCATACCGCTGGCCCTTGTCTCTTGGCAGCCTGATGGGTGGTTATTGAGTACTGGGGGGACCCCGACATCGTTCTAGGGCTGGCCTCTGATTTTGCATTAGAAGGTCTTTTTCCTCGGGCCTGGCTGACAGCACCCCATATTACCTGCCCACAAGTCTGACTCTACCCGAGGCTGAAGCAACACAGTGTCCTCAACTAGTCTAAGGAAATGTCATTGGTGCCCCAGAGCAGACCATGATTCATCTCCAGAGTGAGCCCAGGCCATGGGTTATCTGGTTACTCTTTATTCTGGTGAATTATGAATTCTGCCTCTCTTCTTTATAAATTTGAAACCCTGTAAATGAGCTTCAGGGTCACCATTAAGAGATCTGAATGAAGTAACGTGTCTGGGAGAAATAGAGTTGAGGAGCAGTTCCTTGGGGACCCTGGTCCTCCATCAGATTTAGAACCAGGAGGCCTGGGTATGGTGACTGTGCCCAGAGTCTAAAAGGGTCATTCTTGCAGGAGTGGGACAGTCAGTGCACCGAGTCCCCTGACGAAGGGGCTGGAGGGACAGGGGTGATTGCTAATTCGGATATCTGGAGCAAGTCTCCTTGCTCATGCGTGGAGCATCTCGAGCTCTCGAGGGTGATGCTATTCAGTTGTACTGTGGGAGGGTGGGGGTGTGCATCCCTTTAGTGAAAAGGCAGGTCCCGAGTGAGAGCTGGGAGGGAGGAGGCACCGCCCGCCCCGCCCTGCTGCCGCCAGAGCTGTTTGTTTTGTTTTCCTTTTCCCCTCGTGCTCAGCGACACAGGAAACACTAGGAGAAAAGCACTCGTGGCCCTTCCTCCGGCGGCGCCTGCCAAGACCGTGGAGAAGAATAGCCCAGGAACAGGGAGAAAAAGCTGAACATTTTAACAGTGTGAACTTTGAAACTCTCTCTCTCTCTCTCTCTCTCTCTCTCTGACTCATGTTGGATAGTCTCTTCAATTCAAATTCACCTTCCCTCATGTTGTTTTTCTCACACCGGTAGGCTTGATTCCAAAGATGTGTCAATCAGCTACTCCCTTGTGTGTGTGTGTGTGTGTGTCCTTTCTCTCAAGTCAACACACATGAATGCTGTTGGAACCCAGCCTTGACCTGCCCTTCCTCAAGACTGGCCTTCCACTTAGACCTGTTGAGTCAGAAATGGCCTTTGTAGGGGAAAGTCTGCATATTGATAATCGTCTTCTGCAAGAGGCCACAACCCTTCCTGGGGTCCCTAGACCTGCGTCTTTAAAAGCATCCTTGCCTCACATTAAGATATTCTGGGTGATAAGGAACTGGGTTATATAATATATGAGGTGTGTTGGTTTGGCTAGCTGGAGTCCAGCGTCTCAGTGTTCAAAGGACCCCTTCATTCATCTCCTGTACCACCCAAGCATTGGCTTCATGTAGAGACTGCCTTCAGAGCACCTTCACTTCAGTCTTCTGGCTCCTCAGACAGAGGGAAAGCTTCTGGTTGGGCCAACTTAAGACATATGCCTACCCTAGAACCAATCCCTGTCTGGGCCCAGACCCTTGGCAAGACCTCTGACCAATCAGGGCCCAGGATAATGAGGGAGTTCTGAGACCTCCCATTAGTGTGCTCTTCTACAGGAGTGCGCTCAGTCCCAGGAGCAACCCCACCAACAGCCTTTCATCTGTTGTGTCTCCTGTTATCCCATGGCTCCACTTCCGCCAAGGACCCTTCCCCTTAAGGGCCAGTCTCACGGTGCCCAGATGCGCACAATGGTCCCTTCTCCTCAAGGCAGCAAGGATGAGTGTGTGCCTGGAGAAGAACCAAGATTAGACTCTGCCAGCTGGGGGAGAGGGGAGTAAGGTGACAACACCTTGGTGGCCTGTTCCTGCTTCTCCCAGGGCCTAATGCCTTGGCCTTAAACTTCCTGTTGGTCACAATTGAGCTATTTTGGTATGTGGCCCAGATGTTGGGAAAAGTCAGTACCCCACCCTACTTCCCCTGTTTTCTCATACTCGCACACACTTCCTGATGATCTCATTGCCTGCGCAGACCCCCATATCATACCCCCAGCCCGGTCCCTTTATGAGCTGAGGTCCCATAGGCCTGTGTGATGGTTCATTGATACTTTCACCATGTACCAAGCTTAAAATACTGCTATTTCACAGACTTACCTCGAAGCCTGACCTCCTTGAGGATCCCCTTAAAATACTGAGATTGTTGTTCTCCCAGGGCCTGATACCTTGCTCTGTTTCCACTCTCCAAGTATGGATTGGGATGCAAGAGTCTCTTGAAGCCACTTCCAAGCTCAATGGAGCCCTGAATTCCTGGGATCTCCCAGCACCCAGGCCAGAGTCCTTCGGGGTGGGGGTGGGGGTGGGAGTGCGGCTGCCTGGCTTGCTGTTGGCCTGCATCAGGCAATTCTTTAATTAGCCTGAGCAGGGTTTTCTCGAATGGGGGCGGAGGAGGTGTGTGGGTCTATTGGGGGAAACTAGGTCACCTGAAAACTAGCAGTCAGGAGGGAGCTGTCCTGGGGCCCTGCTGCAAGGGAACCCAAGGGGTAAGGTGGGAGGGGCAAAGTCACAGAAAAATGCCCTGGCCCCTTTTACTGCTCTTGGGAGATGCTGTCCCTATCTTTCTCCAGGGGGCTGGTCGACTGTCCTTAATTTCTTGGCCCAGAGCAAAGAGGGCAATGCAGTAAACATGTTCTGATTGTCTGGAGCTTGTGCAGGGAGCATCATGGGAGGAGTCAGGCCCCTGCCACCACTGCTGCGCATTCTGTGCTTCTTTGCCCGTTTGCCATACATCAGGTAGACAGGGACCATGTCTATCTTTCGCCAGCTATAACCTCATCCCTTAGCACAGTCCTGGGGTGTGGCAAAGGCTTGAAAGGCATCTGCTGGGTTCGTATGGGTGATTCTAGGACCGAGGCTGCATCTCAGCGGCAGAGCGTATGGAAGGCCTTGGGTACCCCGCCCCCAGCACTAAAACTAAACCACAGAACACACCCCCCAAACCCATGTGAGTCGTTCTCCTCTAAGACAGTTGTCATGAGAACCAGTTGTCGTTGTGAGGCGGCTTCCCTAAATGTCAGTGACTTACATATCCTGCCAACACTGAATTCTGACACTATTTCATTTTTCTTTACTATCAAACCACTAGTTGTAGATTGAAATGAAGATATATATATATATATATATATATATATATATATATATATATATATGAAATTTCATGTCACCTCCATAAATAAACAGTAGCTGTGAAAACAGCCACCAAACCAAGCGACGCTTTTACATTTCTTCTTAAATACCATCTCTGTCCCCCTCCCCCAGGACGGGAATCTCAGGGGACTGACTGGCATGGCTCTAAAGAGGTTACCGCCTATGAGCATCAGATTGATACTTTTTTTTTTTTTCCTTCAGAAACCTTTGAAGACTTTTTTTTTAAAAAAGGCGTGGAAAGGCTGTATTCTGTTGTCTGCAAAGGTCCATGCAAAGTTCTTCAGGCTGGTATTGAACTTGCCGTTCTCCCATCTCAGGCTCCTGTGGAGAGAAAAGGAGAGGGAGGGCAGGGGAGAGGAAATTACAGGCCTATACTACCAGGTTTGGTTTCAATAGTTTTTATTAGTGCGTATTAAATATATAAAACAGTGACTTTCATTGGTTCTGTTCTCTTTCTATGTTTAGAACTCCTGGCTGAGGTAATGGCCGAGGAAGTTTTCTTTTTTTGACTTTTATTATTATTATTATCTTTTGAGACACAGTCTCATACTATTAGCCCAGGCTATCTTGGAACTCACTGTATAGCCCAGGCTGGTCTCAGACTCACTGGGGCCATCCTATCGAAGCCTCTTGAGTGCTGGATCATACTTCTATACCTAGTTTGGAAGGTGTTTGAGAAGAGAAAGGCGTTTTGACATGCAGTTGCATGGCATGGCTTATTCCTACCCTTAGTTGGCATGATTTGGGGCTCTCCTACCCAGGGTGTGATCAGTTTTGATAATGAAGAAGTGGATATGTGTGAAGTTATATCGCTGTAAGTAAGACACCAACAGAATACTTACGAGAGTTCAACACCAGTGGAAGCGCTCCTTCAGGGAGTGACATAAGTGTAAGTGTGCTGTCTGTTTTCAGTCCCTAGAATCCCATACACCTTTGCAGAATGTTTGCTGGACAGCTCTGCAGGCCTGTTTATGCCTTGAGGTGTAAACAGCTGCACCCCGGTGAGGGTTGTGGAGATTCCAAGATGGCCTTCCCTTTTCTGTGCTGAGTAGGTCTCCGATGTTTGGAGGCTGCTGTATCTCTCTGCCTAACACAAGTTTTCAGACTCAGTGACTACAGGAGCTAGTGACCGGGACAGTTAACATGAGGTCAGGTGGGATATAGGACAGTGGTAGGGACTAGGGTAAATTAGAAGGTATATGTTTCATTAGAGGGCACAGATTTTCTCTACACTTTTTTTTTTTTTTTTTTTTTTGGTTTTTCGAGACAGGGTTTCTCAGTAGCCCTGGCTGTCCTGGAACTCACTGGCCTCAAACTCAGAAATCCACCTGCCTCTGCCTCCCAAGTGCTGGGATTAAAGGCGTGCACCACCACGCCCGGCTTCTCTACACTTTTTAGTGGCTGCTGTGTAAGTTCACATGGCCAGATGTTTAAGTGTTCTAAAAGCTAAAAGTCTGGTATTAGATATAAAAGCTCCAAGTATTAAATATGAACAATTAACTGAGATGTTGAGGATGATGTGGGCTAAGCATGAATAGACCACAGGAGGTTTGCTGGCTAAGTCTGGCCTGTAGTCAGAAAGTGACTCAAACTTCCTTGATTTCTGGTCTGGGCAGCCCTGTCCCCAGGGCTTTATGTGTGTTAGGAAGCAGGCCAACAACTGAGGTACATCCCTAGACCACGGATCCTCTAATTTCTAGCTGTGTGATGTTTGGTAAATGGCTTCATCTTTCTGTTTTCTTTACCTGGGAGGCAGCATTGATGGTGCCTACTACTTTAAGTGGCTTTGAGGATTAGGTGGAACCTCCCAGAAGGCAGAGCTGGCCCCTTATCCATCTCTGAATCATAGTCCCACGGACAGATGTTCACTTAAAGAAAGAGAGGCAAAATTAGCATCTGGCCCTTCAGCTCATGGGGCCAATGTCACCATGACACTGTGTGTTGGTGCATTCCTGTCAATCCCATATGCTCAAAAACCCCAGCCACAGTAGCTGTCTCAGCGGCTGAAGTAGAGAGCAGGGACAACTCTGAGAGCTGCTGGGGAGCCCTGCTCATTCATGCCGAAGCTCTCTGGAGAGGACAGTGGCAATTTCTTTAAAACTAACTGGGGCGATTACCAGGGCCCCTGACAATTGCAGAATGAGGGCATTCGCCCAAGAGAAAGGAAGACTTACGCCTTCACAAAAACCTGCCCACGAATCTAATAGCCACAAACTGGACACCACAACCCAGATCTTTTCCAGTGGCTGGATGGGGAAACAAATTAATGTGCAGTGGAATACTGGATAGTAATAAAAAAGGAATGAACTATTGATGCGTGTGATAGTTTGGGTGACCCTCAAAGGAGTGATGTGGGGTGAAAACAGCCAGCCATCAGATGTTACTTGCTTCCTACTCCTAGAGGCAGGCAACAGATTGGCGTCATGGGCTAGGATGTCAGTGGGTTTGGGGGCACTAAGGAGAGATGTTGGGGGTTCCCAAGAGGGGTGCGTACAGCTGAGGAGCTGTTGGTATTTTATTGTGGTGGTATGCACTGGTGAAATTATTTTAGAGAAAACATACAGGTAAGAATCTGAAATGCTGGAGAGTATGGATTGCAGTGGGTGGGTCATGTCGCTGTTCTCAAAGTTAAAAATTCAGGCTCCTGAGAAGGTGGCAGTTTTGCATCCCACAAGTGTGGACCCACCCATTTTTCCATGTCTCCCAGCAGCCCCAGGCAGCATGGTGGGCCGAGGGAGTTCTGCCTTTATGCTTCCATCTCTTATTCCTCTTGCGTTCCATTCTCTGCTAGTAGATGTACAACTGTGGCTAGTTCCTTTATCTCTTGACTACCCTGGAATTCTGGGAGGGGATAGAGCATTTTGCAGATAGGAATTTGGTTTTCAAGAGGCTTCAGGCTATTGTCCAAAGACCTCAGAGAACCCCCAGGTCTGTGCTGATGTGAGACCCAGTTGGCTTCAACCTCTGGAGGCAGATTGAAGGCTCTCCAAGGCGTGTGTTCTGGTGGTGGAGGGGGAGGGGGTGGTGGAGGGGCCTCAGCCAAAGGTTTCCAGGTCCAATGGTTAGCAAACTTTTGGGTTTGGAAGCACTTTAATCCTTGAAACTCAGGATCCTAAAAATCTTTTGTTTATACAAACTGCTTTTTTTTTTTTAAATATTTTTAATTTTATGAGACAACCTCCCAGTTCCAAACTGAGGGCTGACAAGATGGCTCAGTTGGTAAATCTTGCTACCAAGCCTGATGACCTGGGGCTGATCCATAGAGTCCTCATGGTGGACTCATGGCACATGCACACACACACACACACACACACACACACACACACACACAAAACCAAATAAAATGTAAAATAAAAATATAAACCTATCATGTGTTATAACCATGCTGGACATTTTGATGAAAAAAAGTAACTGTCCTAAATCAACCAGATAGAGAGAGAGAGAGAGAGAGAGAGAGAGAGAGAGAGAGAGAGAGAGAGAGAGATGCTTTTTACACTTTGCACATCTCTCTGTGTTGGGCATTACACATGAGTGGAGTGTCACAGTATGTCTGTGTTAATCTAGCACACATCTCCCTCTGGGCAGCATGAAGACCCTTGCATACCAGGGACACAACATGAGTGGAAAAGGTTGACTAATAGTTTTGACTTTGTGGAAACCCACGGGGTACCCAGGCTGATCTTTGAGAACCATGGCAGCTTTTTTTTTTTAAAGGCTGGGTCTCATGTAGTTCAGACTAGCCTCAAACTCACAATATAGCCAAGGATGACCCTAAGCTCTTGATCCTCCTGCCTTTACTTCCGCAGGGCTGTGATCACAGGCATTCACTTCCACACCCTATTTATGTGGTGCTGGGGATGGAGCCCCGACTTGGTTCCTGCCAGGCAAGGACTCTACCTGCAGAACCCTATTCCCAGCCCCAAAGGCTTCTATTTCCACACCGCACAGCCTGGGGCTTCCTGGGTTTGGCAGTCCTCACGGTATCCTCAGCTCCAAGGTACCCTTTGGTTCCAGTGTCACATAACTTATTTCAAAGTAGGATTCCTTTGTACAATAACGCTGCTAAGATCAGGCTCTTGTTAGCTAACTATAGCTTGAGAGGTGAGTGTTGGCATCAGGACCTCCCAAACCTATGACATCACATAGGTGACAGCGGGACCTGCGACCTGCAGACCGGTTGCCAAGGCAACAGGCACCATATTCCCAGCATCCACTTGGTTCACCTCCCACCTTTTTATCTGCCTTACATCATTTTCCATATAAATAAGGAGAACGCCCCTCCCTCTCTCTCCCTCTCCTCCCTCTCCGCTGCTATCTTGTCTCACTCTCCCAATAAAACCTCATCCACGTGGAACTACTTTGGCCTAGTGTGCTGTTGAGACGCGACCGGCCATTCTAACACATCAGTGAGCAAGCATTACCATGCAGCAGAACTTTCTGGAATAATGGGATGGCTTCTATCGGGGTAGTCAACATAGAAACCACTAGGAAGTCTGCACTTGGATGCGTCAGTGAGATTGGACTTTATTTACTGTAATTAATTCAATGTGAGTGGCCACCACTGGCTCAGCTCACAGCAGGGGCAGGCCTTGCTGGGACTCCACTCTAAGAATCTGCCCTTTTGCTTTTGGCACAAATAGAAAACCTCAAAGGAGCTTTGAACTCGGTTGCGGGAGGTCAGGTGACTTTGTATACTCTGCAATGTGTGTCTTTGTCGGGGCTGACCAGTCCATCTCTTGTGTCTGTCTCCCTGCTGCAGGCCCCACCATGAGGCTCCAGCCCCTTGGGAGCCCCTGCGCTCCCCTGGCCCCGGGCTCACCGCGCTAGCCCCAGGCAGAGCAAGGGCAGGCGCGGGGCCATGGCCAGCCACGTGGACCTGCTCACAGAGCTGCAGCTGCTGGAGAAGGTGCCTACGCTGGAGCGCCTGCGCGCAGCCCAGAAGCGCCGGGCTCAGCAGCTGAAGAAGTGGGCACAGTATGAGCAGGACCTGCTTCATCGCAAGCGCAAGCATGAGCGGAAGCGCAGCACGGGTGGACGTCGCAAGAAGGTGTCCTTCGAGGCCAGTGTAGCGTTACTGGAAGCCTCGCTGAGGAATGACGCCGAAGAAGGTAAGGTCCCCTGCTCTCCAGGACACGGACTGTGCAGGAGCTGGAGTGGGTGGGAGGAAACTCATACACAGCTGTGCCTGAGGTCTAGTGTGGGCCATCCCGTCAGCCTACATTAGGAAGGGGATAGCCCTAGGAAAGACCTCTCCCCGACTCCTGAGACAGTCTCATGTAGCCCAGGCTGGCCTCCAACTGGTAACGCAACAGAGTATGACCTTGAACTTATGATTCTCCGGAGCCTGGATTGCAGGCCTGTGCCTTTGCATAACCTTCCCACCCCCATCTCACCCCCATCCCACCCCATCCCCACCACAACTTCAGCTTTATCTTAGTTATTTTCATTCTTGGAGACAATGAGTCCAGCTTTTGGCTAATGAATACAATAACAATTTCCCTTCCCTCCCACAAATATTTACAGACAGACTGCTTCCTGCAGCACTGGTGCTCTGCACGCAGAATAATGAGCACGTGGTATCCCATCCAGCCCCACCCCCACCCCCAGCCAGACACTCCAGGATGCTAGGATGTTGCCTTTCTCCAAGTCCTGTCTTCTCCATGGTCCTCACTTGGCCCCTGGCATGGTGTTCTGGTGTCTTCTTTCCCACGCAGAACAAGGCAGCGCTCAGTCACAGAGTCACACCCCTGATCCAGTTCTTGGTTCACTTTCCACTGTTGTGTTTATGCTGTAAGGTGATTAACAGCTAGACCCCGGGGGCTAGAGAGATGGCTCAGAGGTTCAGAGCACTGACCGCCCTTCCAGAGGACCTGGGTTCTGTTCCCAGCACCCACATGGCAGCTTACAACCAGCCTGGGGATCTGACATGCTTCTGGCCTCCCTAGGCATGAGACATAGTTACCACACAGACATATATGCAGACAAACACCCATACACATAAGAGAAGAATAATAAACATTTAAAAATGTATCTAGACCCTGGAGGTAGACATCTTGGGTGTAAAACTGGTTGTTCTGGTCTCCATGTGACCCTGGCACAGAGAAGTCCTTTAACTGTCTGTCCTTAGACTCTGCTTGTATAAAGTGGGGTCACATCCTGGTGAAGGTCTTGTGAGTGTTCAGTCAGGTGATTCCCCCTGAAGTATCTTGCACATGGCCCTTTGTGTTAAGTATGTGGCTATGAATTTCTTGAAATGTTGCTTTTTAAGTTTTGAGACAGGGTCTCAAGTAGCCCAGGCTGGTCTTTGTGTATCTGAAGATGACCATGAATTCTTGATCCTCCTGCCTCTTAGATGCTAAGATGGTAGGTATGAACCACCACAGCCGGCTTATTGATATGTTTTATTATATTATAATATATATTGGTTTTTTTTTTTGAGACAGAATTTCTCTGTGTGGCCCTGGCTGTCCTAGAACTCACTCTGTAGAGCAGGCTGGCCTCAGACTAGGGGATCCACCTGCCTCTGCCTCCTGAGTTCTGAGATTAAAGACGTGAGCCGCCACACTCAACCAGGTTGTTATCTTTTATTTCATTAAATGTGCGGCTTATATCGTCATGGAATTTCCATAAGTCTGGAAGCGGAGACCAGTGCCCACCACATTGTCCAGGATGATTTCACTCTTCCAACTGTGTGATTGTCACAATCAATACAAGTTCACACCCTTAACCTGTACTGGTTATGTTTAATAATGCCCATTTTACAGATGGGGATATTCGAGTCAGAGAGATTTAGAACCTTGATCCAGATGGTCTAACAGGACCAAAACCCCTAGGAAACCACCCTGTGGCTTTGCAGGTTTGCTTTTCCACTGCCAGGATGCTTGAAGGACTCAAGCTTTGATCAGGCCCCCTTTTCTGTGCATAGACACGTGCTTGCTCATTATAGCTAAAGTTTGTGCATAGGCCCTTTGATCACTCAGTAGCATCTGCCTTACCCCTGGAGAGGTCTCTCTGTGTCTGCTAGACCATCTGCACCCTCTCCTGGTATTAGATACTAAAGCAGTCACTGGAAGAGCTGAGGGCTGGTATCACTAAGAACAGGGACTCTCACAGGCTGAGCATCCCTAACCATGGACACTGGAAACATTTCGGGTGCCTACATGATATCCCACATAGAAACTAACACACCTGACCTAGTGGGATGGGTTGTAGAGTGAAGGTGGGCTAGAAATTACACCCAAACTGCTTGCAGCGAGTACCCAGGAAACAGAGCGAACGTATGTTGACTTGGGTCCTGCCCTTAGGATACCATCCTGTACATCAAACACCTCTTTCGCAAGCCTTTCAGATAAGAGACACCAACTTGTGCTCGCCTTACCCTTTGAGTTCAAGAACACTCCGAAAGCTCCGTTCAGATCCTGTTTTGATCCTGGTAATACAGGGCCTCTAAGAGGAGAGCAGGGGCAGGGTCCCAACCCACAGAGCTTCCAGCTGCTCAGGTGAGAGCTGGGGTGAGCCCCCCCCACCCCCGAGAGGCAGGGTGGCTCAGGCTGGGGATGTGGCCCTGAGGCTCCTCCCACGTGCAGTTTGGTTTGCTGGGTGACGTGGTGCCCCCATCCCACTCAGGGGGTGGCTGCCTCATGACGAAGTCTAATTTTTGATAGGAGTGGCAGTTCACCGACGCCCCTCTCCTAGCTTGTCAGTTATCCCCTTCTCTGGAAAGCCCCATTCCCCTCCCCAGGGGCCTCTGCAGAGGCTTTGGGGATAGGTTCTGTATGTTACAGAACAGCTAGCAGCAATGAGATGGCACCTCCCCAGCCCACTACCCAAATATCATCCCTTCTTGACCGTCAAGTACCTTGCTTAGAAGAAACATAGGTCAGAGTTTAAGGACCCCCCCCCCCCCCATTCCTAGCATACGACCTTGAACAATTTGTTTTGCCTTTCTGGTTTCAATTTTTAAATGTCACAAAGCATGGAGGGCTTGGCTTCAAGAGAGTGTGGCAGGAATTAGGAATAGTTAGAGATGTATGTCGTTCAGCGGACGGAGGGCTTGCCTAGCGAGTGTAAGGCCTTGTGTTTGAACCGCAGGACTATATCGTCTGACCATAGTGTCACACACTTGTGATCCTGGTACCAGAGACAGGGAGATCAGAAATTCTGTCATCCTCAGCTTCATACTGAGTTCAAGGCCCCAGTCCAGGCTACATGTGACCCTGTCTCAAAAGAACAAGCGTCCTTGACCTTTGAAAGTTTCCCTGAATCCCGTTCCAGAACAGCAATAATTTAAATGGTTCTTCAGGTTCAAAGACTTTAATGCTTAAAAAAAAATCAAATTCATATAAATGAGTGCTTATTAAAATTAAACAATAGAGAGGTGTGCAGAGCAATAGGTCCCTTCCTCTCTTCCTTTCTCCCTGTTTCCTTCTGGTCGTTTTTCTCCCTTTGTGGACCAGGAGGCTCATAGACCTCCTTACCTCCAGAAGCTTTTAGGCAAGTAATGACATCTTGGAATCTCTGTCACGTGACTCTAGTTTTCACCCACACCCCCGCCACCTTATGATGTCTTGCAGTGATGTCTGACAGCCCAGCCGACCCGAACAGTTCACTGTTCGGTAACGTTTTGCAGTTGGCTTCACCAGACTCCTTAAAATGTCCCTAGTAGTTTTGCTTGTGAAAAGTGAACTTTTGAGCAGGTGTCTTAAGTATTACCTTGGATGAGTGTGGAAGCGTGGTTGAGCACTGGATCGAACTCAACTCGGTTAAATCCGATCGAGAAAGGATCTTTGGGATCCCTGTCATCCTGGTGTGTGGAATGCGGTAGGGGTTGCATGACAAAGGACCCTGGGGTCCGCGGGTGGATGTGTTTGAGGCTGCCAGCAGTCAGCTCTTTTACTTGCTGAGCTCAGCTGAGCTTCCTGGCGGCCTGACAGAGCCCGCTGTGCCTGCCTGCCTGGCTGAGGTGGTGTTCGAGAGGCTGCTGGGTTCACACTGGCGTGGGAGCACTGGGTGGCAGCTCCCCGCTCCCTCAAGCTCAGAGCATCCTGAGTCAGCTTCCCCACCTGCAGTGGGGGTGTGTGTGAGCTGTTCCCCCGGAAAAGGACTCTTCTGTCTAATGTCCTTGACCTTGGACCCACTCGAGCCCCATCCTTCCCACTTCCAGTATCTTCCATTCCTCCACCAGGCTCCCCTTGTCTCCTCTACACCTCTGGGTGTGTGGTTCCCTCACCTGACTAGCCTCCCTAACTCTTCAGGTCCAGAAGGAGAGCTATCCACAGGTCCCTGGGCACCCTTGCCATCACTACCAGAGAAGCCCTGTACCTAGCTGTTTCTGTACCTAGCCAGAGAATTAGGGTGCAGTTCGTCCTTCTGAATTGAGATCTCAGCTCTACTGCTAACGACCTGTGCATTTCGTGTGTGTGTGTGTGTGTGTGTGTGTGTGTGTGTGTGTGTTAACCTAACTTCTCCAGTAGCCTCAGTTTCTTCGCTTGAGCTTGTTAATAACGCACCTGCCACGTAAGTTGAGGGGATGATGACTTGAGTTGGAAAATGCTGAGGAGGTGTGGTAAGATGTGGGGAAGCGTCAGGGGCTGTTATTTCTGTGGTACCTATTATTCTACATTTGCATAAGCTCTCCCTGTTACGTATTCTGACTCTCACCTTCATGATTATTTATCAGGTACTGTGCACCAGGCCGGCTGCTTTGCATATGCCACCTCACCTAATCCTCATGGCAGCTCTCTGAAGCTGGGGTTTTGGAAAAGTAACTTAGGTATCATTTGCATATCATAAGATGCACTGCCCATTTTTTAACTATTCATTTCGGGGGTTTTCCACAACACTCCAGAGCTCTGCACCCAGCTACTTTTAGAACTTATTCATTACCTCCTGTTCCTGTGCAGTCATGCCCAGGTCCTGCGCCCAGTCTCAGACAACCACGAATCATGCAGTGTATGATCTAGTTTTGAGCTTGGCCAGGTTGTAGTGCACATGTGCGCTTGCTCCTTTGTTTCAGCCTTATAGTGCTCCATTGTATGTATATACCACAGTCGATTTCCACTCATCAATGCCAGAGCATGTGGATCTTCGCCATTTTGGATTGATGATCAGGAAAAAGCAAAATCGAGAGGTACAGATCAGCTAAAGGGGAGGGTTTTGGAGATGCAGTTGAGTCCTGAGTCTGATGTATGAGCCCCTCAGAGCCCTGCATATGACTTAGCCTCTCTAAGCTTCCAAATCTGCCCTGCAAATGGGCTTGAGAAGATAACAGTACTGCCTCTGCTTTAGAAAACTTACCAGGTTGTAGCTTATGTGTGTGTTTACTTCTTGGCTTCAGCCTTGTGGTGCCTCACTGTACGAGCGCGGCTCAAGTGTCTTCCACTCACCAAAGCAGGGGAAGCTTACTTAGGTGAAACATGCAGAAATTAAACATGTAAAGCAATTCTAAAGCTCTGTTCTGACACTGGCAAAATGGCTCAGAGGGTGAAGGCACTAGCCACTAAGCCTATGTTTGGTCTTCAGAACCCATGTGGTGGAAGGAAAGAACCAGCTCCCACAGGTTGATCTCCGTGTGTGTGCCATGGCACAGAACACACACACACACACACACACACACACACACACACACACAGCGTAACAACAACAACAAAAAGGCTGCCTGCCATAGGTTAGCGGGAGGTGCAGGACCCTCATCTGCTCAGTCCTGGCTAATCTGAAGGAAATGGCTCTGACTTTCATTTTTGATGATGTTTGAACAGGAAATTCTCTTTTCCTCTCATTCTAAAAATAATGTGTCCTTGTAGAATATTCCAAAACCATAGGCAAGGGAAGCACGAAGAAGATAAGGCTCACACATACAATGACTACCAACAGCCTCGGGTAATCTTTTCATTTTTATCTGGGAAGTACCCGGTGCTTTCCCATGGGGTGCATGAAAGAAAGTTTAAGTAAGGGGTGGGCTGTGGAGGGCTTGTTTACTTAACCGCTCAGAACCTGGAGAGCTTCTATTTAGCCAGGGTCTGTTACGAGTATCAACTGCATTATAGGTTAGGCACATACCTGTAATCCTAGGGTGCAGAGTCCGGGGCTGAGGGATTATGAGTTCGAAGTCAGCCTGGGATATATAATGAGACCCTGTCTCAAAAATAGACGGATGGGCAGGAAGAGAGGGTTCAGCAGTTAGAAGTATCGACTGTTCTCAAAGAGGACCTGAGTTTAGTTCTTAGCCCCCATGTCAGGTGACTCACAACTCCAGGAGACCCAGTACCCCCTTCTGGGACTCTTTGAACACCTGCATTTGCACGCACATACCCTCACAGACTCACATACGTAATTAAAAAATTAAAAATTAAATACGAAACAAATGTAGAAATTTAAATCTCGGGGTCCATTTTCTTTGGTCATTAGGTCAGGGTTGTACCCTGCTGGTTTTTATGTTTCTTCTGCACAGTGGGAGCTCATCATCTGGCTAAAACAGATGTTTCTATCTTCCGTGGTAAGGCAGGGCCAGCTTTCCTGGGCTGCTGTAGCTGGGATCTCCGTTAGGATGTGGCCACTTTGAGGTTCCCATGAGGCTGGAGGATCAATGCCAAGTGCTCTTGGGTAATGTGGTCAAATACTGTGTCTTGTCTTTATAGGGCCTTTGAAATCAGATTTTTAATAGATCGGCATCTCTTCTAATGTTCAGTGTGATGAGATTTACAGGCCAAGCCCTGCCCAGATTTAGGTTTTCCTTTTGCACACACACAATGTACTTTGATCACATCCTCCAGCATATAGATTTTTTTTTTTTTTAAGATTTATTTATTTATTCTATGTAAGTACACTGTAGCTGTCTTCAGACACTCCAGAAGAGGGCGTCAGATCTTGTTACGGGTGGTTATGAGCCACCATGTGGTTGCTGGGATTTGAACTCTGGACCTTCGGAAGAGCAGTCGGGTGCTCTTACCCGCTGAGCCATCTCCCCAGCCCCCCAGCATATAGATTTTAATGACAACCTCTGTATGGGAGTCTGAGTGTGCCATCATCTGTGCAGTCTCTCTTATGACTGCACTCTGAGCATTGGGTTATTTTCCTAATGTAAACCTTACATGCTATCAATGTATGGACGTCTTTACCCACAGCTTGGATTATTAATTACGGTGGATTCCTAGAGATTTGTTGGATGTGAGTATATAAAAGCCTGTGAAGTTTCCAGTAGTGTTTCTAGTAAGGTTTCACTGCCATGTTCTGCCTGGCCTGCTTTGCCCTTGCTTTGCAAATTCTCACTGGATAGCCACCAGACACATTGGTGGTTTGAATAAGAATGATTCCTATAGACTCATATCTGAATGCTTGGTACCCATTTGGTGGAACTGTTTGGGGGGGGTTAGAAGTTGTGTTCTTGGTGTATGTGTGTGTGTGTGTGTGTGTGTGTGTGTGTGTGTGTTGGGAGGTATCACTAAGTGCAGGCTTTGAGGTTTCCAAAGCCTATAATATTTTTCAGTTAGCTCTCTCTGCCTGTGCTTGTAGATCACTGTGTGAGCTCTCAGCGACTGGTTCCAGTTGCCACGCTCCCTGCCACGCTGGTCATGGACTCTCACCCTCTGAAACTGTATTCCTCAATAAACCATGTCTTCTATAAGTTGCCTTGGCCATGGCGTCTCTTCATAGCAATAGAAAAGTAAGACACTCACATCCACCTGGAGGGATTTTCTCATCCTTCTGTACAATGTATTTAAGGTTGAGAAATTCTCCCTAATCTTACTGATTACCTATTTGTGCTTGCTTTCTGAATTACCTGTTTTTTTTGGTCCATATTTTCTTTTCTTTTCTTTTCTTTTCTTTTCTTTTCTTTTCTTTTCTTTTCTTTTCTTTCTTTCTTTCTTTCTTTCTCCCTTCCTTCTTTTTTCTTTTTCTTTTTCTTTTTCTTTTTCTTTTTCTCTTTCTCTTTCTTTTTCTTTTTTCCGAGACAGGGTTTCTCTGTGTAGTCCTGGCTGTCCTGGAACTCACTCTGTAGACCAGGCTGGCCTCAAACTCAGAAATTTGCCTGCCTCTGCCTCCCAAGTGCTGGGATTAAAGGTGTGCACCACCATACCCAGCTGGTCCATATTTTCTACTACCCTTTTTGTTTATTTGTTTTAAAATTGTGTTTAATGGCTGTTCATGTTTGAGAAGGGAAGATGGGCAAGAAGGGCAACAGTGTGTGTGTGTGTGTGTGGGGTGTCAACCCTCTGCTGTCAGTCACGGTTCATGTGTTTTTTACAGTATGTACCTTTATGTGCTTGCTTTAAAGCTGTTTTAATAACATAGTTTATTTTCACAGTGCTGGAACTTGAAGCCAGGGATTGTGCATGCTAGGCAAGGGCTCTACCACTGAGGCACACCCCAAGCTATGGTTATGGTAAAGATTTTGTTTATGCCTTGAAGGTCTTACCTTTATGTAATAAGAATCTATAACTGCTTGCCGCATTCTCTTATTATTTTATTATTTTCTTTTATACCTTTAAAAGCAAGAGTTTGGGACAAGAGAGTTGGGTTAGCAGTACTTGTTGCTCTTCCAGAGGACCCTAGTTTGGTTCCTAGCACCCACAAGGGGGCTCACGACTATCTGTGACTCCAGCTCCAGGGGATCTAACACAGTCTTTGGACCTCCCTGAACATCAGACACACACAGGGTGGATAGATATGCATATGCACATGTGTGCAGGCAAAATACTCATACACATAAAACCTAAAATAGAGGAACCTTTAAAAGAGAGTGGGGATTTGGAAAACTCAAGTTGAAAGCCAGCTCTCCCCACAGACTGTTTTGTGACAATGTTTCCTTAGAGCAGAGCTATGGCTGTGTATCATCTGTGACAGCCGTCACACAGTTGAGTTTGTAGCAGAAACCACAGAGCTCACAAAGGTGAGAATATTTACTCAGTGTCTTGACCTTCAGAGAAAATAACCAATCAAGTTTCAAGCATTTCCTCATCTTGAAATACCTAATCACTTGCATTTTCTTCCAGGTCTCCGTGACCTTGTTTAACTAAATCAAATATGTAATCCCACTGGAGTTCATTTTAGTATGAATTAGTAAATGAAAGCCTGTCTCTATTTTCTTCTCCAAGAGCTATCAGCTTCTCAACACCCCTTGCCTTCCATAAGGACTCTGACACTGCTTTTAGGCCCCAGGGTCTCCTCTGCAAATATGGGAACCTTCAAGACCTGGGGCTCCACATTGTGGTGGGATGCTTGATTGAAAATTGCGTTAATAGTACAGTTCAAGTCTTACAGTGCTGGGACTCGAACCCAGAGCTCTGTGTGTACCAGGAAAAGGCTCTATCACTGAGCCACACCCCAAGCTGTGATTATGGTGGAGTTTTTCCTAATGCTTTGAAGTCTTAATTTTTATGTGACAAACCTGAGAATACTTGCCTTGTCCTCTCATTGACTTTATCCTTTGCTTTCAGTTTCTGTAAACAGGGCTTAGAAGACTTGTTCGACAGCCATGTTAGTCCTTCTCCTTGTCTTCTTTTTCAAAATGTCTTGATTCTTATTGGGAAATCATGTAATATTTAGGCCTTGGTGAAGTCTCTCTTTCTGAACATTTGGAGGTATTGATTGGTGCTATAGTAACCAATAAATGTAATTTGGACCAAACTGCCCTCTTTGCCGTGGTAGGGGGTAGAAAGTGAGTCTGAGTTTCTTCTGGGAACATTTCGTGTTCTTTAGGGATGGTGGGGGTGGGGGTGGTCTTTTTTTCTATCTGTTGAAGAACCATTTTTATTCCTGAGAGGAAAGCTGTTAGGCTTTGTCACCAATGTCACATCAAGTCACCCTGTCTCTATCTTGAGTTTTCAGTAGGTTCTTTCAGGGTTTTCTATGTAGAAAAGAACAGTCTTTGCCAAAAGCTTGTTTGATCACCCTGTTTGATCAGGAGGGAATCAGGAGAGGATCAGCCTGCTCCATGCTCCCTCAGCTGTCTCTTCTCTTCAGCCTTCTGCTCCTCCTACTGTGAATATATGGCAAATATATTCAAGTCAATACGGACACTCACTCATATTTAGTGACATGTGGCTTTAAGACCTGGGAACATCCTCTACAGACTGTGTCCTCCCCATAATCTAATCTGGCTATCCTTGGAGTGACTGATAGACACCTTTCTTTCAGTTGAGTTTGTCTCTTAGTATGGGGTATATCACACATGTGTGTGCATGTGTGTTTGTGTGTGTGCGCGAATGCGTGTGTGTGTGTGTGTGTGTGTGTGTGTGTGTGTGTGTGTGTGTGTGGTGAACCCTTGGCTCACTCACATATACTAGGAAAGTTCTTCACCTCTTTGCCTCTAGCTCTCTTTTTACTTTTTTATTTTGAGACTTAATTGTTCGACCTGGCCCTGAACTCACTGTGGTACCCAGGCTGGCCTTGAATTTGCAGGGACCCTTCCTCAGCCTCTCTAATATACATGGGCTGAGCCACCAGGACTAACTAAGTCCCTCCCCATTCCCTCTGTCTCTCCCTCCCTTCCTCTTTCCTTCCCCCTCCCTCTCTCCTTCCCTCTTCCCTCTCTCCTCTTTCTTCCCTCCTTACTTCACTCCTTACTCCCTTCATAGCTACTATTGACTTATAGATTTTAAGCAAATAAGCTCCCAGGTTACTTTCCTGTTAGTTCAGCATCTTCCTGTCCCGAGTTTCTCAGAACTAGCTGTGGATGAGCCTCTTCATTCAGGAAGCAACCATGGGCTGGTTGTGGTTCCGTGGGCTAGGCACCCTACCACTAGCACTCATTCCCAGCAGAAGCCAAATGTCACTGTACCCGGAGTCCTTCCTGGATGCACTTCACTCCTGACATTGAAGTTAAGACTCTAAATTTATCTTGTTGAGTTCTGAACCCATTATCCACCTGCTCAGACAATTTCAGGTTCTTGAATGATAAATTAAGCCTCCCGCGTCTCCAGTGACAAAAGCTAAACTCAGCCGCAGCAGAACAGGCCGGCGTCACCAAAAAGCGCAGGAAGATCACAGTTTTAGGCCACGTGGAGACAGGGGATTGCCAGACGTCTATGTAGTTGAGCCCAGCAGCCTGCGAAGGGTAGGTCTTGTCCACTCAGCAATCACGCTGTCCCAGGGCTCAGCAAATCCCAGAACCAAAACTCTGCCTATGGACTATCTTTAGTTAATCACAGTGGTTAGATCTGAGAAGCAATAGCTGTGTACTCTATTTGTTACCTTTCTCAGGGAGGGTACCTGACTGATGCAGCTTAGGGGAATGAGGGCTTAATGTGGCTCATGGTCCATGGTGGTGGGGAAGGTGACCCGACAGCTCAGGCAGTCTGTAGTGGTGGCAATGTATGGCATGGAACTGGCAGTTGATCTATGGGAAAGAAAGCAAGAGACTCTGCTTTGGAAAGAGCCATCCTTCCCTACAAAAGCTCAGGCGTGTTTTCTCCGGGGGCTCAACAAACTGGCATCATCAAACTAGACGTATAGGCAGAGGACTCTGTGGCTCCCACCGCCCTGGCTCTGTCGGTTTGGTAGTGAGTGAGTAGGGAGCTGTGCCCGCCCTTGGAGCTAAGCATCTAGCAGAGTCACCTTGAACAGAACGAAGCACCCACATGCTTTCCTGAGGACGGAGGTGTTATAAAGAGGACCTCGTCAGGAACAGACATCAGGCAAAGGGAGCTAGCAGGCCCTGCGCGAATGGTACAATCTGCATGCTTTCCTCTGGAGAGGGCACTGTGACCAGCACCTTTGAAGACATCCATCCTGTTGCTAAGCACATTCTCTCACTGGAGAAAGGAGCCTTCCGCCTCTCTTGGCTCCGTGCCACTACACAAAGGTACTCACGTACCTCCCTGCAACCTTCTGATTATGACTTGTTTCCCTGACCAGGTCTGCCCACACACAGAGTGGGCTGATCATGCTTAAATGAAGTCTCGCACGCAAGGCCATTCCCTTCCGCCTGTGATGACGACCTTGTGCTTTGGTGTGGCTGGCTTCTTATCTCAGAGAGTAGGAGACTATACTTGGGGGGAAATCGCTTTCAGTGATCTGGCAAACAGTGTCCAGTTACCAAGGTGATGTCCAGGGTCCTTGAGGAGACTGAGCCAATGGAGCCTCCTTGACACTGTTTCAAACTCAAGCCACCATGAGCCCAAACCAGTATCTGCTCCCAGGTTATTAGCTAGGACACACGTGTAAGGCTTGTCACATGTCCACAAAACCCAGATAGTTCCTGTGTTGGCTTTTCTTTCTTTTTTTTTTTTTAAAGATTGATTTATTTATTATATGTAAGTACACTGTAGCTGTCTTCAGATACTCCAGAAGAGGGTGTCAGATCTTGTTACGGATGGTTATGAGCCACCATGTGGTTGCTGGGATTTGAACTCAAGACCTTCGGAAGAGCAGTTGGGTGCTCTTACCCACTGAGCCATCTCACCAGCCCCCCTGTGTCGGCTTTTCATTGTCATGATCAAATACTTTTATGTTGAAAGGAGGAACAGTTTGCTTTTGGCCCCTGGTTTCAGAGATTTCCATCCATGGTCAGTTGGCCCAGTGCTTCATGCTCAGAATGACCAGTAGAGGAGACCGCTGATCTCACCCACCACCAAGACTCTTACAGGCTCTAAAAATGAGCAAACCTTAAGCTCTTCTCTCAACTGCCCAGTCATCAAACAGTTCCGTAGGGGGAAGGCTGAGCTTTGAAACGCCGAAGAACAGTCCAGATTCTTCTCCAAGTGTTCCTCCATCAGCACAACCGTCTTACTTGTGTGTCAGCAGAGCTGGTCCCCCACCTGTCCTCTGTCTAGCTAATACAGTTGCATCCAGAGCTGGTGAGGATGGAGAAAGGATGTAGAAGAGAACAGCTCAGGAGGAAGAGAGGGAGGGAAACTGCACTTTCCTATAGACCCAGAAAAACTGAGATCAAATCCCACACCCTGATGGACAGGGCTCCAGTACCTCAAAAGTAACTCAAAACACAGGCTTTTTGACTGTGGTACCATGAATGCCCTGGACCCCACAAAGGTGATAATGGCAGTCCTACAGGTAAGTCACATCTTGTTATAAGCAGCCCCTCCCCAAGTCTGTTTATGGATGCTCCATTACTCCTTGAGTAGTCCTGGTGGTCTTGTGGTATGGTTTGATTTGGCATGTCCCCCAAATGTCATATTCTGAAGGCTTGATCCTCAACAGGGTTTAAAGATGGGGCTTTTGGGAAGCAACTGGATCATGAGGGCTCTGATCTTGATTCGCAGATGGGTTCATAGTTGAATGGACTTCTCAGCAGCAGAGGAGAGCCTTGTTGGAGGAAGTAGGTTATTGGGAGTGAGCTCTTATAGCATGGCTTGACCCTCTGTGCTCTCACACAAGCTCATCTGTTCTTCCCCTCTTGAAGCTTTCTGGCAGCCGTTAGCCATACAACCTGGCTCCACCACACCCTTCTGCCATGAGGTTCTGCCTTACTGTCTTAGTCAGGGTTTCTATTCCTGTACAAACATCATGACCAAGAAGCA
>NC_034592.1:141099311-141114351 GCF_900095145.1 Mus pahari
GGGGCCTCTCCCTCTTGATCACTAATTGAGGAAATGCCCCACAGCTGGATCTCATGGGGGCATTTCCCCAACTGAAGCTCCTTTCTCTGTGATAAGTCCAGCTGTGTCAAGTTGACATAAAGCTTGCCAGTACGCTTACCATAGGCCCAGGCACAATGGAAGCAGCCAAGCATGGAACCATGAGTCAAGGCCAATCTTTGCTCATTTGTTAAAAAAAAAATTACATTCATATTTAGTGTGTGTTGGGTGTGGGTGTGAGTGTGTGTACATGTAGAGGTCAGAGAACAACTTACAGGAGTTAGTTTTCTCTCTTCACCTTGTGGGTCCCAGGGATTGATCTCAGGTAATCAGGCTTTGTACATTGAACCATCTTGATAGTCCCTTTCCTCTTTGTTTGTTTGTTTGTGTGGTATTTTTTTCCCACAAAATTGGAATGTTGATTCACACATCTTGTCTTGGCTGTAATTAGCGGCAGGTCCAGTGTGTTCTGGGCTCAGCTAGAGTGACTTGGCCTCTTCTTCCAGGTGACTTTCATCAAGCACAGTGCTCTTAGGGCTCTAGGAAGGCAAACACCAGTGCACAAGTGTCTGCCCAGCCTTTGCTTCATACTTACTGATGTCTCATTGGGTAGAATGGGTCACGTGGCCGAGCTCAGCACCAATGTGAGAAGTCCATATATTTCACATGTGCTAAAAGGCATCATTCACTGGTGGCCACTGTTTCATTCACATTCACTCTAGACTTAAAAAACGTTATTAGTATATATTTGTTATATAAGATATTGTGCTCAAATGAATTATGTACTTTGACCATATTCTTGCCCTGCCCCCTCCCCTGTCTCTATTCTCCACTCCCTTTCTCCCTTTTCTCAAATAGTTCCTCTTATAGTTTCTTGTCATAAATATAGGTATATATCTGTATATATAAATGTATGTGTGTATATGTATATAGACACGGGTTTCACCTGTGAGAGAAAACAGGCACTATTTTGTCTTTCTGGGTCTGGTTTGTTTGGCTTGACACGACATTCTCTAACTCAGCCCATTTTCCTGCCAACACTTACTTTCTCCTTCTGGTTCAGATGTTTAAATTATTCTTTAAAGGTTCATTTACATATTTGCTTTTTGTGTGCCCATGTGAGTCCATGTGTGTGTGTGTGTGTGTGTGTGTGTGTGTGTGCAGGCAGCTGTGGGTGAGTGAGGCCAGAAGGTGTTGGACGCCCTGTGAGCACCCTAACGTGGGTGCTAAGAACTAGTCTCCGAGGGTCCTGTGTAAGAGCAGCAAGTGCTCTTACCAGCCCAGCCACTCTTCTTCATCCTGCGGCTGAGGAATCCCCACGGTGTGTCCACTAGGCTGAATCTAATGGGGCTGGCAGCTTTTCTTTAGATTGAACTCCTCACAGTGTGATCCGGTGGCTCCTGGCAGTCACATTGGCTGAACAGTGTGGTCAGATGCAGATGCCTCTGAAGGTCCCAGATCTGCTGGATATGACCCAAACACTGTGGCCTGGAGTAGGGAATGCCGAGCGTGCGGTTGGCATGGAGTCTAAGATGGCGAGGCAGTCGGGACTCGGTGCTGGGCGTGGGCTTGTGCTTACAGTGGATTTTCTTGCTTATTAGCTCCAGAGCGGGACAGTGATTCATGTGACCTCATAATATTTTACTGCATACACAACATCTGGGGTCAGTGTGAGTCAGAGACGGGACCAAGCTGTAATCCACAGCCAGATGCAGTGGGGTTATTAGTTCACCGATGCCGTTCGCTCGCGTGGTGATAATAAAACAGCTTTCACGGAGCAGATGACGGGAAAGTGAACTCGAAAGGGCCTGTGGGTGAGAGAGGGCAATGCCGGGGTAGGCCTTGAGGCTCAGAGCATGGGATCATGTGACTCTAAGTTTTAGCCTCTATTCTGTAACCCTGGGCAAATTACTTCACCTCTTCTGGACTCAAGGCTCCTTGGGACGCTGTAATATTCAGAGTTGAAGACTGGGAAGGGGAGCATAGCTGAGGTAAACATTGCTGTTATTTGCTTCTGGTCTCTGTCACAAAAGGCCAGAAGCAGAGTTAGCATCTCTTCCTGGCCCTCCTTTTGCTGCTCACAGTCTGACCGTATCCACTCTGTTGCTCTTTATTAACCTGTCAGCCATTCACACTGACAGCATTCTTACTGTAGTCACCTTCACTTTAGTGTGAAAGAGACGGCGTTTTGTTTTGTAACGAGCAGGACCGTGGTGGTGCACGCTTTTAATCCCAGCGCGAGGGAGACAGAGGCAGGCGGATCTCTGAGTTCAAGGTTCTGCAAAGTGAATTCCAGGACAGCCAGAGCTATGCAGAGAAACCCTGTAAAACAGCTTGACCCCACTCACGCCACCCCTCCCCACCCCCACCTTGCACAAAGACACACAAAGATACACACACACACACACACACATACTCTATGTGTCACTTAAAAGTGTGCTTGCCTTCGGGAGGTCTTTCAGGGTCTCTGTAACAAAAAGACTCAGCCTTTAACTTACTTCTGAGTGATACCATAGACTTTTTCTGATCTATTGAGCTAGTGGGACTGTGTGTTTGGATTGGCTCTGGCAGTGGTATCTTAATTACAAAACCTCTTTGGCAGGCCCCTAATTAGCGTCTGTAAATTGCTCTCTCTAACCTCTTGGAGCCAATGCAATCTGCTCTCTGGTTATTAAAAGATTTCTCAACCCTGGACAATTTTGTTAAAGCTTTCCCAAGTTGCTTGGCACCTAGCTTTTTTGTCAAGAAGACATGGCGGTCACCCTTGCCTGGACGGGCACCGTGTCTGCAGTCACTCCTTCCGGCTCATGGCTTCCTTCTCCATTTGCTGCCTACGCTACTGAAAATAACTTGTGTTCTGGCAAGCCTGAAATGAGATTCCTTCTGATTTAATCAGAGCCATGGCGAAGCTCTTCCAGCTCTCTAGAGGAATCCTCTAGAGCCTGAGGGCCGCGTAGGGGCGGAGCATGGCAAGGGGGTGGAGCCTGCCGGAGCATCACAGTTGGAGCCCTGCCAGGCCCCCGTGGATATATCTTCCAGCCTTGAGTGAGACCTTGATGGCCTGCGGTGTTTTGTGGCCTGTGCCACGTGGGGTCCATTGTCTCAGTTCCCTGTAACCTCGCTTGAGGGCCTCAAAGACAGCAGGCAGGACACGGTGTCCCTCCACGCCAGCTGCTCAGGCAGGAGGAGCCAATATTTTCCAGATAGGGAGAGAATAGGACATGTTTGTCCCCACTGAAGCCAGGATTCACTCAGGTTTTTTTGTTTGTTTGTTTTGTTTTTTGCTTTTTGTTTTTCCAAAGTGGCATTCAATTCGAAGGTGACTGCCCTAGATAAGAGAAGCTGGGGGATGATAGAGTAGCTGATGTGTGACAGTGTGGGTGGGTGAGAGTGTTGGCCACCAAAGGAGCAGACAAGGTAAGGAGAGGGGCTGGGGACAGGGAATGGCTAGGAAGAGGGGGTAGCTCTCAAGTGGGTTAAATGTGAGCCGAGGTGGCTGAAGACAGCCCACCTGGGAGAGGTGCTCTGCCTTGTGTACAGCCCCCTCCTGTAGGGCTGGGGGCTGGGTCACAGTTGGTGCCCAGGACCTGGTCTGCTGCATACCCGTGGGGTACAGCTCTCCTGGACCAGGCTGCATTGTTACTGTGGCAAGGGGGTGGACTGTGGCTAGGTGAGGCCCTCACCTTGGGGAAGGTGGCTCTGAGGATCTGGCACCACCACAGCTCCACCTTTCCTCACCATAACCTACATTTCACCAGCACCCCTCGACCCCTCCTTCTGTCCCTCGGTTCCTCCCTCCCTCCCTTGCTCCCTCTCTCCCTTATTTATTTATTATTTATTTTTATATTTTTGAGACAGTAGTCCCTCTGTAACACTGGCTGGCCTGGAATTCACTGTGTAGACCAAGCGGGCCTTAAAATCACAGACAACACTTGCCTGCCTCTGTTTCCTGAACCTCCTGCTGGGATATGTACCACCACACCTGGCTCCGTTTATTTTTTCCGTTTGTTTGTTGAGATACAGTCAGTGTTGTACCACAGGCTGGCCTTGAAACTCTCTATGCAGTCGAGGCCGATCTTCAACTTCTAATCTTTCCGCCCCCCTTCTAGGAGTAAACGTGTGCCTCACTGTGTCTGGATTTCACGGCGTTGGAGCGATAGAACCCTGGGCCTCATGATGCTAGGCAAACACTCTACCCCCTAAGCTACATCCCAGCCTCCCCACCCCCCTGCTCCCCCAGGCAATGTCTGTTGGGTGCTTCAGAGTCAGGCAAATCACTGTACACCAAACCACTGATGCTCTTAGGGACTCTCTAAAGCTCTGGAACATCCCCACTTTTCAGATGAACAGACTGAGGCTGGGAGAGGTCTAGTAACTTGCCAGGATTGTGTGCTGTTGGGTTCTATGTGCTGAGCCTGATGCTGCAGTCAGGGTTACACATGCAAGGGACATTCCCCATCTCTTTAAATCCCAGTCTCCGTCCTCTCTAAGTCACTGCACTTGGCAAGGTCTAGGCTAGCAAGAGCTCAGTGGGAGCCTCCTGCCTAAGCAAGGAGCCAGAGAAACAAGTCCAGTGCTCCCGGCCCCCATCTGCCCAGAGGTGCGGCTGCCTGGCCTCACTGATGCAGAACCATCTCCAGGGAGGGTCACATAAAGTCACAGCCTCTGTCCAGGCTCCCCTCAGACATCATTTGCGTGGAAATGTTTATAGTCTGGGTGACTTTACATCATCATCCCCAGGCAGATGAGAGAGGGTGGTCTCCCTTCTGTCTGACGCTGTCCTTCTGAACATCTCAAAACAAGTGTCATGTCAGAGGTCACACTCAGCGAACAGTTTTAACAACATCTTCAGCTAGGCTTTGTGGCATGCAACTGTAATCCCAGCCCTGTGGAGACTGTGACGGGGGAAACATAAGTTGGAAGCTAGCCTGGACCACAGAAAAACCATCTTCTGTCAGGGATGTCGTTCAGTTGGTAGAGCACTTGCCCAGCATGCACGATGCCCCGGGTTCTGTCCCCAGGGCTACATAAACCTGGTGTGATCTTTCGGACCTGTAATTTCAATACTGGGCAGGCTGAGGCAGGAGGATCAGAAGTTCAGAGTTATCCTTGACTACATAGTTAGCCTGGGCTACATGAGACCCGGTCTCACACAAAACAATATATCGTCTGGCGCCAGGTATGTGGTATCATTGCATAAGAATGACTCTAGGGCTTAGAAAAGCATGCTAATTCAGGACAGGTTTGCACGTGGGTCCAGAAGAGCCTATCCAACTCCTTTCTCGGGTGAAGCCATCCACTCCAGGAAGCTGGTGACTGGCTACCCTGTTTTTCACCAAGGGAGTCTTAAGGTTAAGTGCTGATTAATGGAAGGGGATTGGACCGGATGTAAACAGAGCAGTAGGTAGGTTTGGGGATGAGCCGAATGCGCCCTCCTTGCCTCTGCAGCTGAAAATACATCCCCGAAGCCCACACAACACGGTAGATGCTTCAGAGTTCCATTCTCGGCAAGGATATTCTGGTCTTGGCGTGCTCCAGCTGATCTGTAGCTTCTGACTCACGGCACTGATCATGGCCTTGACCTGGGTGTCCTTGGGACATAGCCGATGGGCTGGGGAGGCAGCATCCCCAGCAGGTCTGAGCCTATCGACCTTTGGGTGCATTGGTCTGAGGGCCTGTTAGGGCACCTGGGCACCCTCTGAGCTAGCTGAGGCTGCCACAGACTGTGTACCGTGGGAGGCCTCTTTGATGACACCTGGCTGGAATTCTCTATAATGTTGGATAAGTTAGAAGAGGCTCTTCAAGGTAGGGAATGGTACCAGGAAGTCCTACGTGGATGGACAGTCTTGTCCCTCCCACCGGGCTATCTGCTCTGACAACCCACCCGTCTCCCAGCCCTCTGCAGTCCGATCTCTCCCTGATGTTGGGTTCCTGCAGGAGCGCCCAAACGCAGCCTGTGGTTGGGCAGGGCCTCACCTTTGCTGCCTCGCTCTGCTGGCTTCACCAGAGCCCACGTGAGCTGGGCTGAGAACCTGAGCGTAAGAAAAGGTATATGAGGAGTGGACAGTGGATGACAGGTGACCACCAGCCCTTAGCCAAAGTCCCCAAGCAGATGAATGGAGGATAAGAACAGCATTAGTGCCTTGGACATGGAACTGGGTGGACACAGTGGGAAGGAGATAGGAGGCAGAAATGGTGATGCCGGGACCCTGCGGAGGAAAATGGGGTGCAAAAAGACTTGGAGACCTACTGGGGCTTCTTGCTCAAGTTGGACTTGGGCCCAAAGTCTACTAAATCTGTGCTCATCACTGCATTGCAGCCCAGCACCCTGCAGAGAGTTGAAGGACACACTGACAGCTTGCACAGAGAGGGGAGCTGGAGCCAGGGGGCACAGGGAAGAACCCCACAAGGCTGGGACATGGAATAAGGCTGACCCTTTGTACAGAGGTCTATAGCACCGTGGCTGACCCTGACCATCCTTAGATGCCTTGAAGGTTTTTGCTGGGTCCAGGCATAGGAAAGCAAGCCCCAGGAAAGGCCAGTCTGATAAGGAAGGCGCTGAGTGGCTGAGGCCAGGCCAGCTGTATGTCTCATTTCAGAGTGGAGAGCACAGGGGTTCCTTCTTTGTGTTACTGTCTATCCCAGGCAGCCTGAGCATCAGCCCCCAGCTGCCACTCACCCAGGCCCCGCCTTCCATCCCTACAGCTGCACACATGCCGATGCTCAGATGCGCAGAGAGCATGCAGGGGCCTTGTGGCCTCTGAGGGGAGTGAGCTTCAGTGTGGGAAGATCCTGAGGCTTTCCTCGGAGCAGAGAGCCTTACTGTGCTCTGCCAGCTGAGGACTGGAGCCTCCCAGTCATGGTGCCCTCAGAGGCACACAGTCCAGCTGCCAGCTTGTTTCCTGACGCTAGTGGCTTTCCCCATATTACATCTCAGAGAGGCAAAGATGAACAAATGTGGGGTGTTTCCAGCAGGGGCTTGCAGGAGATGAGATCTGCTTGTCTGATCACTGGCACTTCTGACATCTCCTCCCCTCCTGTTTGCAAATCACGAGCTTTGTAGGTTCAGCCCTTCTCCTTCCAATGTTCCTGTCACAGGTTAAACTCCCATGTGACTGAGCAGAGATGAGTCCTTGCCACAAGAGTGAGGGAGGACTAGGGTTTCCCATAGTTCTGTTCCCTCCCTTAGCCCCTGGCTATCCCCTTGCCCCTTAGACTCTATGGTGATGACAGAAAGAAGAGGGACCTTCGCTGGCTGTGGCTTGACCCCTCCGTGCACCAGCGTTTTTTTGTGTGGACAGTGATGGTTATCAGTTATAGCCAATTGGAGGAAACCATGACTGTTGGGAAGCCTGTTTGGAACAGTGACGAGCCCACAGCAAGGGTAGCCTCAGAGAGATGGGATAAGGAGCCCCATTAAACAAATGCATACAGAACCAGCTGTCATACTGCCAGCTATCTCCATAACTTATGTTCATATGTAAACTTACCTGCATTTTTATGATAACTCTGATCCAAATGCTCATCAGCTGATGAATGGATACATTAAATGTGGTATATCCATACAATGGAATATTATTCTACCATGTAAAGAATAAAGTGTTGACACATGCAGTCAATACAATGGGTTTGAGCCCGGCTTCATGACAAAAGTCGGACAGGAGAGGTCATATGTTATATGATTATATTTGAATTTACATATTTCAAAAATATGCAAATCAGGAAATAGGATGCGTTTAATCCCAGCACTCACAAGGCAGAGAGGTAGTCGAATCTCTGAGTTCGAGGCCAGCCTGGTCTACAGAGTCTCAGGACAGCCAGAGCTATACAGAGAACAACAAACAAACAAACAAACAAAATAAGTTAGTAGTTACCTAGGGAGGGGAAGCAAATGAAAAGTGACTGGTTATACAGCTTGCTGTGAGCAAGCACAGAGAGAGAGAAAGAACTATATCCCATGATCCTTTGCAGGCAGTGAGTCACTCACTGCCACAGTTAGAAGTCAGACTATGGGCATGGCCAAAGGGACAAGGCTTCTTCAACCCAGAGAAGCTATTAGTTAGTGCCCCTCCTCTTGGGATCTTCCCCTAGTCAGCCTGGGATTGGGAGGGTGAACCAGCAGGAAGTTAGGCTTGGAGCTGTTGATCAGAAGTGGGCGTGTCCTGGTGATACCTCTGACCCAGTTTGAGGGCTACAGAAATTGATTTGCAGAAAGATGGTTTCCACTTAATTAGTGTGGCCTGCTTCTGGCTGGGAATGCACCATTAAATGGCCTGGGTCACCCTGCAATCGTGCCAGTGGCCCCAGCTCCTGTCTCCAGGGCCATGTCTGCCTCTTGGGCCCTGTCCTCTTTGTGGGGCCACTATTCGGAATGGCTTGAGTTTCCATGTGGAGCTGGAAGCCAGCTTTACCCTTGTCCCTACCCAGGAAACCTAGGGTGGAGCAAGGCAAGCATGAGATGACCCTGGGCTGTGAAGGAACCACTCGGAGGCTCCACCTCTGTGTGCATGGCCTCAGCACACACCCTTGTGTGTCACCTTGCATTTCTAATGCAGCATCACAGTAGTGGCCTTAAGTTACTGACAGTTCCCAGACCACAAGTGACAGAGCAGGGTCCCTGGCTCCTGGCACAATCTCTACTTGCCTCTCTTGTGAAGGTATCAAGTGTTGCCCGGTTTTCAGAACCCTGTAAAGTTTGATTCTTGCTCCTGGTTTTAGGGGAAAGCAGTCTGTGGCCCCCTGTAGGTCAGAGGAGCCCCTCAAATATGAACATGGCATCCTTTCAGTAGTGTGTGCATGCGTGGGCCCTGCGACTTGCCTGCTTGCTGTGTGACTCTCAGCAAGGGATTTGATCCCTCCGAGCCTTTTCACTTTGGTTGTAGAACTGGGGTCCTGGGAGCAGGTTCCTGGACATTCTTGGGAGGGGTGAATGGGGTGCCACAGAACGTGAGTGACCAAGGTGTCTTGACCACAGCAGGTGATTGGCTGCTGTAGGTCCACCAGCTTTTTCTCACCATGGAAGTGGAGGGTAGGATGAGGGACTACCTGGGCCCAACGTGCATCTACTTTTTGGTTTTGTTTTTTGAGACAGGGTTTTGCTCTTTATAACTTGTTAGAATTGGAACTCTCTGTGTAGACCAGGCTCGCCTGGAACTCGAAAAGATCCACTTGCCTCTGCCTCCTGATTGCTGAGATAAAAATCTGTGGCTCTGCACTTCTTTTTTGAGAAATGTCTGTTCAGTTCAAAGTGATGTTTCTAAAGGGCACTGTAGTTAGCTTCTTTGACTTCTGCAGCCCTTAATATGGAAATCTGCAGCGGATGAGGCTGAGGTGGGGTGTGGCCCTGGGGGATGGGCTGGTTAAAGATCTACCCCTGTACTGAAGACCAGCTTCCTGTGGGGTCCAGCCAAGAATCACCACAGTTCATGGTTCAGACCCTGGGCTCTGGAGCGAGACCATTTGGGCTCCAACCCCAGCTCCACCCAGTAACCTCAGAAAGATCATTCTGTGCCTCAGTTTCTCCATTGATTTAGTGAGGCCCTGTTCTAGAGTAATTTTTTAGCACAGAGACAGTTCCCAGATTATGTCATCATCTGTCGTCAGTTGGCATTTCCCTCCAAAATTGGGCCTGTGTGTGCGCCACACTGTGTGTCAGTCTTACGAAGGCTGTGGTCTCTGTGGGACGCCGGTTGTCTTTGTCTTTGGTGGCTGTGCAGGGCTGAGGTTGGGGTACACAGGTGTTTGCCTGGGCCCCTAGTTTTCCTCTGTGGTTGCTTTCCCCTTTAGCCTTCTGGGGAACATCACACCATTTGTACTTACCCAGACGTGAAGCTCTGTTTACTCCATATCCTCAGTAGCACTTGTGATTCATATTCTCTGTCTGTCTGTCTGTCTGTCTGTCTGTCTGTCTGTCTGTCTGCCTGCCTGCCTGCCTGCCTCTCTGTCTGTCTTTGCCTTTGACTCTCCCTCTCCCTCTCTTCCCCTTTCCCTCTTCCTCTCCCTATCTTTCTCGGGTCGTATGTAGCCCAGGCTGGCCTCAAACCTACTACATACTAATGACCTTGAGCCCCTAATCCTCCTGCCTCGGCCTCCTCAGTGCTGGGACTATATGCTTAAGCTACAATGCTTGACTTGTTGCCCTGAAGAAATTAATAGAACTATCCTGTGGCTGTGTACTCAAGTCACTTTTGTTTCTTCTAGAAGCTTCTGCAAAGGATACTGTACAGTATGGCCCCCTCAAGGCTCCTTTTACTTAGCTTGAGGGAGGTACTGGTTTAAGAGCTTCCAAAAAAAAAAAAAAAATCTTATGGCCCGTGGACGAGATGGTCCTTATTCGAGGGGCAGCCCTTGTGCCCACCCTCACTCCCCATCCCCCTACTCCTGTACACCCCTGCTTGTAATGAGCCTGTTCGTCTTCCTTCACAGATACCTGTGAGACTTGTGTCAGGATGCCTGAGGTTCCTTAGTGAGCAACAGCCTCCAGCCGGGACCCCTGCCCAGCGTGGCTGATGACCCTTAGGATAGCTGATAGACTGAGACTAACTGGAAGGTGACTGGGCATGGGGATGGGCTCAGTGGCCGAGCATCTGCCCAGCATTCAGGAGGCTCTGAGTTTGATTCTCAACCTGACATTAATAATAATAATAATAATAATAATAATAATGACTAAAGGTCTCTTAGGGCAGATCTCTCTGAGGAAGTGACATAAGTGATGTGAATCCCTGCAGGGTCTAGACATAGAGGTAAATGGCACAAGCAGGGATCTGGGACAGAGAGAGTCCCTGGTAATTCTGTGCCAGCCTGGGAGGTATAACTCCAGTGGGCAGGGAGCTGTCAGAGGAGGCCAGGCTGTATGGATGCCCAACCAACTTCCTTGTTGCCTCTCCATTTGTGATAGAGAGCCAGGCCAGCATGGGGTGGCTTCTCCCAGGGTCTAGGACTGGGGAGTGGGTCAGGGTCAGTTGCCTCAGAGAGCACAGGACACAGCATGACTCCGACGTCCCTTTAGCCTACACTAAGGCATGCTCTGATGCCTGTATCCATTATCTTTGGAGCCTCTTCTTCCCAGGCTTGGCCTAATGTCCCCTCCTTACTGCAGAGCTTAGCCTCGAGGCATGGAAGTCCAGGTTAGTGTCCTGGCCACCCTCCTGGCTCGAAGAGAACAAGGTGTTCCACCGCAGAGCCCTGGCCCGAGGACATGAGTGCACCTGACCCAGGGCACAGGAAGAAAGCTGAGCCGGCGCCTGGGTTACATAAGGTGTCTTTGGAACTTGGCTCCTTTTGAGCTGATATGGGGAAAGGATGCCCAAACAGGCAAGGAGGTGGAACTGGAGAGGAGGGCGGTGCCTTTGGGTCACTTCCAGGTCAGCCTGCATTCTGGGCGATGGTTGATTCATTCATCAAACACTGCTGGCATCTACTCTGTGTCCAACCTGCTGCTGCGTTCATGAGTAAATGCTCGGTGAAAGCTTGCAGGAAGGAGAGGATGGGAAGAAAGGAAGAGGAAGGAAAAGAACGGAAAGAATAAAGTAGGGAGCAAAGGAAATATGAAGGAAGGGGAAGGAAGAAAGAGGAACAGGTGAAAACTAGAGAGGCCGCACCCAGGCTGCAGGTGTGCCCAAAGTCACGTGACCATGTAGCTCTGCTCTGGCCAATAGAAAAATAGCATCCTCTTATGGAACTCTAAACCTCGACTTAGGGGAACTGTTGAGCTGTTGGGGGGATGGGGGGAGGGAAGGGGGCTGGTGCAAGAACCAGAATACATTAACGCAAGGACGAATCCAGAGAACAATTGTAAATGACACACGGTACACTGATTTATTTTTGTAGCAAATCTTCAAAGTCCAGTGTGGGCGTACTATACCCCAGCCCATCTCTGTGGGGATCATGTTTAACCAGCCCACTGTGGCCCCACAGGATCTGGGGACGCTGTGGAAGGTGACAGGTGCTAGCTGAGCCCCACACTGCCTGCTGCGGGTACTGGGTCAGGATCAAGGGAGGGGTGTGTGTGAGCCATTCATTCATTTATTCATTCGATTATCTAATAATATTCAAATGGGCGTGGACTGAATGGCTGCATTGCTGTGGGAACAGGGAAGGGTCTTTCTGGGTGGAGAGAAGGAGGGGCCCCAGAGGGGATTGGTCAGTGCAGAGGCAGAGCCATTGTTCTCAAACTTGATGGCATGAGATCACTCAGGGCTCTGCCTTGTGTGTAGACCCACCCGAGTGCTCCTGGATCATGGTTTGGAGTGGGATGTGGTTTTTTTGTTTTTTTTTTTTTTTTTTGGTTCGTTTTTTCGAGACAGGGTTTCTCTGTCTAGTCTTGGCTATCCTGGAACTCACTCTGTAGACCAGGCTGGTCTCGAACTCAGAAATCCGCCTGCCTCTGCCTCCCGAGTGCTGGGATTAAAGGCATGCGCCACCACGCCCGGCTCGGGATGTGGTTTTTTTTTTTATATCTAACAACAAATTCCCAGTTCGCCCTCCTCCTCTTCCTTCTTCTTCTCCTCCTCCTCCTCCTCTTCCTCCTCTTGCTGCTGCTGCTGCTGGTGGTGGTGGTCTAAAGACCCTGTTTTAAGAACAACCAGGCTAGAACCTAGAGAGATGGCTCAACCACTGAAAGCACTAACTGCCCTTGCAAAGGACCCAGGTTCAATTCCTAGCGCCTACATTGGGGCTAACACTGTAACTCCAGTTTCAGGAAAAGGCAGTTGGGAGCATTTTTTCTTTAGTATTTGTGTGTGTGTGTGTGTGTGTGCGCGCGCGTGCGCATGTGTGCATGCGCATGCGTGTGCGCATGCTTGTGCAGGTACTATGGCATGTGTGTGGAGATCAGGACTACTTTTAGAAGTCAGTTCTCTTTTCTACCATGTAGATTCTGGGAACCCAGAGTGTCTGGTTTGGCAGAAAGTGCCTTTACCCACTGAGCCATCTCACCCCTGCCCCCCACCACCATACTACGAAAGGTTTTCAGACAGAAAAGAAATGTGCCAGGCTTGTGATTTCAGAAACTCTGAGGAGCTGCTGACAGCTGCTTTCCTGCCAGGCCAGAGTGACCTGGCAGGAAAGCAGCTCAGGAGGGCTCCATCTTCACATGGCTGGAAAGCCTGAACTAGCCTGCTGGAACCAGAAAGACACAGTTACAAAGTGATGTGTGTGGACACTCAGCATTGTGACCGGAAACAAACCCCCAAGTTAGCTGGAGGCTTCACAGAAAAGTTTCCCCAGCTAAGGGAGATTTGGACAGCTATGGGGAAGGAGAAAAGTCAGGGGCTGGGGTGTCTGAGCCCTGTTGGGGTGCTGGAGTTTCCTGCTGGATAGTAGGTTGGAGTCAGTGAATTAAATTCCCAGTGCCTCGGTTTCTCTGCCTAGAAATAGGACCACATGCTAATCCTGCTTCTCTCCTGCATGAGGCTGTTAAAAGGCGTCTAAATGGGACCATCTCTACTTGTGCTGGACATGGGCCTGGGCATACAGCAAGCACTTAATAAATGTTGGCTCTTGTTAGTCACCGGTGTCTGTCTCTCTATCTGCCTGCGCTGTGAGGACATGAAGACTGAGGACTCTGCCATCTTTGTCTGTCCCTAGGAACATCCAAATGATCTTCCAGCTTCCATAGCTCAGAGCATTCTCAGACTCTACCTACCCAAGACCTGCACTTGACTGTGCCTGGATGGGGTCCCTGCTGTCTCTGAGCCAGGGTGGGCTGAGGACAGTGGGATCCAGCAGCTCTAGAGACCTGCAGGCTGCTCCCCACACCTCCCCTCCCCCCAGGCTGCAGCACACCCCCCCCCCCAAGCTGCTGTGTCTCTTTAGCTGTTCCTGTCTGATAAGAGTGGATTTTTCCACTTCCTGCAGCAGAGATGCCCCGGTTTCCCCTCTGCCCACCAGCTGCCCTGATTTCTACTCCTGCACAGGCTGAGATGGCTGTCTTGGAGCCACAGGAGGTTGTGGCAGGAGGGAAGATGTGTGCGTGGGCCAGGGACCTACAGAGCCTGCAACAGATTCCATTAGGAGGGTAACTTCTCGGTTCTGATGTGACAAGAAAGCCCGGTCTTTATCAGAAATGGCTAAACCTAACCCCAGCAAACAACGCCCCCCCAACCCCCCAGCCAGCAAACAGGAAGCAGAGGCTGGATAAAAATACTGTTCTCTGCAGCTGCAGCTGAGCTATCTAGCTTTCAGAAAACCCTGCTCTTGACAGGAAACACAGCTGCTGCCCAGAGGAGAGAGGAGAGTCGGGTGAGGGGACCCGGGGTAGAGACATGGGTGACAAAGGCCAGTGAAAGCTGAGACCCTGGAACCCAGCAGTCCATAGCAGGTGAAGAAACAAGGCGGACTACCTCTGCCTGCCTGGCCTCCATCCGAGGTTCGTCTGGGACAGACAACCGACTCCTCTCCCCCTACTTGGAACCGGGAGACCATTATTGTATGTGAGAGATTAGAGCGTGGCTTTGAATTTATTTTGTTAGTTGCAAAGCATGGCTCTTGGAATCAACAAAGTGCTTTTAAAGGACCAGATTATAAAATACCTTATAGGCTGGGTATGTCTGCAGTCTCTCACACCTGAGCCCTGCTGCTGAAGCCGAGAAACCACAGAAGGCAGTGAGACTCCGGAGCACTAACTCCAGCCAGCTCAGGACAGTGACTCCCACGGCTGTTCCTATGTCACACGGTACTCTGTCTTTGATGGTTTTCAACCACTTCAAAAGTAGCAACCTGGAACTAGGCACATAGCTCAGTCAGTAAAGTATTTGCCTTGCAGATGGGGAGACCCGACTTTTATCTCCTGAGCCCCCTTTTAAAAAGCTTTGAGTGGGAGTATGCACTTATAATCCTGGCGTTGGCAAAGACAGACAGATCCCCAGGACTCTGTGGCCAGAGAGCCTAGCTTAACAGGAGAGTCCCAGGCCAGTCAGAGACCCTGTCTCAATAAAAAAAAAGGGACAACTCCTGAGGAGGGACAGTTGAGGTGTTCTCTGTCTACCACACACACACACACACACACACACACACACACACA
>NC_034592.1:141114816-141118486 GCF_900095145.1 Mus pahari
CTTTTCTCTCTATTCTCTCTCTCTCTCTCTCTCTCTCTCTCTCTCTCTCTCTCTCTCTCTCTCTTCAATTACTGCTGTTAAGTTTCCTGCCCAATACAGATGTCTCAGCTCTGCCTTGTCCTTTGAGGTCTCGGCATGAAATGTCATTTCTACTCTAGCAATGTGTAACAGCAGCAATCCTTAGTTCTTGTCTATCCCATGGAGGGTTCTTGTCATTTAGTGAAAATGAAAATTTCTGACTCTAAGGACTAAACCCATAGATCTCAAAATGTCAAACAAACAAACAAAAAACCCTAACCAACCAACCAAACAAACAAACAAACAAAAAAACAAAAACCACCCCACTGCCAACCATAGCATACACGCCACAGGTGAATTTGTGTCTTCATTTTTTTCCAGCGATGAGTGTGTGTATGTGTGAACCATAAGCTGTGTTCTTTTCCAGCCAAGACCTCGCCATGTGTGTTGGTTTAAAGCTCCCATTCCGTAACATGTCAATGTATTCCTAGGTCATGAAAAGTCTCTTAGATATCAGCTCAGAATCTCCCGCCAGGTGATGCTCCAAACACTGTGGCATGAATGCCCAGTTGTTTAGACTTGTGGATCGCTTCCATGGTGCCTTGATCATAAACAATGTGGGCAACCAGCCCTGCTGTGGGCAGAATTATCTGTTCATCTCTGGCTGTTTTCTTTCTTTATATACCTTTGGATATTTATATATCTATTTATTATGTGTGTGGGGTGTGTAAACAGGCTGTGGACCTGTGGTGGTCAGAACACAGCATTCTTGAATCAGCTTCTACCATGTGGGTCCTAGGATCAAATAGGTCATCAGGCTTGGCGGCAAGCCCCCTCAGCCACTGAGTCATCTCACTGGCTCCATAGCTGGCTATTCTCTTTCTCTTTTTTCCCTTCTTTTCTTTCTTTCTTTCTTTCTTTCTTTCTTATTTTTCTTTTTTTTTTTTTGAAACAGGGTTTCCCTGTGTAGCCCTGGCTGTCCTGGAACTCACTCTGTAGACCAAGCTGGCCTCAGAAATCTGCCTGCCTCTGCCTCCCGAGCGCTGGGATTAAAGGCGTGTGCCACCACGCCCAGCCCTGGCTATTCTCTAATCTTATTTCTTTATTTTATTTATTTACTTATTTTATGTGAGTACACTTTAGCTAATTTATTTATTTATTTATTTATTTATTTATTTATTTATTTATTTATCCATTCATTCATTCATTTGATATATGTGAGTATGCTCTCGCTGTCTTCAGACACACCAGAAGAGGGCATTGGATCCCATTACAGATGGCTGTGAGCCACCATGTGGATGCTGGGAATTGAACGCAGGACCTCTGGAAGAGCAGTCAGTGCTTTTAACCACTGAGCCATCTCTCCAGCCCTACTTTATTATTTTTTTAGTAGATCTTATTTTTATTTTTAATTCTGTGTGTGTGTGTGGGGGGGGTATAGGTGTGTTCACATGTGCAGATGCTTGCAGAGTCCAGAAGAGGGCATCAGATGCCCTATAGCTGGAGTTACAGGTGGCTGTGAGCTCCCTGATGTGGATGCTAAGAACTAAACTTGAGTCCTCTGCTCTTAATGACCAGGCCATCTCTCCAATCCCATTCTTCAATGTTTTCTTCAGAGTGTGTCTGCTGAGGGCCATGCTTTTGATGTCTAACAGTTTTTGCCTTGCTCTCCTGACTGACTGCATTTCAGAGTCCCTTAACTGATAGGACTAACTTCCCCACCCGTGGCCCCAGGCAGCCATGGCTCTGCTTTCTGGTTTGAACTTAACTTTGCCTCCATGAAACACAAGGAGAGACTCTGTCGTCCTGTAGTGTCTGTTTTGAGCAACCTCAAGTTCATTGATTGCCTCCTTATTTTCCCAGAATTCCATTCTGCATCATAGTAATGCCGCTGCCCCCTCTTTCTCTGTGTTTTCATCTGCTGGTTTTAGACTAGAACATTCCTTTATTTTTAGCCTCTCTGTTGTTGTGTTTACACCAGTGCTCTTTGTTACCAGCATACACTGAACATTTTTCCTTCTTAGCAAAGCAAATCTTTACTGTCTTTAGAGCAGAGGGGAGGAAGGCATTTGTGTTAATGTAGACATCTGGCTTGGAGTCACCTTGTCCTACACTTTCATGCACTTGAATTTCATTGTTTCTTCTTTCTTTCTGTGATGTCAGTGAAATCTGTTGTGTGTCTGTGTGCATGTGTACACATCATGTGCACACACACACACACACACACACACACACTTGCATGTAGAGGTCAGAGGACAACCTTAGGCCTTGTTCCTCAGGAGCTGGACACAGTGGTTTTTTTGTTTGTTTGTCTGTTTTAGATTTATTATGTGTATGAATGTCTTGCCTGCATTTATATATGTGCCCCATGCATGTACAAACCTGGCACCTATAGGAACTAGAAGAAGGTGTCAGATCCCTGACCGTTGTGACCATGTGGGTCCTGGCAAATTAACCTCAGTCTTCAGAAATAACAAATGCTCTTAACTACTGAACCATTTCTCCAGCCCCAATCCACCTTGTTTTTGAGACAAGGCCCATATTGACCTGGGGCTTACCAATTTGACTGGGCTGGCTGGCTAGCATGCGCCAGAGAGCTACTTAAATTTTGGGGTAACAAGTATATGCCACTGTGCCTGGCTTTTTAAAATTGAAATTCTCTTCTCTTTTCTTCTCTTCTCTCTCTCTCTCTCTCTCTCTCTCTCTCTCTCTCTCTCTCTCTCTCTGTGTGTGTGTGTGTGTGTGTGTGTGTGTGTGTGTACAGGTTTCTTCAGAAGCCAAAAGAGTGCTTCAGATCCCCCTGGAGATAGAGTTAAAGGCAGTTGTGAGCAGCTCTATATGGGTGCTGGGAACTAAACTTGAGCTCTCTGGAAGTGGACCATCTCACAGCCCCAGCGCCTGGCTTTACCACTTAGATTTTGTGGATTGACACCAGTTACACACGGAATCAGTCAGGTTAAAATGACTCTCAGTACTTCCTAGCAAAACAAGCTCGGACACATCATGCCAGTTCTCTGTTGAATGAGCTGATTGCAGCCCCAAGTTATAGGGTCATTCTACAGGATGACTGGGGAAATTACATCTTATTGTGGTGTTGCTTGCTTGGAAAGAGGTTAGCCTGCATTAGCTGTTGTTATGGTGGCCGAGTGGCGAGGCCATAGCAGTATGTCTGTATCTCATACCTGGAAGGTTGGGAGTATTTTTGTGTTGTCCTTGCCTGGAGATATGAAATAATTGGACTATTTTAAAAACTTAGAAGAGATGGGAAGAGACATGTGCTCAGAGAGATGGGACTGAGGGAGCAAAGGGAGGCAAGGAAAGAGGATTGAAAGTGGAGGTGGCTGGGGAGAGATGGGAAGGAGAGGAAGGGCAGAACCTTGGAGAGCTCCCGAGCAGCCAGCTTGAGGTTCTGCAGTCAGGGCATGGAGCAGAAAGAATTTCTGCTGCACAGCTTCTGGGGGTGGGGTGGCATCTGGGGATGCAGCCAGTGAAGAATTTGGGAGCTGGTGATGTTGGGGGTCATTCCAAAGGGGATGGGAAAAGCCTTGGGCTTGTGTTGGAGGACACATGGTCCCCTAGTCAAACTTAGAGATTAAATGCTGTAGGGAGCATGACAACCTAAGGGGGGGTTAGTGGATAGGGAGGGGAGGGA
>NC_034592.1:141118521-141188476 GCF_900095145.1 Mus pahari
GGGATGAGGAGGGGAGGGGAGGGATGAGGAGGGGAGGAGGGGGTGCACAGGCCACACTTGAAGCTCTGTTCTCCATGCCTGTTGTGTTTATGGATGTGGTTCTCTCACGCAAGATCTGGTGCAAGCTTGCACGCGTTTGCAGTTCCCCCTTTTGCCCTGCCCTGTGCTTCAGAGAGAACTTACGTGTCCAAGAAAGATGAACTGCAAGCCTCGCACTCCGCTCACTGTAACTCTTCATGTGCACTTTTTAGAAGAGAAAGAAATTAAGTTTGTGTATTTGTTCAACTCAACAACCGCTTCTGAGCGACTTCCCAGAACCCCACAAGCTGGTTCTTCGGACAAGAAAACCAGGCACCACAGTGCACACGTGTTATCCAAGCACTTGGGAGGGGGTTAATAGTTCAAAGCCAGCTTGGGCTACAAAATGAGTTCAAATCTAGTCTGGGATACAATGTAAGAGTCTGTTTCTTGGGCTGGAGAGATGGCTCCGCAGGTTAAGAGCACCGACTGCTTTTCTGAAGGTCCTTAGTTCAAATCCCAGCAACCACGTAGTGGCTCACAACCACCTGTAATGAGATCTGATGCCCTCTTCTGGTGTGTCTGAAGACAGCTACAGAGTACTTAGATATAATAATAAATAAATCTAAAAAAGAGCGAGCGAGCGAGAGAGAGAGAGAGAGAGAGAGAGAGAGAGAGCCTGTTTCAATCAATCAAGCAATCAATAGCAGAGACAGACAAGATTATCTCTTAAAGGGGATTCCCTGCATAATCCTGAGCATTTGGTAGCCAATATTAATGTCTGCCAACATGTTTTGCCCAATATAGCCACATATCCTGGACATACAAGTTCTGGAGAGCAGATTGTGGCTATGTGCCTGGGGTGGCCCTGGCTGTCTTCTGATTATATCAGAGATGCTAAGAGAGAAACAGGCTTCTTGGCGCAGGTCAGGTGATGAACCTTCTCTCTGAGATGGAAGAGTGTGGGGCCTTGCCTGGGGATACTCCTGATCCACAGAGAAGGCAGAGGGGCTCATGAACAAAGGCTCCAGTCAGCTCTGAAGTGTGGACAGAGGCTGCGTGGGCCTTTTTCCCTTGCAGATTCAATTACTCACTGGGAGCCTGAACTTTATTATAGGAGCAAAGAGGGGCTTGCCCACCCTGCCTGCCTCCAGAACTCCCTGTGGGAACTGAAAGGGGGGCAGGGGAAGGAGGGGGAGGGAGGATAGCCCACATCCGGCCAGAGTTCCTCCTATGCTCTGGGCAGGTGGACATGGGGGGGCTGCCAGATGCTTTCCACTCGGACCCGGGTGGGCATCTAAGCCACTGACTCCACTAGACGCGGGGGGGGGGGCGTGGACAAGGAGAAGCCCTTGACTGGGGACCCCAGGGTGACATCCTGTAGCCCTGGGGTTATGGGAGATAGGGCATAGGGAGAGAGGTTCCCACACAGGCGAGAGTAAGTGCAGCAGACCTTGATGAACAGAGACAATCTGTGGTTTTAGAGCTTTATTATAGAAAGGCAGGGAGAAAGGAGAGAAGGTGGAAAGAGAGAGAGACCGACCATGGTCAAGAGGAGAGAAGGGGGAAAAGAAAGAGAGAAGAAAGGCTAGAGTAAGAGGGAGAGAGAGTAAGAGAGGGACAGGAGAGGAGAGGAGAGGAGAGGAGAGGAGAGGAGAGGAGAGGAGAGGAGAGGAGAGGAGAGGAGAGGAGAGGGCAAGAGGAGAGTAAGGGGAGTAAGAGCAAGAGAGCGAGGTGGGGCCAAGCAGCCCCTCTTATGATATGCTGTTATCTTTACTGTTGCTAGGTAACTGGGGAGGAGTTTAACCTGAAGGTCAGAAGCTTGGGACATTGTCTATGTGACTAAAAGCCATGCTTCTCCTGTGGGGGCTGTGGGGATGATAACTTCGACAGGAGCCTTGAGTCTAGGAGACACGAGAGAACTCCTTCCATCCCATGTAGGTGAATTATCACCACCAGGTCCCGGGGTTCAACATCTAACCTCAACTGGAAACCAGGCTGTCTGTGTATAGGCCAATGCCCAACAGCTCCCCTCTACCATCCACCTCAGAGCTGAGCAAAGACACGGACCCATACACACACCTCTATCTAGCATTGTGTTCTTAAGACTGGACAGAAACAGCTCCCTGAAAAGGTACCCGGCTAGCCTGGGAGCCAGGGGTTGGGATGTGGAAGTAGGGGAGTCCTCACAAACACGGTGACATTTAAGATGGGACCTGGAGGCTAAGCGATGACTGACAGGTTAAGGGAAGTTAAGAAAGGCAGGTTGAGGAACAGCACACATGACGTGAAGGCCCAGTGGTGCAGAGGTGGTGGGGCCTGGGTGGCCCTGAAAGGAGCCCACAGTGGTTGGAGGGATGATGGCAGGCTTTGTAGATAGAGGCCACATCATGGAAACTCATCGAAGACCAAGTGTATTCTGTATTTCTGTGTATTGTGTACTGGGCCTTCTGGGTACAGCAATGAGGGGAGTAGATGCTACTGAGATTTCACAGAACTCTCAAGCATGTTTGAAGCCCTCTCCTCCTCTTCAAGGTGATGTGTGGCTCACCTACTGTTGAATGCAGAGTTTCTGAGGTGGGTTTCTGTGGTCTTGAGTACGAGGCCTTCCACAGCTCACGTTACTGCCTGATTCTGGTAGTTGCACATCATCTCCAAGGGAAACTCTGGCCTTCTAGCAGTCACTTCATTGTGCCTGCTTGATCCTCAACCCTGCCACACCCCAGTGCACCTGCCTGTTCTGCACATTTCCCTGAATGCACACAGGATCATGTAACATGAGGTCTTTTTATCTAGCTCTTTTGGCCAACCACAATGCTTTCAGATTCTTTCAGAATAAAATTCCATTGCCCAGAATCCCATGTATCCATTCATCAGCTGATGGACACATAGGCTGTTCACACTTTGGGATTATTAAGAACAATGCTACTATAAACGTGAGTGTATCCATTTGTTTTGTTTAGATTTTTGAGATAGGGTTTCAATGTGTACTTCTGGCTGGCCTGGAAATTATGGTCTTCCGGAACGCTGGGGTTACAGGTATATACTACCTCACCCTGCTCGTGTGTTTGAGTTTCTGTGTAGACACACAGGCTCAGCCCCCTGCGCCAAATTGCTGGGTCATATGATCATGTGGTCACTTGATATTTATCCCAAAGCAGCCGCACCCTCTCATATCCTATGAGCGGTGGGTGGGGGTTGTAGTTACCCCATATGATCATTGATCATTGTACTTCGGTGCCTCCTGCTCTAGGACAGCTGATGTCCAGGGGAGAAGAGGGGCTGGTTCCTGGGCCTGGGGATGTGACTTTGAGAGGAGCCAGCATCTTTCTGGGCTAGGCTTCACCAGCTGACTCATTGCCCAGAACCCCAGGAAACTGTTGAAAGAGTCTCTAATGAATCTGTCACCGAGAAACCACCATTCCACTTGACTGAGCCTCTGCCCCCAGCCCCAGGAAGCCACGATTCCCTGGAAGCAACTATTTCTGGCAATTTCTGCTCCAGGGACAAGCAGTAGTGGGTGGAAAGTTGAAGTTGCTCAGTGGAGCGATTTTGGAAGCACAGTCAAATGAGGACCAGGATACCTTTGCTTTCTGGATGTGCTGGGCTGAGGGCTGGACCCACTGCAACTCTGTTAGCACACTGGGGAGGGGAAGCCAGATCACAGAGGGTAGGATTTTCCAGGCAGGAGGTGTAGCTCCCTTGGGTGACAAGTGACCGCTGGAGGGAGAAAGCAAGGCGCTGGGAACTCAGGGTAGCATGGGGTCTGCCCAGGATGGAGAGGCAGCAGGAAGATGCACCGAGGGTTGGAGCTCTTTGCAAAACTGCCACTCCTTTTGCCACATGACTTCAGGCTAAATGTCAGCCTCCGTTCCTGGGGACCTCATTTGCAAGTGGTAATAACAAGGCTTCATCGGTGACTGCTGTCATCCTGACTTCTTTCCCACGTGATGTTCTAGAACACCTAGCTCTGTCGGCAACAGACCTGACCTTAGCTTGCACCTTTCCCCATCTCATCCGTGGTTTTTATTTGGCAATGTTTAGGCAGAGTGGTTCGGTGTGCAGGCTTTGGAGCTGACTGAGCCTGGGTTCAAATCCAAGCCTTGGGATGATGGAGATGCCTCAGTGGGTGGAGGCAACTGCTGCACAAACCTAACAACGGGTTTGATCCCTGGGACCCCTGTAAAGTAGAAGGAGAGAACCAAATCACAGGGTTGTCCTTTGACCTCCATATGCACTCTGTGGTGTGTCTATGCCCCCTCCAGTGCGCTCTCTCTCTCTCTCTCTCTCTCTCTCTCTCTCTCTCTCTCTCTCTCTCTCTCTCTTTCATACACAGACACACACACATATACAGAGACACACAGACATGACATGCACAGATACATGGATGAGCTTACACACACACACACACACACACACACACACACACACACACGTATACAGATACCCACAATAATAATGTTGATGATGTCACATGATGGTGATGAAGATGAAGAAAACGATCTTTTCAATAAAAAATTTTTTTTTTCAATATCAAGCCTCTCCTACCTCTTTGCTACACTTGGGCAAGTCGTCTCACACCCCCCAAATCCCAGTCTCAGTTTTCCATCTGTACAGGTACAGTAGAAGCCATGGGTCTCAAATCCTCCCAACTGGGTTATGAGGACCCGTTGATGTGATGTCTGGAAAACACCCAGTGATGACAAGGTTCTGCACAGCAGGTACTGTGTTACGGAAGGAATGAGTGAGGGCCCAGGGTCAGAAAGAGGAAAGAGTAGTCTGTTAGGGAGCAGACAAGATGGCTACTTGGTACCAGCCCAGAGTGGATGCCAAGTGAGGTGGGGCTGATGATTCCTGAGACCAGCCTGCAGGTCTCCTCACGTGGCTAAGGGATGCCAGGGGAGGACAATTGCTCCCTGCTCTCTCTTAACCCCTAACTGATGCTTTTTGGTCATAGAGTCACCATTCCTGAGGAGCCTCATGTCTGTAAGACAGCATGAGAGATGATGCCCAAGGCCGGGGTGCAAGTAGCTGTGTGGGGCGTGAAGCAGAGGCCCCTGCAGTGTGGGAGGGCATGGTGCCACAGAGAGCCCACATTCCATTGCAGTCTCAAGGCTAAAGAAGAAATTGCTGGCCCAGGCTGGAAAGAAAGAAGGTTTCAGACGCGGGTGATAGCGTGTGGAGGCTGGGGACTGGGAGTCCAGCTTTGGCTGGTTTGAAGAAGCCAGAAGCCAGTGCCGTAGGAGAAGGCCGAAACAGGGAGGGAGCAGGTGGGACTTGGAGGGCGAAGCGAGGAGGACCGGTTCCACAGCGTCCTGAGGCAGCAGAAGAGATGAGACAGGAAGAGGAAGTAGTGATTGGTACCCATGAGCATGGCCATCAAGGCATCTGCTTAGGTAGCAGCAGGTGGACCTTGGGGAGATGCATCTTGCTCAAGGTCCCCCTGCTGTGGGCCGACCCTGCAGCCTCCCTGCCTCAGTCCTGAGGTACAGGGGCAGGACCCACCCCTGAGCTTGCGTGTCACTTGCCAGCGCTTGGCCAAGCAGTGACTTCTGGGGAGCAAGATGGGTAAAATGTCAAAGGAAAACACGATCTTGTCAGTGGTGACGTTAGCCTGTGAAGGCAGCTGCTACCAACTTTTCTCTAGAGAAGGCAACCCCGTAGCCCAGCATTGCAGCTGGAAAGGCAGAGAGCAGATGGCCTTGCTGGCCCAGATTCCAGCCAGATTGCCTGGGAGGTGTGGGTATAGTGTATGTGTGTGTATTGGTGGTGGTGGTGGGGAGCCAGGAGCTAGATAGGTGGGGGAGGGGAGCAGAGCCACCTCATGCCATCTCCGTGGTGGTCTGCCCATTGGGGAGCAGGGTTGCCTCCCAGGGCCTCTGTGGTCTTAAACCAGTACTTGTCAGAGCCCCTTGGAGAGAGGTCACTTCCATCTGCGAGGACCTGCTTGCAAGCTTGTGGGTGACTTTCAGTGCCCATAGAAACGGCCCCAGCATCCAGTGCCCAGCCCAGGTAGGACCCAGGTGTGACTCACCAGTTTCAGTGTTTCTTCTCCTGGTAACTAACTGGTAATAGTGGCACTTAGACCTTCTCTTCCTAAATCCTCACGGCACCCTAAAAACAAAAGTCCTCATTTGATCCCCACTTTATAGCTAAGGGCCTGAAGGCCGAAGGCCACAGCTAACCACATACTTGAGAACAGATGGTTCTCTCTGGTAAACGGATGGCTTGAGTCTGGAAGGCTGGGCCTGGTGGGCAGGGAGCAGCCTCGGGTGCAGCAACCAGGAGAGCGGCTGGGACTGCCGGGAGAGAACATGTCCGTCCGTTTGTGCTTCCTGAGCCCCTGTCAAGCCTTAGGCCCCAAGTTTCCTCCCCAGGCTGTTCAGGATGCTCATACAGAAAGACATGAGCCTGGGACAGTAAACGCAGGGTCTCGGTTTAGCTGAGCAAGCCAACATGCAACTTCTAAGCACTCCATTCACATAGACGATGATGAAAATACTAGTCTCTGAGTTGGTTGAGAGGGTTGCCCTATGTGGGGCTGCAAGCCGCAGGGCCTTGAAATTTAAGCATCTGTAGACCTTGCCACACAGGATGTGATGCAAGCAGTGGGGGGAACTACAGTCTGTGGGGACATTTAACTCTGGCGCTCTGGGATGAACACAGTCTAAGTGACCCATCACCAGGCTGTGGTTTTTTGTTTTTTTTTTTGTTTGTTTTTTTTTTTTTTTTGTTTTTTTTTGTCCTGCTTGTGGAGGCTGGAGCTCTCTGTCTGTGTAGAGACCCGAGGTCATCCAATGTTCAGCCAGCCTTAGGAGCGTCCCCTGGCTCCCCATGTCAGCTGTCAGCTTGGTTCATGGAGCTGTGTAGTAGAGCCTTGGCGTCTGGGTCCCAGCACCTCAAAAAACCAAAAAGACATTGGACAGACAAGCGCAGAGTCCCTCTTCTTGCTGAGCTCAGAGAAAGGGAAGCTGGCTGCCTGCTGGGCGGTGGGACTTGGCTCCAGGGAGCTGGGCTCAGAGCCAGGCTCTGGCCTCCTAGGGAGAGCTGCCGAGGCAGCCTTGGCTCGTGGGTATTCAGGGTTTCTTGGAGCTGGAGATGATCTGTCCCACTTCTTGGGATGAAAATAACTGCCCGATTTCAGGGTAATTACATGGCTTGGGCTCCCACACAGTGCAGAGAGCCCCCCGATAATTACTGTGTGGATGCTGCTGTTGGCAGCTGATGTTTATTTTCTGCCTCAGAGTCTCCTGGACAGGAAGCCTGGGCCATCAACAGCTCTAGACAATGCAAATCTGCTCATGTGAGCAGAACCTTCTAGAAACACTTTCTGGACAGGGTCATGATGGCCACCTCTCTCAGCCCAGAACCATCTGTCAGGCTCCGGACGCCATTGCCAGCCCAGATACACGCTGTGTCTGGGGGTAGTCAGTGGCTATATTAGTTATTTCTAATCCCTGTGACAAGAACATCTGACCAAAGCAACTTAGGGAGAAAGGGGTTGGCTTGCAGTTCTAGGGTTCAGTCTGCCATGGAAGGAAAATGGTGATGGTGGCTGGTCACGTTGTATCCCTAGCCAGGAAGCTGAGAGTGATGGATGCTGGTTCTCAGCTCTTGTTTTCTGTTTTATTCAGTCCAGGGCCCAGCCTATGAGATCGTGTCATCCACACTCAGAGTGGATCTTCCCAACTCAGTTAAACATCTTTGGAAATGTCCTCCTACCCATGGCCAGAAGTGTGTGTCCACCATCATCCCAAATCCAACCAGCAATGGAGATTAATTATCTCAGTGGCTTTACCACCATGTCCTCAAGTAGCTCTGGGCTAGGTCCATCTACTAAATTATCAAGCTCTGTAGGAGGCACCTGCGTGTGGGCAGAGTTTCCTGTTGCACTTCCTGTCATAGCGGTGTCTGAAGTGGAAACTTAAGGCTTCCTTGGGGTCAGTTGTGTTAGACAGTGTTTTGCTGGGGCAAACATGTGAGGGCGTGTTTTCCTGAAGTGGACACAGGTGAAAGACTAAGGCAGACTCGTGAAGGACCGTTTCACTGAAAGAGATACAGGAGAGAGGATGTTCTGCTAGAGCAAACACGTGAACAGACACGTGACGAAGGATTCTTTGCTAACAACACTCATGTATTGGTCCGACGTACATTGCACAGTTAAGCTCCATTTGTCAGGACTTGGAGAACTCGGGCTGATTGGATGTGTGTGCTGAGGCAAGGCATGTGGAGGACACGTGATGTCTGGAGGGTATAGATGGGACTCTGTGGAGAGATGGAGACAGAGCTTGGCTTGCTGGTACATCTAGCTATGCAATGCTTGTGGGTCTCACGTCTTCATTGATCTTTGCTTCCCTGAGAGAGGCACAGCTGAGAACTTCTGGTGTTCCTGCTGTCCCTCCTGCTGACTTAAGCTAAGGCTGAGACCTGGCTATCTCTGCTAGGTCGTGTCACCACTGTTGCTAACCCAATTTTACTGGACTGGACTGTGAAGTGTTTGCAAGTAGATTGAGCTGCTGCCGCCTGCTAACCTGTGCACAGATAGGAGTTGCTCCAAAGAACCTTTCTAAACAGGTCCACTTCCCCCATATTCTTTCCCACCACCTCTGGCGGATGGTGGGCTACAAGGGAGGTTAAAGAGTTTAAGAACCATCATTAAAAATAAGATTTGAAAATATTAAAGTTACAGATGTCTGTCTACTGGGGTTCGCTCTCAAGGTGGTCTGCAGTGGTCTAAGATGGATCGTCTGTGTGTATTTTCTTAATATTTATTTATTTGTATTTCATGTGTGTGGTATTTTACCTACATGCACATCTGTGCACCACATGCATGCCCAAGAAGGTTAGAAGAGGGCATTGGATCCCTTGGAACTGGAATTACAGATAGCTGTGAGCTGCCACATGGGTGCTGGGAACCGAACGGGGAACCTCTGCAAGATCAGCACATGCTTTTTTACCACTGAGCCATCTCTCCAGCCCCGTGCTTGTGTCTTTGAACTGAGCTAGGGAACTGCCAAGGGTGCCAAAGTCCTGGAGGAAGGATTTCCGGGATTCATTGTGTGTCAGGCCTTAGGAGTACAGTCAAATACCAGGCTACATTCCTGCCTTCTTGGGCTGGAGTTCAGCATGCAAAAAAATACAAGAACTGTAATTACCCAGTTATGCGGGTCAGGGTGTGGCATGGTTGCCCATGAGATGCGTGTAGCAGGAAGAGGTCAGGGAGACTGAATGAGCCCTAAAGGATGAGGAATGGGGCACATGTGTGTGCACATGTATGTGTGTAGTATGCCTGCTGCTAACCTGTGAACTGCTTAGAGGCCTGTTAGGGAAATTGCCTAGATGGTGGTGCATGGATGGATGGATGGATGGATGGATGGATGGATGGATGGGTGGATGGATGGATGGATGGATGGATGGGTGGATGGATGGATGGATGGATGGGTGGATAGATGGATGGATGGATGGATGGATGGATGGATGCCTGGCTAGCTGGATATATGGATGGATGGATAGGTAATTGAGTCTTCCACGCAGTGAGAATCTACTCTGCAGAAGCTCAGAGGTCAGAGGAAGTGTGACTCTTGTAGTTGACACAAATGACTGTTGCAGAAAAAGTTAGGAGCTTAAGAAATGAAAGTGGAGAGGCAGGCAGGCAGGCAGGCAGACAGACAGACAGACAGACAGACAGACAGACAGACAGGATTAGCTCACAAGCCCTCTACTGCACAGCTTCAAGACGCCAAACCACAACGTGAATGGCACCCCGTGGAATCTGGCAAGCCAGTGACCTGCAAGCCAGGATTGTATCGTGCAAGACCTCGCATCGAAGGCATGCTGTTCTCCGTGTTGTGGGGAAGCAGAAAAGGGCTTGAGCATTCTGTGATGAGGCTGATCTCCAGTGCCTGCCAGCTGCACTGTCCCCTAGAAATCCCCGTGAAGCTAGGCCCGCTAACTTGTAGTCTTTCTACTTTGTACCACATGCGGCTGCTGAACTGAGTGGTGGACACTGGGTTTCACATGTGTATTAATTCCAATTTAAATAGCCATGGCAGCCAGATGTGGTTCCGTAGGGGACAAGCAGCTGAAGGATCTGGCTGGGACTGGGCAAAGTCCTGTCACATATATGCCTCGGTAGCAGTGTGTCTTGGGCAGGTCTACCCAAGACATTTTCTGCCGAGCTGAGGCCTCAACTTCCCTTTCCTACAGATTTCTGTCCATGCTGAGGCCAGGGTGCTGTGGGCTATGAGCCCTTCTTCCTCAGCCCTGCATGGCTGCGTGAGCTACCTACCATAAGGAGACAGTGGCTACCTTGGATGTTTGGCGTATGATCTTGGCTCATGTGCGGGGGGTGGGTGTGTGTGTGAGAAGGCTCAACAGGGCATGGCCAGCCCGCTCCTCCCTCTTGCAGGGTCCCATGCCCCTCTTCATCAGCACTGTGACAGTGGCCCTTCCCACAAAGCAGCTTGTATATCCAGCTTGTTTGCCTGTCATCACTCAGGCAACCGCCCCCCATCTGGTCCTCTGGCCCAGAATTCTACTTACTCACTCAATGTTCAGCCTAGGAAGCTGGAGCCAGGGGGGCCCTCCTAGTGCCCCTTAGACAGTAGATATGAGAGAGAGAGAGAGAGAGAGAGAGAGAGAGAGAGAGAGAGAGAGAAACTGGGCTCCAGTGGACCCTGCTGTTGGCCCTGTGAATATTTCCCTCCATGGGGAGAGACATAGTTGAAGGCTGGACAGAGGGAATCCCTCTGTGCTGAGCAGGGTGGGTCCATGCAAGCTGACAGACAGGCCAGCTTCTCAATTTTTACCCTTTGCACATGGCTTCTAGCTGACATTGAGACTCTGGATGGGACAGGGTGAGGAGAAAGGACATTGGTAAGCCATCATGTGTGCAGGATACAGCTATGCTAATACATAGCCAGAGACATGTATAAAATCATGCACTGAGCACAGTTCTGATGCTGAGCCCCTGATATGGCTCAACTTGATGTGAGGTAGAGTCAACATCATTCCCACTTTACAGATGAGAAAACTGAGGTGGTGAGAGGGAAATGTGTTGATCATGATTGCCCTGTCAGTAAGACTCCAGGTGTAGATTTTAGGGACAAAAAAGTACTTCATATTTGACAACCCATGCCAACTTCTAGACTTTGGGTTTTTGTTTTGTTTTGGTTTGGTTTGGTTTTGGTTTTTTGAGACGGGGTTTCTCTGTAGCCCTGGCTATTCCTGGAACTCACTCTGTAGACCAGGCTGGCCTCGAACTCAGAAATCTGCCTCTGCCTCCCAAGTGCTGGGACTAAAGGCACGTGCCATCACTGCCTGGCTGCCATGCTAACTTCTCAGCTCAGTCAGGAGTAGCGGTACCTCTGGTGAGTCAACTCTTTTGGAGGGAAGCTGAGGCAGGAGGATTGTACATTTGAGATCTTCTTGGGCTACATAGCGAGTTCCAGGCTAGCCTGGGCTACTTAGCAAGACTTTCTCTCAAAATCAAAAAAAAAAAGGTCAGAGGTGTAGCTCAGCAGTATAGCACTTGCTTAGCATGCACAAGTCCCCATCCCCCTCACAGCCAAAAAACAAACCCCCACAGTGCTCAGACAGGCACCAAGGAAGACGGGACCATTGTCAGCCCTTGTGTGTGTGACCCGTTCTGTGCCTCGGTTTCCTCACCTGTGAAATGGGGATGCTGTTAACATCTCATTACCCTTATTCTGTTGGGAATAAGTAAGAGCATTTATGGTGGGGTCTGGAGGAGGGTGGGTCTTGCTGGGTTCCCACAAGTGAGTGACAGGGACCTCACTCCTGTCCTTTCCTCTTGCAGTACGCTACTTCCTGAAGAACAAGGTCAGCCCTGATTTGTGCAATGAGGATGGACTTACAGCCTTGCACCAGGTAAGCAGGCAGATCTGAGGTCCCCTGGCCTCTCTGCTCCCTGATCACTCATTCCCCAAACCCTCCGGGAAGAGGAGACATGAGACAGGAGCACAGAGAGCCCAGCTGAATGGCTTTTGTCCTTTGGAGATGTATGTGTCTGTCACAGACCAGCCCTCTGAGCTCCTGGGCATGCAAGCACGCAAGCACACGAGCACGTGCGCGAGCACACACACTCACACGGTCACAGACTCTGAAGACAGGGCCTCTTTGTTCACTGTGTCCTCACAGGCAGCTGAGAAAATTCGTGTAGAAGTTGAGAATTGACAGAGAGTATTCATGGCCACCAGGACATCCCACTCACCCTGGGGACAAAGCCAATTGACTGTTTTGTTGTCTAAGGTCACATGGCCAAGACCAAAAGTGGGTGCTATCAAACACATGTCCTTTCCAAGGGAGTGTGGTGACATCCCTCCCTGCCTGGGGACAGCCTTGGCTGTCACCGCCCACATAGAAGCTTTGTCTTCCATGGCTAGCCTGTAGCCCCCAAGGGTCAGTCCTGCGGGAATTCTTTCTCCAAAAGCTGAAAGTTTGCTTTAGTTCAAAGCTCTATTGTGTCTCCTTCCTCATGCTCAGAGAAAAGGACAAATCTCGGCTGTCCTGCATGAGACCCTAGAGGCCTGACTTGTCCAGTCTCTGCTCCTCCCCAGCTCCTAGGCCTGGACCCTGCCTTTCAGGCCCACCACAGTGGGCTCCTTTCTATCATTTGTTTTCCATTGCCCATGTGCTCACTCAGTAGCTCCTGTCCCCAGCAAGGGCTTGAGAGCTGGGCTGTGACAGATCCACTCTCTTCTTCCAAGTGACCCGTCCTCTCCTGTCATTTAGCACTAGCATGACACTCTAAGATGACCTCATCCCAGAAGCTGAGCCTCACCACAACACAGCCTGCATCTTCTGTCCATTGTTGTGTTCCAGCATCTTTCCCCGTGCTTGCAGACCATAGGCACTCAACAGGCACACACTGAATCAGTAAATGGCCACACCTGACCCTTCCCTGTGCCCATCACCTGAGTTTTTGAGCAGACAGATTTGAGGGTAACCTGGTGGGGAGAAACCAGGCAGCTGGAACCCCGTGGACTGAGACAAGCCACACAGATCTACCCATAAGATGCTGGGACAAGGCCCCACCCACCAAATTCAGCTCTGAGCGGGAAGGCTGTACTCTTGGCCCTTACTGTCCTCCAGGGCCTCAGGTACCCACACTTCAGCAACTGCCCCAGTAACCTCACTGGCTCTTCCCCAAGGACCCCCCCCCCCAAATTCCAGCTTCATTCACTCTGGGGTGCTGAGAATACACCAGAGGCGTGATCCTCTGTCTACCTTGGATTTGAGACCTAAAAGGCAACCACTGAGGTGGGTAGTATCACTAGCCAGAGGCCTAATGATACGATAGCCATAAGGGTAGCATTAGATTTGAGGCCTGGGACTGTCACTCACTTGTGTGTGACCTTGGACAAGTTCCTTATGCTCTCTGTGCCTCCGTTTTTCTCTCCTATGAGAGAGAGGCTGCAGAGAGGATTGAATGAGCAGCGGTAAAACCTTGCAAGCAACACTTACCAGAAGCTGTGCAGTAATCAGGCTGGGGAGAAGGTTCCATGACTAAGCACACATACTGCTCTTGCAGGGGACCAGAGTTCAGTTCCTAGCTCCTGTGCCAGTCTCACAACCTCCTGTAATGCCAGCTCCAGGGGATCTGATGCCCTCTGCTGGCCTCCACAAGCTCCTGCATACATGCATGTATATGCCTACATACACACAAACATATGCACGTAATTAAAGATTTTTTAATAATCTCGTTTGAAAAGATTTGAATTATGGGGCTGGAGAAGTGGCTCAGAGCATGCTGCAGTGCTCTGGCCATTCACTGCAGCATTTAACCCTCTGACTGCTCTTCCAGGGGTCCTGAGTTCAATTCCCAGCAACCACATGATGGCTCACAACCATCTGTAATGGGATCTGGCGCCCTCTTCTGCTTGCAGGCATACATGTAGATAGAACAGTATATACATAGTATAAATACATGAATCTTTAAAAAAAGATTTATGATTACAGTCTATCATGTGCTTACCTCACAAATCACCTCATTGGTATATCTCATTTTGATCTTCATAGCCACCCTTAGAAACACAGCTATCCTGTTTTATATCTCAAGAATCTGAGGCTCAGGGTTGGGCAGCTCTATTCTGTGGACAAAGATGTGGATAAATGTCCCATGTGTCTGTATGCACCAGCATAGTAGCCACAGAGTTCTGTGGTTAACGTGACAGGAACTGGACTCTAACTCTTACTTAGTTTTAGTGAATTTAAACACAGATGGGCCATTTTGGGTGTAAAATCTCTGGGTTCTAGGTCAAACAGTGGGTCATGGCAAAGCCAGAGCTAACAGCAGTAGCCTTGACTGTCTGGATACTGTAGTTAGAAGGGCCCCAGGGCTCTTTCTAGGTGCTATATTTGCCTTTATAAACTTTTGGGGGCCCTCCCTTGAATTTGGGGTTCCTTCCAGTCCTCACCACCCCACCTCCTCCTCTTCCTTGTTGATCACATGACCTCCTTGGGTCCTGCTTTTCTTGGGGGCTACTGAGCCTCTAGGAACACACAAGGAGAGGTAACTGCCCAGGGTCTGAGCTTAGCTATGTAGAACTCTCCCCTAACGCTACCCCAGCCGCACTTGACTTGGGCTCCACTTTGGGAGGGACCTTAGGAGGCATCTGCCCACACTGGCCCACAGACTCTCATTCTTTATCATTCAACAGTCCCTTTTGCTCACCCACTCCTGTGTCAGGTTAGGGACGGGGGGGGGGGGTTAGGAAGCGGCCCTGCTTACAGACTGTGTGGTGTGGTGTGACCAGAGGCCTAGAAATAACAGCTGGCGTGACACCGTGTGGTCAGCGTTCACAAGGTTGGAAGCAGAGCTATCTGTGCAGCTTGACGCTTGAAGCTGTTGGCTTGCCCGAAAGGGGAAGCAGCACTGGCTTCCTAGAGGAAGGACACCTGAGCTGGGGCTTGAAGTAAGAGATGAGGAGTGCTGTGTGCATATGAGTAAGAGTTTGCCAGAAAGAAAAAGAACAGCATTTGGAGCAGAGAGAACACCCACAGAGGCTTGAAAGAGCTGCTCAGCCTTGCAAGTTTGAGAGTAAGGGAGTAATTAGAGGCATAGAAGAGGTGGGACCAGCCAGATTGAGAATGGGACCTTCAGAATCTGACTGTTTGGACTTTATAGATTGATTTTGTTATTTTGCTGGTACCCTATGTCTGTCTGTCTGTCTGTCTGTCTGTCTGTCTGTCTGTCTCTCTCTCTCTCTCTCTCTCTNTCTTTCTTTCTTTCTTTCTTTCTTTCTTTCTTTCTTTCTTTCTTTCTTTCTTTCTTTCTTTGATTAGCTTTGTAGAATCTTACTATGCAGCGTAGGCTAGCCTTGAACTATGATCCCACTGCCTCACCTCCCTAGTACTGAGAGTGTTGGATGTTGATGATATAATCTTGAACAAATCTATTTCTGACTATGTGAGTGACTTTGTGCTTCTTTGAGCCAGTGGGGAGGAGAGGAGCCCTGAGCTTGTTTTGAGGGTTAAACGCTGCAGTGAATGGCCAGAGCACTGCCTAGTGTCTGGTTCTACAGGCCTTTCAAAAGTATTGGCCTTTACTGTTGATAATGAAGCGGCATGCTGTGGCCTCCCAGCTGTGTATTGCTACATACAACAGGGGAGGCTGGGACGCCCGCAGAGCCTCTGAAGGCTGGCCAGACAGGTCAGGTCTGCTTCTCTTGGACAACCTTCTGAGATGTGCAGAGGTCACGCTGCAGGACTAGATACGGTAAAGCGGAGGGCATCTGGAGGTAGAGATGATGCAGTGCATATGAGCAGTGGGGATGGAGACAGACACTTAGGAGCAAACACTCTGCTGGCTCTCTCGGATGTGGGGGATGAAGCCGCAGAAGTTAGCCTACTGCAGGTGCCAATTCCCACCATGGTTCCATGGTGACTGCAAGGCCTGCTCTCCGCTCCCCCCACCATCCTCATAGACACCCCTGCACCAGTCCTGGGATCACTCCTACAAGACCCCTCAGCTCTGGGTATGCAATCCCCTGGTCCTATCTCCTTACAACCAGGGGACTACTTACTTCCTTTCTACCCATGCCTCGCTCCAGTGCCTGTGTCTCCCTCTACTGGTTATATTGTGCTCCTGCATGGTTCTCCTGCCCCACGAAACAATAGAAGCCCTAATGGGCTGATCTTTCTTTCCCTTTCTGTCCAGAAAAGTACCTTCAGACTTAGCCATGCTGGACCAGCTGGTAGAAAGAACTGGCTCTGTGGCACCATCTGTGCCCACGGCTGCTCCTTTCCTGTGTGTGCTTCTGTCGCAGAGTCCTGGCTGGCTGGGACTATGCTTGGGGCTGTGGTAGTGTCCCACCCCACCCCTACCTAGTGTCAATGGGCTTACACAGGAGCCCCTGATCTTTCTGTTGACCTCCTACTCTTCTCCAAATGTGTGTGTGAGTGTGTGTGTGTGTGTGTGTGTGTGTGTGTGTGTGTGTGTGTGTTTGTATTTACATTGGCCAGGCCAACACTATCCCTTAACTAGGTGGCTTCAACATAGCCTCTCTCTGTCCCTCTCAATGTGGTTATGTGGACTTGCACAAGCATGTACATGCACTTGGATGCACAACACACACACGCACATGCACACACACTCCTTCATAGTGCCCTGAAAACTAAACCTGGCTTACCTGGACAGCAGGGGCGAGCTCATGTCCCTTGATACACTTGCAGAGCAGCCACTGGCCCACCCTCTGTCCCCACCTCTGTCCTCCCTGGATGAGGCCGTGTCCCATGGTGAACCTTTCACTCCCTTTCCCTAGAACCTGTGTTCTCCTGTGGGATTGGACCCTGCCCCTCACCTGACTGGGGCTCATCCACCTATGCCCACAGCTCCATCCAGGCGCAAGCACAAACAGGCTATCTCTGTGAAGTGGCTGTGCCAGAGCCCCCAGACCCTGCTGGGAGGAGTCTCAGTCACTTGGGGACCTCCATGAGATTCGTATTCCCAGATCTGGAATTCGTAAATGCCAAACATACCTGAGCATTCCTGCTTGAACTGAAGGATGAGCTAAGAGGCCCCTTAAGATGTCACCTAGAGAAAGCTGTCTGGGGTTTTAAAAGCTCATTCAAATTGTATGCAGCTCCACTAACACTCAAAAACACTTTATAGCTGACGGGGCCATTCGCTAAGGCTATTTTTATCTTTCTCATTATTAACTTCTCTAAGAGGTAAAGCGCCTCGCTGAAAGTCACAGGCAGAACTTACAACATTGAAACAATACAGTTGGACTCAGGCTCCGCCTCCACCGTCTTCCTCGGGATCTCCTGTGGGGAGCTTGTGAGCTGTGTCCCCGCAGGACACCGGCTGGGCCTGACCTCACTCTGCCTCTGTGTCCCTCCCAGTGCTGTATTGACAACTTTGAAGAGATTGTCAAGCTGCTGCTGTCCCACGGTGCGAACGTGAACGCCAAGGACAATGAGCTGTGGACGCCCTTGCACGCAGCAGCCACCTGCGGCCACATCAACCTGGTGAAGATCCTCGTTCAGTAGTACGTGCCCACCCCTGCCTGGGGCAGCCTGTGTGCCCCCTCACAATGACATTTTCCATGCTCATTAGTCCTCCATGCCCTCCTTCCCACTCTTCCAATCCCCCTCCAGTTCCTCCCTGGCCTTCACTTTTCTTCGCTCCATCTTCCTTCCCCAAACTCCCCTTCTCTCTCTATCTCTGTGTCTTTATTGCTTTCTCTCTCTTTCTCTCTGTTACTCCTGACCTCTCCGTCTTTTTTTTTTCTCCCTTTGGTTTTTCGAGACAGGGTTTCTCCATGTCACCCTGGCTGTCCTGGAACTCATTCTGTAGACCAGGCTGGCCTCGAACTCAGAAATTCTCCTGCCTCTGCCTCCCAGGTGCTGGAATTAAAAGCGTGTGCCACTACGCCCGGCTCCTCTCCATCTTTTCTATGCGGTCTTCTTTTACAACTCTTATTCTTTTTACAGTTTTTGGGTTGCCATGCCAATGGTGTGTACTTTACACTTCTGGCTGTTTTCAGGGGGACAGCCCATGCTGTCCCCCTTGTTGAGAACTGTCACCACCATCTCTGAAACTCACTTCAACTTGTATAGCCCACAACTATCGACCAGGACAACTCCTCCCATCCCTGTCTATGTCTACCCCGCCCTCACCCCCAGACTACTGTTCTTCCCCCGCCCCACCTCTCTCTTCATCAGCAGCTCATTTAAGTGCAAGCAATGCTTGTCTTTTCATGACTGGAATGTTCTCAAGGTTCATCCATGTTGTAGAGGGCTCAGAGACAGACTGTGTATCCATTGGTCCATTGATGGTTGGCTCAGAGACAGACTGTGTATCCCTTGGTCCATTGATGGTTGGCTCAGAGACAGACTGTGTATCCCTTGGTCCACTGATGGATGCTGGTTGCTGCGACCCTTTGGCTGCGGTGTATGGTGGTGCCGTGGACCAGACTCTGCTTCCCGTTCATTTGGAAACATACCCAGATGTGGAATTGCTGGGCTCTGTGATAACCGTTTTTAATTTTAAAAGGGAATTTTCTAATGTCTTCCTAGTTCCCCATCTTACATCCTGAGGGCCTGTGCCAGGCCCTGGCACACAGGCTAGGAAAGCAAGGCCAGTGGGTGGGGTCCTAGAGACTGATGGCATCTGAGTTCAGGGACAAGGGATGGAGAGCAGATGACCACTCCAACAGGTCTTGGCAGAGCATCAGCGAACCATCAGAGGGCTCCCAGGAGGTCCCTGAGGTCAGGGGAAATGGCAGCTCTGTGTACTTTCCTGCTGGTCTGTATTGGAACCACCTGAGACACGAGTGTAAAATACATGTCCCAGCCTCCTGGGTTCTCTCAGGGTGGTGGAGAAAATCCACAGAGCTGCATATCATGTTCGTGGCTACCCAGGGATTTCTGCCATAGAGAGCCCCCCCAGCCATGCCTGGGTACCACTCTCATCTCCATTGCTGGGATAAATACTCTGGCAGAACACAACTTAGGGGAGAAAGGATCTGTGCAGTGGCCTACAGTTCCAGGTTACAGTCCTTCATTTGTGGGAAATGAAGGCAGGAACTCAGAGCAGCTAGTCATAACGCTCAAGGGCGGAGAGAAATGACTGCACAGATTGCTTAGAGTCCTCTGTACACAGGCCAGGGCCCAAAACCCAGGATGGATGCCACTCACTTTCGGGCCGAGTCTTCCAGTGTCAGTTAAAGCAGTCAAGACAATCCCCCATAGATATGCCCTCAGGCCAACCTCATCTAGACCCTGCTTCATTGAGGTTCTTCCCAGGCAGATTCTAGGTCATGTCAGATTACCCATCACAGGTACCATTGGCCTGAAGGGGCAGCTCTTCCAGGGTGCCCCTGGGCTCTGCTCTGCCCATGTCTTGGTCAGCTCTTTGGGTGAGGGATTCAAAGAGGAAGTATATGTATACTGGTGAAGATTGGCATAGAACATGGAATAACAAATGCCATCGAACATAGGACATGTCTGACCCATGAGAGACCCTACCATATACAAGCTGTGTGGCCTGAGACATGTAATTGAACCTTTCTGAGTCATTGTCTCCCTTTGAGTGAGGTAAGCCACACATTAGCACCCCTCGGGAGACTCCTTATAGTAATGTGTGCAAGGGTCTTACATCTAGCCTGGTTTCAAGAGTTACTGGGTGAGGGGTCCTGTTCCTGATTATACCATTTCTCTTATCATTACAAAAGGGGGGTTTGCCATCTGTCTGGAAGTGCCTGTTTGCTGATGGAGCTCATCTGAGGCCTTGGTCCTTTCCTGCTGGGACCCTGGGATTAGGAAACACTGCATCCCCAGGATATGTAGGGGGAAGTGAAGGGCATCCCTTAGCAAGACTATATCCTGGTGGGGTCATGGCTGCTGGGGAGTACAGCGGGGCTTTGGACGAGAAGCCAGGGAGCAGTCAGACCAACCCAGACAGCCCTTCTCGGCTCTCACTCTGACCCTTCCTCTGCAGTGGGGCTGACTTGCTTGCTGTCAACTCTGATGGAAACATGCCATATGACCTCTGCGAAGATGAACCCACCCTGGATGTCATCGAGACCTGCATGGCGTACCAAGGCAAGGGGGAACAGTATGTTACACCGTGGTCCTGCAGTGAGCATGGTTCCAGTGGATGGAGCAGTGCATTAGCTGGCCCTGTACCTGCCAGCCTCGTGCTCAGCTCCCAATAACTGGGACAGGTCCTTGTTATTATTGTCATCTGTATGGTTAAAAGACAGGGACATGAAAGGGCCTTGGAACACACGCCGCGCAGAGGGAGATATTGTTCTCCCTGTCACCCACACACGCGGGCGGCCTCAGCTGGCCTCCTCTCCTGTTTGTCAGCTGTGACAATCGATTCAGTCAATACTCACCATAAAGATGTGTCCCCATTTGGGAACATGGGGAGAAGTCAAGAACATTTGGGGGGTGCTACTCAGTGCCAGGCACCAAGCTGACTGCCAGGGGCCCAGATAAACAAGATGTGGGCTGTTCTTGGCTCACAGTGAGCTTGAGAGGGAAGTGCATGAAGCAGTGATACCTGCCAGTCCCAGCGCTCTGCGTTCGTGCCTGCGAAGTACCCTCTCATAGAAAAGATCCAGACCTGTCGCTGTGGCCCGAGGTCCTGCCTGGTCCTCTTCTCGCCATTCTCCCCAGATCTCCATGGTTACTATTGACTTGGCTCCTTTACTCGCTGGCCCTGCATCCCCCCATTTATTTCCTGTAGAAAGTTTTAAAATAACTTTTGTGCCAACCTGGTGAAACTGGACTCCGCAATGGAGCTACATAGCCGTTGGAGTCTAAAGGAAGTCGACCCGGGCCATCTTTCAATATAGCTACCAAAATATTTTTAAATGTGCTATATGGAAGCCATTGATTCTTTCAAGGGTTGGATGATGTGGTATGAAATGACTCTGAGTTTCTGCTGGCCATAGGCTCACGGGCACTGCTAATTGTTCTGATGGTAGGAAATACTAACTTATGTAAAGGTTAGTCAAATAGGCATGTAACTTTAAAAAACCCCTTCAGATTTACAGATTGCCCCAAATTCTACCCAAGGTAACTTGATCCCATGGTTTATTTTTGTTGTTGTTGTTGTTGTTTTTAATGGGCCATTGTGATCTCTCCTTAATGTAGTAGCCAACAGTAACAGGCACACTTTTGTTAGCTAGAGATTTGGGCTATAACACATCTCTCTGGGGTTGGAATGGCTCATGCCTAACATATAGGAGGCCAAGGCAAGAGAATTGTCACTAGTGTGGGGCTAGCCTAGGCTACAAAGTAAGACCCCCGTCTCAGAAAACGAAAAGCAAAAGGTTTTCTGGGTCCTTCTAGCTCTTCTCTAAGTCTGTATTTGAAATTAATATCTTCACTGATTTAGTCATTCTTACAAAAAGGACATATTATCTATTATGTATGGTGCTGAAAACACTGTATCTATGAGAGAAAGGAAAGCAACAGACCCTTGTCAAAAAGGGTGGCCAGAGGGTACCTGCTGGGGAGACATAGGTCAGCACCTAAATGAGGCAGAGCTGCAGTTGGGGCAACTGGAGGTGAGCAGGCGGGTGCTCCCACTTAGCAGGTAGAGCAATGGGCATGATGTGAGTGATGTTAATAAGAGGCCTACTAGGTGCCAGGAAGGAATGGGCCTTGCCCTGTAAGTTAGCCCACAGTGTTTGTGTTCAACAGACCTGGGTGACTGGCAGACTCTGGGGAGCAGGAGCTGTACCCTCCCTCTGTTCTCTTTCCTCTCTGCTTGAGACCCAGGTGTGACACTGTTGAGTAACCTCTCACCTCCGTGCAGGCATCACGCAGGAGAAAATCAATGAGATGCGAGCAGCCCCTGAGCAGAAGATGATTTCAGACATCCACTGCATGATAGCAGCGGGCCAGGATCTCGACTGGATAGATGGCCAGGGTGCCACACTGGTGAGGAGACCGGCCAGGCTGTGTGGGTTGGGGGCAAGTACCAGAACCGAGACCAGCGAGGGCTGAATTGGTCTGGTTCTTGGTAAGGTGAAATCCTATACACTTGAGACTTTGGGCCTCCTCCAGACCCCCCTGTTGCTCCTGGAATATAGAAGATTAAGGCTCAGGGTTCAACCATTCTCACCTGGGGCAGGGTATCAGGAGCTCTGATGTCCACCTGCATTGTCTCCATGGCAATGCCTACACTCTCCTCATTTGCCATTTGCCCACTCACTGACACAGTTTTGCTTTGTATCATCCATCCTGTGCCTCCTGTGCCCTCGAGAACCACAGCCTTTCTCATTCACCTTCCCCTAAGGTCACTGTAACAGATTCTACCCATCACCCCATCACTCCATCCATCTGTCCATTTATCCATCTGCCCATTTATCTATCCATCAGTCAGTCCATCCAGTCACCATATGTTAGAAGAACCTTGTCTGTGCCACAGGCTTTACTAATCCCCGGAGAGAGAAGATGACAGAGCCAGCTAGTTAGCTCCTCCGATCCTTACAAACCAGCTCTTACTGCCAGCAGCTTGAGGAAACCCTGTCCTTGCCTCCTGGCCCTCAACAGTGCAAGCTCGGTATTGGGAAGGGTCTGCCTCTGCAGTCTCTAAGTGGAAAACTGAAACAGGGCCACGGAGATCCCCACTTCAAGGTCTGGTCACTGACCTAGGCTTGGGCAAGTCATGGGCATCAGGGAGCCCAGGGGCTCCAGTTCAGCAGACAGGGCTGGGCACTATTCAGCTAACCTCACTGCACCCAGAGCTGACTTGGAGCCTCATATTAGTTGATTGGGCTTCTCTCACTTTGCCCTGAGCTCTAACCTCTGCTTCCTGTCTACTGCTGTTAGAAAAGTCCCTGCTCAGATCTCCTACTGAGCTCAGCACTGAAGAATGGGGTCAGACAATGATAGTAAAGGCTGCTGTCTTTACAGTGACCCCAGCCACTGACCCAGACATGAACTAAAGCTTTCTAGTAAACTGGAGTGTAAAAGTATCTTTTATTCGCTTGAAGTAATTGTCGTCTCTGAGGCTTACTGTGGTCTGTTAACCCAGGCCTAGTCCTGGAAGCTTCTAGCCTCCGTGCAATCTTATCTAGGCCTAGAATGTCTGCAGCCTGAGGCTTGCTGCTGAATAAGCTCACCCCTTCCTAGTTGATACTGGAGTTTGGATGGCTGGTTCAACTCGGCTGTTCTAGCTCAAACTCCTCTCCAAGCTGACTGATTCAATCTGGCTTCTCTCTCAGCCTCTGACTTCTTCTTCTTCTTCTTATTATTATTATTATTATTACTATTATTATTATTATTACATCTAAGTATACTTTAGCTGTCTTCAGACGCACCAGAAGAGGGCATCAGATCTCATTACGGGTGGTTGTGAGCCTCCATGAGATTGCTGGGATTTGAACTCAGGACCTTCCGAAGAGCAGTCAGTGCTCTTAACCACTGAACCATCTCTCTAGCCCCCAGCCTCTGACTTTTTGTTCTGCTTGGCCTCAAACCAACTCTGGTAATCTGTTCTAATCTTCTGGCTCCTTCTCTGGCTTGTTCTGTTTTCACCTGTGTCTAGCTTGTTCTCTCTGCACAACCTGCCTCTGTACAACCTTCCTCACTGCACGGCTCTCTTACGTAGCTTCCCTTTCCTCTCTGTTCTTGTGATAGCTGGGCGTATTCTATTCTGTCAGATCTTTCTCTGACTCATCACTTTGTCTTCTCTCAACTAGACATCACTTTCAAACACGGGTGCTTCCTTCTACCTCCAATGTTTGGGATTGAATATGTGTACTAAGTGCTGAAACACACCACAACTGGAAACAGGTTTTTGCAGAAAATAGTACAATTTCAGAGTTCACTGTGTGATCAAATATCCTGCAACACTGGAGGTAATAGTGTCTTCCTCACGGGACAGCTGGGAGGACTGAATGACGTTCAGCAGTTCTTGAGCACAGTTTGAAAGCTCAGTCTATACTGATAACAATTTCTCCCTATCTCTGTCTCTGTATTGCTTTGTATTTGTTAAGCAAGTGCTATATACTTGCGAACTATACCCCCAGCCCTTATTTATTTATTTTTGAGATGAGGTCTTGCTATATAGTCCAATCTGACATTGAACCCATGATCCTTTTGCCTCTGCCTTCCAAGTGATGGGACCCCAGGCAAGACTCACCATGCTGGCTCCAGCAACCCTCCTCCTCATTAGCAGTGTCCCTAGATGAATCATACTTTTTATTTCCCGGCTAAGTCCCTGCTGTTGGCCCCGTGCTTTGAGGTATCTGGCTGGCCGGCAGATTCCATTCTCCACAACTGGCAAGCACCAGACATATAAATTAGACATCGTACCATAGATTTACTCTGAAAATTGAAAAGGGAAAGCCCGCCCTTATCAGGACCTCAGAGCAACCTCTCCACGGAGGAAACACGTGACCATCAGGACCATATCCTAACCTGTGCTGTGACTTAGGTTTCCCAGTGACTTCCGTCACTGACCCTTCCCCTCCTCTGGATCATTCCCAGTCTTCAGTTGGCCTCTCTAGACTGTCACTTCCGTCCGTCTCTGTGGCTGAACAGTGGCTTCTCTTCGTCCCACCTCCTTCTCCCTCCTTCCCTCATCCTCAGGACAGACCCTGCTGCCATGCTCACCACCCAGTGCTAAGCACTTTCCTTTCTGAGGGATCAAACAAGCAGGACAACTGAGGTCTGCTGGTGGCAGCCATGGCAGGCAGCCTCCAATGGTGGTTAAGGCCTCAGCCTCAGTTGGTGGCTCACGCCCATAATCCCAGTACTTGTAAAAGCTGAGGCTGAAGAACTGTTGCAAGATGAGGGAGACTATGTTGGGCTACAGAATAAGACCTTTGCTTTGCTCATTAGCTAAACGAATGAATGAATGAATGAATGAATGAATGAATGAATGAATGAACAAACGAACGAACAAACTAGCTGGAACCTCAGCATAGGCAGTGTGAGTCTTCTCATTACAGGTATCAATTACCTATTGCTATATGACAATCGATCCTACAGGGTAGATTCTTTATAGTAAACATGTAGCAGTAAATATTTAAAGTCCACTCGCAGCTCCCAGCAGGTGCATGCACAGAACTGCACATGCCCAAGAATTCTGGATTTGCAAATAAAAAACAAGCACTTGCAACCTTTATATTTAATATACCTTGACTAGCTCAGTGGTTGGGCACTTCCAAAGCTCCCCAGGCTAGCACACACTCCCCTCAGTTATTCCCGAGTTAACATTTTCTAAATCTCTATTTTATCTTTTCTGCCCTGTTTCCTTCTGGGCAGCCCTCCCATGGGGCCACTTTCCCTTTGCACCTACATTTCAGCCATTTCACTCTTTTGCTCCTTCACAGCATGATCTATCCTTGACCCCTCTCACGGCAGACTCTTCTTCTCCCTCTCCTGTTTCTTGTCCAAGTATCCTAAAAGTCCTGCCTCTGTCCCCTGCCCAGCCATTGGCCACTGGCTCTTTATTGACCAGTCAGAAAACCAACTATTGGCAGGGACCCACAGAGGATGTATGGATTCCCATGTAAGCACAAATCTAATTTCCAATATAAACACAATGTTTCTGTGCCACGGGGGATTAAGAACGGCTCAGCCGGGTGACTCCGACCTGGCATTTCCCATGGGGTTGACCAGAGCGGAAGTCACATTTGAGGTTGGTCTCCTTCATGGTGGTTCCCACGCACAGCTGACATTAGTGTTGGCAGCTGGCAGAAGTCCTCAGTTTCTTGCTGCCTTACATCTTCTCCTTAGTGCCACCTGAGGTGGCTGCCTCCTTCATGCCCCAGCCTCAGAAACCATATACTGTCACCACTTTGTAATATCCTCTTGCTTAGAAGTGACTCAATCCAGTGTATGTTCAAAGGCAGAGCAACCTGATCCCACATTTAAAAGAAAGATATGTCAAAGAATAGGTAGGTAAATTTTCAAATGACCATTTTGGACCCCTGGGATGCCTTATTCAGTGCTAGGTGAAGAGCCTGTCTCGCCTCACCCTTCTACTTCTTTATTTCATACACAGCAATCCCCTGCAACCTTCCTGGCTGGTGTTTCTACCTCATTTTGTCCCGATCTTTGGTCCCAAGGATGCTCTGAGGCTTGGGGTGAGAAAGGACACTCTGCCTCTAATTGTGGAGCCAGCTATCTTAGGAGTGCTGACTTCTTTCCTCTCTTCCAGCTACACATAGCTGGAGCCAATGGATACCTGCGGGCAGCCGAGCTCCTCCTGGACCACGGAGTGCGTGTGGATGTGAAGGACTGGGATGGCTGGGAACCTCTGCACGCAGCAGCCTTCTGGGGACAGGTACTTCCCACCCACTGTAGAGTAGTCAGGCACAAGGTAAAACTGCCGATACCAAGTCCTTAGGGCTGGTAGGTGGTGCAGGAGAGCTAGGACCCACTAAGCCACTGGCTACAATAAATGTGGGAGATGAGAAGGCTGGGGTGAGTTGCAGACACAATGGCCAATTGCATCCTAACAGGATGAGAATCAGATTTGTCCAGTAGAAACCCCCCCCCATGCCTGCTTTGCATGGTTTCTCTAGAGTGTTTCCCAGATGTGATATCAGCCTGAGCAGCCATTCATACACACCCTACAGCTGTGGAATTGCAACTGACTCCTCCTGTTGCTTCTCCTCCTTGTAGTAAAACCCATAGATGCTGGGAGGAGGTGCCAAGCCCATCACTTCTGACAGGGCTCTCTCATGGCTCCAGGGCCCAGGGCCTCCCCTGGGAATCACCTTTCCTCCATCATTCTTTGGGTCACATTCTAAGAGGTCTTGGGTACTCTCTCCAACTCTTAGGCTTCCTGATTCCTGGGTATGGGGGACATGAACTTTTTCCTGTGTTACAGATGCCAATGGCAGAGCTGTTGGTGTCCCATGGAGCTAGTCTCAGTGCCAGGACATCCATGGATGAGATGCCAATAGGTAAGACAGCTTAATACTTAGTACATACATACTCACCAGTTCTTTTTGATAGTGAGTGGACATTGGTTGAACATGTGGCTGCATAGATAGGTAGGTAGGTAGACACATACATACATGCATACATACATACATACATATATACATACATAGATGGAGGCATAGTTTAGACAGGAAATATGATGTGGGATATATTGATGGATGGATGATGGATGTGTAGGTGGATGGATACATAAGTAGACAGGCAGACTGGGAATGAGCCTATGGATGGATGACCAGGTTAGCCAGTAGATGGATAGAGGGGTTCGGTGGATTGACTGGTGAACCTCACCACTCAATGGGGATTTCTCAGCATTGCTTCATTTCCTGCCTGAGGGATCTGCTTGTTTCTCTCAATACTCAGATCAGGGAGACTTTCTGACTCTCCCAGAGATTATCCAGGGTATGCATCCTCGTTAGCTTTCACGTGGCTGTGATAAACACTAACCAAAATCAACTTGAGAAAGAAAGGGTTCATTTGGCTTACACATCCTTATCACAGTTCATCACTGAGGAAACTCAAGGCAGGACTGATGCAGAGGCCATGGGAGGAGTCTGCTCGCCAACTTGCTCCTATGGCTTGTCCCCTCCTCCCCCCAGACCCCTTCCCTGCTTTGTTATACAACCCAGGCCCAATTCTCCAAGGGTAGCATGGCTCACAGCAGATGGCCCCTCCCAGATCAATCCTTAACCAAGAAAATGCCCCCATAGACTTGCTCAGAGGGCACTCTACTAGAGACAGTTCCTCAATTGAGATTCCCTCTTCCCAGATATGCCCAGGTTTATGTCAAGTTGACAAAACCTACCAGCTGAGCCCCTCAGTCTTAGCCGGATACTTCAGGTGTTGGGAGCCCAAGTCTCCCATTCTCCCATCCCTCAAAGGTGATCAGCAGGGGTTGTGCTCCAGAATGTTCTCAGAGCTTCTGGTGGGTTTGCATGGGTGGCCTGTGTGGTCCAGAGCCCCTACCCTGCCTTCTGCCACCGATTCCTGTACTCCCCCAGACCTGTGTGAGGAGGAGGAATTCAAGGTCCTGCTGTTGGAGCTGAAACACAAGCATGATGTGATCATGAAGTCGCAGCTGAGGCACAAGTCATCCCTGAGCCGGAGGACATCCAGCGCAGGCAGCCGTGGGTGAGTGAATGGTGCAGGGCCTCCCCTGCACATGCCTGCCCATGACTCCTGAGCACAGCTTCCTAGCACCTCCTCTGTCCTCCTCAGGAAGGTGGTGCGTCGAGCCAGCCTGTCAGACAGAACCAACCTATACCGGAAAGAATATGAGGGTGAGGCCATCTTGTGGCAGCAGCGGAGTGCAGCTGAGGACCAGCGGACTTCCACCTACAATGGAGACATCAGGGAGACCAGGACAGACCAGGAGAACAAGGACCCGGTGAGAGACCTCCTGCCCTGCCTCAATGTTGGCCACTGCCTTGGGAAGAGAACAGGGCCCAGCTTGGTCCTACCTCCTCATCTGGGGAGCATCAGAAAGAAAATAGCTGGGCACTGCCCTTAAGCAGCTGGTTCCTGTCGGATGGAGGTGGATAATGTTAAGAAAGTGACCCGTGGGTACATTAGTTAGAACTGACACCTTTTTCACACGCGATGGCCTCATAAGTGGTCATCTCTGTCATAAGTGGCAGAGACAGAGGGACTGTCCTTGGCCTGCTTGTTCCCAAATAGATCTGATTTTGAGTTCTCCAGAAGAGAGGCTTGACAGATTAGTTCCCCTAGAAGCTAAGGACCGAAACCTTCTTTTCTGGGATGTAACATTTGAGAATGGTATTTCTCAAGATGCCATCTGACTGAAGGAGGTGTTCTGGAAAAATGTAGCAGGACTATGGGACAGTCTCTGAGAAGCTGCTCCAGCAGCAGCCAGGGGCCCTGGGTTCTGGGAGCTTTCGGGAGATGGTGTGACCTTCTGAGGAAGATCAAGCTGGGGGCTTAACATGGTGGACACTCATGGGTCTGAAGTCTAGAAGTCTGAAGGTGCAGGCAGGGTTGGTTCCTTTGGGTGCTTCTCAATGGGAAGTCTGTGCTGACACCCTCTTCCAGCTTCTGGTGGCTTGGGTGTCCCTTCACCTCTGTTGTGGCTTTAGTTTCTGTCTCTGTCTTCACAAGCCTTCATCTGTGTGTATACATGATCATGCAAATTGTTTTCTTTTCATTTAAGGAGTATTTGTGTGTGGTGTATTTGCAGGTGTGTGCTCATCCCTGTGGGGCCACAGGTCTGGTATACCCTAAGTCACTCTCCCCCATTTCTTTTGAGACTGGGTCTCTCACTGAACTTGTTGCCCACTGATTAGCTACTGATTGTCTGCCAGTGAGCTCCAGAGGCCCACCTGTCTCTGCCCACTCTGTGTTGCACTTGCAGGTGCAAATGGCCACACCCAGCTTTTTTGGTAGAAGCTGGGAGTCCAAACTCAGGTCTTTTTTTTTTTTTTTTTGTCTTTGAGACAGGGTTTCTCTGTATAGTCCTCACTGTCCTAGAACTCACTCTGTAGACCAGGCTGGCCTTGAACTCAGAAATCTGCCTGCCTTTGCCTCCCAAGTGCTGGGATTAAAGGCGTGCACCACCCTGCCCAGCTCAAACTCAGGTCTTAACTCTTATGTGTCAGGCCTTTACCAACCAAGTCATCTTTCTGGCCTCTCTGTTTTCTTATAAGGGCCCCACTCATCAGATCAGGCTCCATCCTAATCTAATATAATCTCATAATTTTTTTTGAGCCAGATCATTGTCCACTGCTTGCATATGAAGCACTCGCCAGTGACATCCTTGCACTGGTTCTATTTCTTAGTCTCTAACCACAACATAACTACATAGCTACAGCCAGCCACTTTATAGGGCTTCCTATCTGGATCAGTTTTGCACAGGCTTGCCCATCCCCCTAGTTTCTTCTTGTCATCAGCCTTAATTAGGTTGATTCAGTGCTCAGTACCAGTCCCTCCATGTGCTTTCATGTGTAAGCTCATCCCAGTCCACAGGGATGGACTGGGAGCTTGCCCAAGGCTTTAGCAGCTTCTTGAATTCCATGGGTTGAGCCACTGTGGTCCAGAGGGGTCTTCAACACCCCTGTTACACCCCCAGCCAGGAACTTCTTCCCTGGCCGTGGTGATGGATTAGGGAGAGGCTGAGTCTTGAACCCACAAAGCATCAGCTTCCCCAACAGCAACAGGGCAAAAGCCCTTATCCTAATTTAGTGACTGTTGCAAAGAAAATGACTGGACTCAGACATCAAATGTGTACTTTTTTTCTCTCTCAATAACAGACCTCGAGATTTGAAGCAGTTTTATGTTTATGGGAAAATAAGTGGAGAGCTTTGGTAGATGTAAAGTGTTTGCCGTGCAAACACGAGGACATGACTGTAGATCCCAACACACACATTGGGAAAAAAAAAGCCAACCAGCTGTGATGGTGCATGCCTTGGATCCCAGCACTCAGTAGTTATAGGCAGGGTGATCTCTGTGAGTTCAAGGCCAGCCTGGTCTATATAGTGAGTCACAGGAGAGCCAGAGCTTTGTGGTGAGACTCTGTCTCAAAAAAAGGAAAAAAAAAAAGTCAGATTCAATGATATACACATCTATAGTCCTAGTGCCTGGGAGGTGGAGACAGGAGAGGTCCTAGGGCTTTCTGGTCAGTCAGTATAGCTGAACTGGTGAGCTTCAGGTTCAGGGAGAGACCTCTGGTTTTAATACACACACACACACACACACACACACACACACACACACACACACACACACAGGGTGTGGGAGGGAGACAGACAGACAGACCTCTGGTCTTAATACACACACATACACATACACACACACATATGCATATACACCTACACACACCAAGAACAAACACACACACTTACATAATTAACTAGGTGGGAAATTGCCCTCAGGTTCTCTTTCCTAACCACTTGAACTTCTGGGCTGCATGTGCTGTTGCTGGTGAGCTGGACTGATGGACACATCACAAGAGACCACCCTGTGTCGGAGCATCTGTGGACTCCATTGTTCTAGTATCACGCAAGGGGCTTTCACTGTCCCAGATGATCCCCACCGTCCTACCTGAGCCCATTGGTGACAGCAAAATGCAGCACGCGAATGGAAGATGGCAACAAAATAGAATCTGAGGGCAACTTTCTGTGTGTGTGTGTGTGTGTGTGTGCTGTTGTTGTTGTTAATAATCTTGTGCTTCCAGAGTTTTCCTTTGTCAGAAGCTCATGGGGTTGAAATTGTCTAATCTGTAGCCTTTTAAAGTGGCATTACCTACAGTTAGCTGTTCAGTATTGATGGGGGCTTGGTTTGGGGACCTAGCTTTCCTCAGACATCGAAGCCTGCAGATGCTCAAGTTCCTGTGTAAAATGGAGCAGTGCCTATGTCTAATCTACACACCCTCCTATTGCTTTTAACAGATGACTCCTAATACCCACTGCCATAGAAAGGCTGAGAAGGAAGAAAAGTACTCACAGAAACAGTTTTGTGTTTCTCTGTGTGTGAGATACTCTGTCTCTGTCTGTCTGTCTGTCTGTCTGTCTGTCTCCCTTTTCCTCTCCTTTCCCTGCCCCCCCCCGTGTGTGTGTGTGCGTGTGTGTGTGTGTGTGTGTGTGTGTGTGTGTGTGTGTGAAGACATGGCTTTGCTCTGTAACACAAGCCTTGATCCCATAATCCTCCTGCCTTAGCCTTCTAAGTCGTGGGATTACAGGTCCGTGCCTCTATGCCTGAGCTATCTCTACAGCCCTTGAAACTGATTCTTTTCTATTTAGGAACTTATTCTCTTTCTTGTTATATTTGTTGTCAACAATTTTCCAGGTTTTTAAAAGTTATGTGTCTCACGACTTTGTTTATGGTGACTTTGCAATGGGCTCCATCTTTACTGATACCAGCCGTTTCTACATTTTTGTTTATAGTTTCTGGACATTAGCTCTCTTTCAAGCTCTTATTATCCAAAGACTGTTGAAGTGTATCGGATCCCTAGATGTGAGACTCTATTATGTGAAGTGGAGATGTTCTGGAAATAGAGGGGGAGGAGCTACAATTGACTGGAGGCTGGGCTAACTAAAACTGACTTACACACACACACACACACACACACACACACACACACACACACACACACGGGGAATTTATTGGCTCACCTAACTGAAAAGGTCTAGCCCCAACAGGAACTAGATGTTCAGAATACTCTATGAGGTCAGACTCCCTGTGTCCAGCCTTCCTTGATGTCAGCTTCTCTTACGAGCAGAGAAAGCACCTTCGACCCTGTGTTTCCTCAGGGCATAGCTTACGACATCTTTACCATTTGCAGTTCTTTCAGAAACATCTTCCCAGTTGTTCTAGCTGAAGTTTCAAAGTTGAGTTCCGCTGATTCCATTTCTGTCAACTCATTCCAAGATGCTGGCAATAAAATATGCTCATTAGCCAAGCCTGGAGTCACACTTCAGCCCTGGGAGTGGGATAGGCATTGGTCTGCCCTACTATAATGCAGAGCCCGATGCCCCAGAGCTACATGGGGGTAGAGAAACAGATGAGATTGGGTGTCCCTCAGCAGAGGTGCAGGTAGCTGGTGGGTACAGACCCTCTAGCTGAATGATGATACTGATGCTGTCCTCCTGTCCCCCAGAACCCCAGGCTGGAGAAGCCCGTGCTGCTCTCCGAATTCTCTACCAAGATCTCACGGGGAGAACTGGATGGGCCTGTGGAGAATGGCCTCCGGGCTCCTGTCAGCACTTACCAGTATGCGCTGGCCAATGGGGACATATGGAAGATGCACGAGATGCCTGACTACAGCATGGCCTACGGCAACCCCGGCGTGGCTGATGTCCCCCCACCCTGGAGCGGCTTCAAAGAGCAGAGCCCCCAAACGCTCCTGGAGCTGAAGAGGCAGAGGGCCGCAGCCAAGCTGCTTAGCCACCCATTCTTAAGCACCCACCTGGGCAGCAGCGTGGCCAGGTCGGGGGAGAGCAGCAGCGAAGGCAAGGCCCCCTTGATTGGAGGCAGAACTTCCCCCTACAGCAGCAACGGGACCTCGGTGTATTATACGGTCACCAGCGGAGATCCCCCGCTCTTGAAGTTCAAGGCCCCCATGGAGGAGATGGAGGAGAAAGTTCACGGCTGCTGCCGGATCTCCTAGTGTCTGTGAACTGGAGGAGAGAGCTGCCTTGGAGAGGGGCCCCTGGAATCCAAAGCCAGTCCAACAGCCCTGACTGGGGAGGTGTCAGGGCAGCCGGGGAGAGGTGGGATCTGCTTTCTAGAGGAATGCTGACCTTACCTCATGCCCAGCTGCCCATAGCATCTCCACTCCCTCTGTGCTGCCTCCTTGCCTCACTCAATGCCTGCATCTGAAGTATAGTGGGCCGACTCACTCTGCAGTCTGATTCAGGAAGGGTGGGCCTGGGGTCTTACTTCTATACTTGGTAAAGGCTTCTTAGGACCAGGAATATCAGCTCCCTACACACGCACGCACACACACACACACACACACACACACACACGCACACAAGCACACACTTAATTTAGTGTGTGAGAATGTTACACCTGAGCTCTTGGGGAACAGATGAGGCTAAGAACTTGTGGTTATCCCCAGAAGAATGAATGAGTTCAAGACAGTCTTGGCACCACTGCCAACTGGCTCCCACTGGGGAGAGGCCTGCTCAGCTGAGACCCACAGCTCTGAAGTCATATCAGGCTGGGTCACTATTACACCTAGCAAAGACAGGAAGTCCTATGGGTTCAGGGAAGCCGGGAATCCATAAGGATCAGGTTAGTGGGTCCAGGCCTGCTCCCCACAGACTTGCTGAGAGCTGTTCTCATAAACATGTCAATAGGAAGGTGGAGAACTGTTCAAAGGTCAAATGGGAAAGCCAGGCCATCCAGACTTCCGTGGGAGCACAGGAGTTGGGTAGGGTGCAGCATATCGGTATTTTCCAAACTGTGTTTGGTAAAAAGCATTCTTTGAGGCTGGGAGGTTACTGAATTTGCCTTCTCCCAAGATAGTGCCACACTTGGATTTTATTGTCTGGTATTTGAGAAATGAATTTCATCAGGAGCTTCTGTGGGACTGGGGGCTCCCAGGGGGAAGGTGAACACGTTGCTGAGAACACTGTGGTTAACATTGACATAACAGCATCCTAGCGGGTCTTTGTGGTTTTCGTGCTGTTTGGGCCAGCCTGTCTCAGCCTGGCCTTCTCAACCTGAGCCATCCCATCGGGCGGTTGAGGCTTGCCCCCCACCCTCCCACCTGACACATTGAGTCCGCAGAGTGAATGCTCAGGCCCACACCCCTTCAAGCTTTGCCTTTTCTGTAATGCTGTGTAAGACATGTTTGCCAAGCGTCACTTGTCGGCTCTTGCCAGGAGGTCTCAAAGCTCCCAGCCTGCTTTTTGTGGCGTGGTAATGCCCAAAGCTGCAAACTGAGGTGCCCATGGCCACTGTCCTGTGCTGTATTCGGGAGAGTGTGGCATGGCTGGAGTTGGCTATCATCCCAGCTGTACAGCTTTGCTGCCCTGTCCTCTTAATGCTGGGGAAGGAAACCCACACCATGTCACCACTACGCTTTCCCACAAACCCATTGAAATTGTGCCCCGATTCTCGAGTGCGACACACTGGCTCTGCCAAAACCTTCTGGTGTAACTAGCAAGCTACGAGTTGGTTCCTTGCTCTGTGCTCTTTTTATTTGTCCTCAAACTACCTCCTTAGAGCCCCAAGAGGGTCCCTACGTCATTCAGATGTATGGGACAGATACCCACTTCTTTATAGCCCACTATGCCATACCCTTAGTAGTTAGGCTTGTCACTTGTTGGTCTCTGTCTCCACGGTGGCCTCAGGACCTCAGTAGACTAGAGATGAATCAGGACCTGACTACATTGGGAAGATGCTTTATTAGAACCAGGAGTGTGGTCCAGAGAGCACCCTGGAGGCTGCTGGATGCACAAGGAGGTGCACAGCACTAGGCATCTCTACCCCAACTCCAGGACAGATGGAATCCGTCCTGGTGGAATAACAGGAGACTAACGGGTCTCAGCTAGGCTCTGCAGCCCATGGCTGAAAGAGGAGATGATCAAAACACACACCTGTGGCTTTAAACGTTTAGCTCTGACAGACACTGAAGTGCCTCTGGAGATGATTTTAGCCACAAGGTGGGCAGTTGCCCAGGCAGCCAGCTGCATCCTCTTAGGAGTCAGCTGCCCAGGGTTTCTGAGCTCTGTGCTCAGGGGCCAGAGAACGAAGGCATTTATTGCCATCTCTGAGCCATTCAGGCCATCTCTCCACACCCAGCACTTCTTTCTGCCTCCTGGACCATTCTGCTCTACCTGCGGGGTGGGAAACTCAGCTGCCGCCTGCATGGGAGTTAGTCCCAGATGGTGTGGACTCACGGGCTTTTGTTAATGTTTTTCCACCTGGGATAAACAAATGTTCCCTGTTCAGGTTCCAAGTCCCCAGGGCACTTTGTGACTCTTTGGAATATTGAGAGCCACAATGAGGAACAGTCTCCAGCGCACGAGCCAGGGTCACCCACCCATTCACTCATGTGATCTATTGAGGTGCTGAGACACACCAGATGTGCTGTTAGTTTCAGCAGATATTGGACTAGCCTGGCAGTGAAGACTTTGATCTCTTGAGGACCATGGGCATCCCCAGACTCATCCATTCTAATCAGAGTGCCTCCATGCCAGACCAGTGCCCCCGTGCTTTGCCGCACCTGCAGTTCTTAAGAGTGTGAATCTCTTTGTCTGGGACACAGCTTTCTGGCCACTCCTAGATAACATTTGCCACTAAGTGAAGAGGCTAGATCTCAGGTACCAGGCAGACACTATACAGGTCCATCTAGAGCCTTCAGAGGTAGCCTTCAGGCTAGCATCCATGGAGAAGAATAGAACAGCAGTCTAAGGTCAGTGCCTGGAAGAACCAGAGGTCTGCAATTTGCTGTCAAATACATCCCTAGCATTTACAGTCCTCTCCTGCTCGTTTTTTGACTCGTGAATCATACAGTCTTCTCCCCTACACCACCAATGGGTGTTGGGAGGGAGAACAACTACTTCTCTTCAAATGAAACATTTCCATGTGTGCCAGCCTCTCTCCCTGGAAGATGTGGATCCAAGGGCTAGGGGAAGCCTGGCAAGGTTGACCAGATGGCTCATGCCTACTGAAGACATCTACTTCCAAACCAGGTGCCCTGCAGTTCCCTGTGAGCTGTGGTTCCTTGCACCCACCTATGCTCCCCAAACTATTAGAAATTGGTAGCTATCACCAGATTGTGAATTTCTGGCCAGTAGCTCAGGGAATTGGAATGAATCCTAAACCCAGGTCTGCTGAAGACTTTGGGGACATAGTTCTTTATCAAATATGCAGTGTTAATGAAGCTTCTCTGTACAATTTGATTAACTTGTAGACATTTGGGAAGCTTGCCAGAGTGTGTCCCTCAGGCAAGTGTAGTGGCACACACCTTTAATCCCAGCACACAAGAGGCAGAGGCATGTGGTTGTATTTCTGAGTTCGAGGCCAGCCTGGTCTACAGAGTGAGTTCTAGGCCAGCCAGGGCTACACGGAGAAACCCTGTCTCCAAAAACCAAATAAAAAAATAAAATCAAATATGGCCTCTGGGTTGGGTTAACCCAGTCTAGCTTTGTAACAATGTGAGACTCTTGGTTCTTAGTGTTCGATACCCTCTGGTCCTGGGCGTTGTCTCGCACCTGTTCTTCCAAAGCAGGATACTGGGATATTTTCCAGAGGGGCCATCCTTATGTGATGTTGGGACACTGTCTGAACTGTCGCTATTGAAGCCTGGTGATATCCCCTTCTTCCCCAGGGCACAGAAAAGCCAAGGGTCATATGTCCAGGGCCAACAGCTCCACTGAAGTGACCCATCACTTTTCTAGAAAGCCCAAGACCTCTCCCTTGTTGACCAGAGGGCCTGCTTCTCATGGGCACTTCAAATGCCACTGTGTGGGGCCTGGCTCTGCATACCCAGGAATAGTCGGCAGACACCCAGTCCTCCGCAATAGTTCACCAGACCAGAAGCCACTGATGTACAGAGAACACTTAAGAAAAAAAAATGTATTTTATGTGAAAAAAAAGTTAAAACTCTGTATACTGTATCAGCAGCTTTGTGTAAAAAATGGCAATCAAAAGAGTCTAATATATTTAAAACTTTTTTTAAAAAATATTCTCATGGATCTTTGATATTGTACTGAAGCAGCTCCATGCCTCCAAGATGGGGTCTGACCATGTCACCAAGGGGCCTGTGCCTCTGGAGTTACTTCCAGCTGCCAAGGCCTGTGACGGAATTCGTTGCTATGGATTTTTAATTAAGATTATTAAATTCCTTTTAATAACACCTGTTGGTCTGACTGTGGTTACTGCTGTGCCCTCGTGTGCATGGGACTGGTTTGAGTTCCACAAGAGATCGTGCCAGGGAGGCTTCCAGACATGGTCGCACCCAGAAGGCTTCCCTAGGAGGTCCCCAAGACAGGGGAGCTTTGGAGATCCATAGGTGGAACTAAAGAGGTTTCTAGATTGGGAGACAGTGGTGAAAACTTAATGAATTTAAGGAAAGATAGGTGATCAGTGTCGGGCTTTATTCTGTCAAATAGTCCCTTTGAAGTCACGTGGTATCCTACAGCAGCAGTTTGATTACAGTTTGGTGACACATTTATGGTATCAGGGTGCTCCCCCCACTCCGTTCCACACTCGGAGCACACTGGCTTGTCCTGGGCCTTCCCATGTTCCTCTCTGGGCTTTTTCATTTAGCTTACAGTGGAGAGCAATGCTCTACGTCATTCAATGGGATCATAGATTATGGTCTCTGATTTTCCTTGCTTTTAACCCAGGAAATAGAGGCAAAGACACTGCGTGGCTGGACAGCCCCAGGCCTGGCCCCTGTCCTTATTACACGCAAGAACTGCTTTGATTTGATAGAGGAAGGTGGCCTTCTGCATCCTGGATGCCAGAGTGGGGACACACGAAGCTCTTGCCTTTGGGCTTGAATGACTTCCCTGAGTAGGCTGGGACCAGGAAAGGAGGGAGAGAGGGAGAGGAGATCCTCACAGCAGTACTGATTTGTTTTAAGTTTACAGAGGTAGAGGCAGGGGATTAGAAAGCCAAGGTTATCCTTGATGTGAGAAAGGGAGAGAGAGAGAGAGAGAGAGAGAGAGAGAGAGAGAGAGAGAGAGCGCTTAAGTGAAGAAGTGGGTACTGCAGTGGATTAGTATATAGATGTACATGTATGTGCATATATATATATATATATATATATATATATATATACACACACACATATATGTTTGCAAGGTCTTCTGTGACTTAGGATTGACTTGAATTTGCTACACAGCAAATTTGCTATATGGCTTGAACTCCAGATTCTCCTAACCTAACCGCCCATGTGCTGGGAGTGTGCCACCACCCCCGGCTCTGCACCACTGGGACAAAAAGAAATTTATTTAATTTTTATTTATTTAATGTGTATGTTTGTGTACCACGTGTGCATACAGTATCAGTGCATACCTGAAAGAGCATCAAATTCCCTAGATTATAGGTGGTTAGGGGCTGCCAGGTCCTCTGGAAGTGCTCTTAACTGATGAACCACCGCTCCAGGCTCTGTCTCTGTCTCTTTGTCTCTCCCCCTCCTTTTCCCTTCCCTCTCCCTCCTCTCTCTCTCTCTCTCTCTCTCTCTCTCTCTCTCTCTCTCTCTCTGTATTGATGAATAAGTTAATGATTAGATGCAGGGTGGGATGGCAATGACGTTGATCACACCAAAATAAGCGTGTCCAGGAGCAAGTCCTACCTACCCCTCGTCCGAGTCCTTGAAGCACCACTTTGTGGGGCAGCCGGCAGGGGGCGTGCTCGGACAGTGCGCGGCTCTGTCCCGGGTTGGCAGGGTTCTGGCGCCGCTAGGGCGGGGTAAAGTCAGATTTAAATTCCGCTCAGCCATCAGGCAGTGAGAGCAGAGGGTGGGCGGGTCCTATCTCAGGAGCAACCAATAGCAATGAGGGGGCAGAGCCTCTGGTGCGCACGGGAGACAGCCAGCCAATGGGATTGCCGGGGCGGGGCGGCGAGCCAATAGAGCGGGCTGGTTTGATTCAAAGGTGCCTATAAAAATCTCAGACGACCACTGCAGTCAAGTGGATCGGTTCTGGGCACCACCATGGCAGGTCGCTGCGAGCTGTTGGACGACCTTCCCGCGGCCTGCCTGTCTCCGTGTGGGCCGCCCAACCCCACGGAGCTGTTCAGCGAGGCGCGGCGTCTGGCCCTCGAGCAGCTGCTGGCCGGTGGCCCCGACGCCTGGGACGCCTTCTTACGGCGCGAGCGGCTGGGCCGCTTCCTCAACGCCGACGAGGTGCGCGAGGTTCTGGGCGCTGCGGAGCGGCCGGGCGAGGATGGGGCGGCGGTAGCCGAGGAGTCGTTCGGTTCCTCTCACGACTGCTCGTCGGGCACCTACTTTCCGGAGCAGTCGGACCTGGAACCGCCGGCGTTGGAGCTCGGCTGGCCCGCCTTCTACCGGGGTGCCTACCGCGGTGCCACGCGCGTCGAGGCTCATTTCCAGCCCCGCGGTGTGGGCGCCGGAGGCCCGTACGGCTGCAAGGATGCGCTGCGCCAGCAGTTGCGTTCCGCCCGAGAGGTGAGCGGCCCCCGGAGTCCCCCACACGCCTACGAGGCAACTCAACACCGGATCCCTGGCCACCTTGGCAGCGAGTAGGGGAGGAGCATCGGCCTTTTGAAAACTGAGTCGTGTCGTAGTTCCAACTCCTGTTATTGGTACCCCTGGGGCAGGGCGACTGTTAGTTCAGACCAAAGTGGACTGCAGAATTCCAGGGACGTCAGCTGACATTAGATCTCACTTTCAGGAACTTTTAAGTAAAAGCTTAGCTTTACCCAAAAGATGATACCCGGAGACCATTGGGAGATCTGTAATTGCCACTTTTCCAGGCATCTTAATGTTGTAGACAGATAAATTCGAGCAGTCGGTTCAACTCTTTCCCTTCTGTGAGTGAGTCGGGTGGGAGATATTTTTAACCCACAGTGCCTGGGACTGTTCCAGGTAGCATTGATCCAAAATGCAAATATTTGTGCATTAGATAAGCCACTGGTTACAATGGGTTTTTATCTTAGCTAGTGTCAGACTGCCCGGAGTGGCCTGGTGGTGGGGTGAAGAGTCTGGCCTGCCATAGATCAGGGTTCCACTTGGGAGGGTGTGGCTACAAGTTTGCATGCTGGTGAACACTGCTCAATTCCCAGACTTTATGGCTGTGCCGGAAACATGACCGGCCAAGCCTCAGACCATGTCAAGACCTGGCACCTCTATCTGTTAGGGTGCAGATCAGGTTGGCATCACCAAGTCTAGGAGCAAGTTTGTGTTCTGTTTTTGTCTTTGTCTTTCGATTTCCTCTCTTCAAGACAAGGTCACTGTAACCCAGGCTTACCCCGAACTTACAGGCTTCAATTTCAGGCAATCCTCCTGCCTCTGCCTTCCTGGTGCCGAAGCCAGTATTCTAGTGCTGGTTCTGTACCTGTCTGGCAGGACTTTGATGATAAGAATGTAGGTGAGCGAGCGTTTTTGCTGTTCAGGGAATAGTATGGCTATGGCTGGATCCGCGTTAGGCCTGTGGAGCTCTGGGTGGGCTGAGGGTCCATTTGATGCTGGAAACGTTTCATGTGTGGGTTCAGTACAGAATTATAAAGAGGAAGAGGCAACATTGTGGACTAAGGGTGCATGCCCAAAGTTCCCCTCTGGGAGGAGAACTTGAGCACTCCTTGGGGACACCTTGAGAAGGAACGGCCTGGTCTCCCGGGAAAGGCAGAGGTGTGGGCTGCTCTAACCTTTTGCTCAGTTGGGTGAAGGCACTAGAGCTAGAGGTCAGAAGAAAAACTTGCCTTAAAAGGGATCATGGAGACAGCAGAGACGTCCCTATCTTTCTTGCAATCTGAAGAACATCAGTGGTTGGGGCCTCCTGCTTCCCTCTGTACCTACTTCCTTTACACCTCTCCTAGATCCCTGTCACTGGAAGCTCGGCTTTCCCACGGAGAAAGGTGGTATGTTCCTTTAAACCCAGTGAGCATTTTTCATATATATGCCAAAGTGCATACTTACACAGAGCCTCTCAGTTGTCACACTGCCAGGGCTGGGGCCACAGGGGAGTGGGTGTGGTTCTCGTCCTTAGTTTGTGAGGGACTGGGGATGAGGAGATCGCCACAGGCAATGAGGAAGGAGCTGGAAGAAAATCTGGAGTGGCAGTGACTGAGTTGAACCGAGAAGGAAGCATGGAACTGCCTATCTATGGAGAGGATAGGGGCCAAAAGTGGGAAAGATGGTCGGGGTGGTGTTCCTAGCAGTTAAGTCTGACCTGAAGGGTTTAGGTTTAGGAGGCTGAGGTGGCAAGGAGGCCAGAGACATCCTTGCAAGACGCAAGAGTCTGGATTAAGGCAGGGTGGGCAGGAAGCCAGTTTTAGGCAGAGTTCCTTGAATTTGAGCCACGACGAACTGGGGTAGAAAGGCAGGGGAGGAAGGCATATGGACAGTGAGGAAGCTTGAAGGCTGGAGGTGTAGCCAGCCCTGGGGCAGGACGGACCTTAACGCGCTGGAGGTCTTGGGTTCGAGCACACACAAAGGGGGAAAAGGAAACACGCGGAAGGTTGATAGCTCTGCCTCCTTGGTTCCCATAGAGAACAGCCGAGCTCTGCTGAGATTACAGGCCTGTGCCGCCAAGCTGGCCGAGGCTGAGACTTGCTGGCTTGTGTAGGCAGTGATGGAACTACACTGGAATACAGGAAGGAAAATAAGGAATAAGCTGCCAAAGGAGTATGGTGTATATGAATTAGGTTTAATTTGAGGCATGAGGCCATCTCTTTAAGAGAAAAAAAAAATGAGTCAATAAAAATTGTTTTCTCACCGCCTTTAATCCCAGCAGGCAGACACAGGCAGATCTCTATGAGTTTGAGGCTAGCTTGGTCTAAATTGCAAGTTCCAGGCCAACAAAAGCTATATGGGGTGGGGGATGGGGGTGGGGGTGTATCTCAAAACAAACAAACAAACAAACAAACAAATGCTTTCTTTTGCCAGACAGTATTTTCAGTAACCTTGAAATTGTTGATTATTCTGCCCACTTTACAGAGGATGAACTGCAGCGCGGAGAATCTAGGTTGCTTCTAGAGACGATGGAGCCAGGACTTTGCCCAAGGCAGACTCTGAGAATCCCCATTAACTACAGTGTTGTGCGTGAGCCCTGTGGGAGAAGTGTCCTGTCCCTGGGTGGAGGAGGACTAGCTACTGAGAGGGATCAGAGGACTAATTTGCTGGCTGTGTCACCCTGGCCATGTCCTTTGAAGTGCATTGCTCGTGACAGGGAAGGCTGTGACAGTTCATATGTCAGGTGTTTCCAGATGTCTGATCTGCATGGGGAAGGCAAATATTTGGGGCTCTAATTGAGTTCTTTACCCAGATTACCTCCTCGTCCTCCCAAGGCCAGAGAAGCTGCACTTAAGGACATAGCAGACGCATCTAGGTCAGGTAGCTTGTTGAGCATGGTGAGGCAGAGCTGGGTGCAGTGTGTGCCCGGCTCCAGGGCCAGTACTGTGCTTGCCAGGTTGGTTTTTCATTGAACCCACTAACCTCCTCCCTCAGCTTCTCGAGGGCTGGAATGTGCCTCCTTGCCAGACAGGGCCCACAGTTAATCCTCCTCTCCACAGCCCCCCTGCTTCCCAGTGGCTGAAGGTTTTAAACAGTTCCCCAAAGATTGGGACATCGAATGCCCATGTTGCATATCTTATAAACAGAAAAGCAGTGATGATAGCAAGAGCTGCCTGGGCTGTGAGCAGTAGAGCTGTGCGCATGCTACACATCAATCAATCAATCAATGCTTGACTTTTTTTTTTTAATTGTAAAAAGAATAGGGTGACCTGTTTTAAGAAGAAGAATCAAAGCGGCAGAGACCTTTAAGTTGGGAAGATCGTTTATGACCTCAAGACAACGTAGGTCCCTGGTGCTTAGGTTTTATAAATCACCATGCATTTTCCCTGACTCGGGCAAGACAGACCAGCTATTTCTAGTACCTGAAACAAATAAAGAAATCTAGTAGGTGGCTGAGGGAAATGTGAATTCCCCAGGGTGGGGTGGGGGTGTCCCATGTAGTGAGCCCAGAGGTGGGGACCAGGCGGCACTGGAGTGGGGTCAGATCTAGCTGCTTGTCCCCTGTAGCTTTACCTGCCCTCAGTGAGGAGTTCTGTGCACCATCCTAGATTCTCTGTGCTGGACCTGGAAGGAGCCTAGATACCCAGGTTTTATCACCAGCACACAGCATAGCAGGCCAGGGGTGTTTGCCGGGCGTCGGGAGTATCTTTCTGAATGGATGGCTCTGGGATGGCTTTCTCCGGCAACTCTGGCTCCATGGACCCTCCCTGGGCATCTGACACATAGTTGGTCCTCAGTATATTTCATGGAGGCCTGTTAAGCCCTTTCCATTCAGCCTTATGTTTTTTGGGGGGAGGAGAGAATGAAGCGGTAGGCTGAGAAACTAAGCAGTTTAGGTGATTCTTTCTGCCACCTAGTACTTGGCGGAGCTGTGACCCTGCCTGGAAGTGCCCCTGGTCAGGTGCTTCTGATGTGCTTGTCCCGGAGTGCTGGTTGTTGTTCCTACTCGCTCCCTGCTTTCTCTCCCCAGGTCCCTCATTTTGAGATGGGTTTGATGTGTAGTCCAGTTGAACTTGATCCTCCAGCCTCAGCCTCCCTTGCAGTGAGACACTAATGGTACCCAGATATCACGGCTTCTGGGTGGGAGTTCCTAGGCCAAGCTCATTCTGCCTGGAGAGCTGACACTTCTCCCACTTGTTCTTACCAGCTGCTGTTCCTTATACGCTTTTGTGCGGCGAACACACTTTTGAGCATCCTTCTGATAGCTAGAGAGTTAGTGGTGCCTCTCTTTGCATCATGGAGGATTCCAGCCAGGAGGAAGAGCAGCTGAGGAGTCTGTTGGAGGCTCCTGGCGCGTGTATGAGGATGTTCTGAAGGACTGAGCTCTCCTGAGCTTGCCCAACCCTCCCCTGTGTTACCATAGAATCTGTGCTATGGGATCAGTTCCTAGTCCAGATGCCCACATCAGCCCCACAGGGTTTCTCAACCTCGCCACTGTTGGCATTTGGAATGGATGGTTCTTTGTCCTGAGGCCACTGTCCTGTTCACTGTGAGACTCTGAGCATCTCTGTCCCCATGCCCTACACACTCTTAGCACTTCTCTCCTCTAAGTAGTTATGACCTTCAAAGCTAGCCTGCAGAGGGGACCACACAGCGGTTCTAATTAGTAGTCAGCATTCCTGGTCTGCCGGAGAAGCAGCTCAGAGGGGTAGCGATGGTTGAACAACACTGTGGATGGATTGGATGCCACCACAAAACAGTACCTCCACAGTTCCCCTCTATTCTTCTAGGTGCCATTTCATTTGTTTATTCTTATTAATTTGGGGAGGGTTGTTTGAGACAGGGTCTCACTAAGTAGCCCTGACTAGCCTGGAACTTGTCATGTAGACCAGGCTGGCCTTGAACCCGCAGAAATCCGCTTACCTCCTGTGTACCACTGTGCCTGAGTTGCCTTATTGTTATCGTAGCTCTTGAGACAGCAGGATCCAGAATTGAAGGTTAGCCTGAGCTATGCAGTAGGAACTTGTCTTTAAAAAAAACCACAAACAAACGAGGTCCTGGCGTAAATGATACCAGCCTCTAGAGGGGGGAATTTCTGCTGTATGCCCCACTGACCTAGTTGTAACACTCCTGAGTCTGGCTCACAGAAACACTGGCAAACACAGGACTGGAGGCATACTGATTATTGTAGCTCCTACCACAGGCTCAGAAAGAACTCATGTCACAGCAGAGGATTAGGGAAGAAATTAGTCTGTGTACATCATGAAGGACCCCATGGCTCTCAAGACAAATGAGGCAAGCTCTGATTCAGAATGTGCAGATAGCGTGGGCCAATACAAGTACTGATGCTTAAGTACATGTGATCATTTAAGTTTGTATAAATTAAAACTAAATTTAAACCTTAATTCCTCTGTCATCTGAGAAGGTTCTCTTGGTCAACACTGTCCAGAGTATGTCATTGTCCAGCCTTTTATCTACGTATGGATGTGAACATATGATACTGCTTAGATGTGAAGATATGGTACTGCATAGATGTGAACATATGATACTACATGGATGTGAACATACGATATTGCACGGATGTGAACGTATGATGCTGCATAGATATGAACATATGGTACTGCATGGATGTGAACATATGATACTGCATGGATGTGAACGTATACTGCATGGATGTGAATGTATGACACTGCATACTCCCACATGTACTTGGAAGAATAACCTAAAGCCAAACGATTGGAGTGATTTATTCCCCTGAGAGAAAAGGAAAGAAAAATAGGAGGGGACATAGCTTGTTTTACAGATTAAATTTTTGAACAGGAAAATGCTTTGCATAGTTAAACACTTAAAACTCCCCCCCCCCCCAAAAAAAAAAGGCTACTTGATTTTCCCAGTGTTCCTCCTGCTGGGCCAATGGTGAAAAACTGCTAATAAGTTTACCTTTTGCTCTGAAAATTTACATTCTCTTGTTTTTAATCCCAGAAGACTATATCAAAGTAGTTTAAAAGTTTTTTTTTTTTTAGAAGTCTCAGTTTTAGGCCCATTAAAACATGTAACAAGTGGTGGCTCCTGACTGTAGTTAGCATTTTGGAGACTGAAGCAGGAATATCTTCAGTTTGAGACTAGCCTAGGCTAATACCAAGACCTATCTCAAAACCAAAACCAAAACCATAAAACACACTGGGGTAAATGGTATATTTGGTTTTAGCAAGAAAAGTCTCTAGGTGACTGAAGACGTGCTCAGCACCGGGCTGACACATCATACAAGGCTTTGGCAGAGTTCCAAGCATTCTGTACCCCTGATCTGCCTTTATGACTCTGGGTAGGAAGGGAGGGAAATTGAGGCACACGGGGAAGGGGTGATTGACATGTGCTTCCTGCTAGAATGAGAACAGGAATGACTGGCCTGCAGTGGCTCCTCCAGGCCATGCATGTGCCCGGTCAGAGGGCGGGCAGCCGGTTTCAGGGCTGTGTGGCAGCAGGAAGGCCTTGTTTCAAGGACACCGAATCTCTGATTACATGTCTTATCCATCGATAGTGGTAGAGTCAGGACTAACAATATAGCAGCTGCCACCGAGGGTTTTCTCATCAGCTGAATCACCAAAGGGTATGAGGTGGGTGGAATTATGTGCACATTCTAGAAGCCAGTACACCTAACTTGTGACAGCCTACCCAGTTCTGCAGAGAGAAGGAGGTCAGGTTTATTCTGCAGTCCGATCACATGACAACTGAGCTTCACAAGGTTCCCTGATCAGTGTAGCTCTGGCTCTGTCAGCAGAACTGCAGAAGAAAGGGTGCCCAGCATGCTGGGGTGTTGTGAGACTCCTTGGCAGACAGTCATCGTGTTGTTAGAAGTTGTCCTTCGTGGTGGACTTGAACCTGTGGGCTTTGTGGGATACTTTACTGATCCTCTCAGGATTACTGCAAGTTCCTTTTTTTTTTTTTTTTTTTTAAGATTTATTTATTTATTATATGTAAGTACACTGTAGCTGTCTTTAGACACTCCAGAAGAAGGCATCAGATCTTGTTACAGATGGTTGTGAGCCACCATGTGGTTGCTGGGATTTGAACTCCAGACCTTCAGAAGAGCAGTCGGGTGCTCTTACCCACTGAGCCATCTCACCAGCCCGCAAGTTCTTAGTAATTATGAAATCCACATGCTCAGCATGTGTCTTGTGTTGGGTTTTGGAGGGTTGGCACTTCAGCCCCTTAAGTGTGTCCCTTGACCCCATTATCTAGCCCTTCCAAGTTTGTAAGCTGGGCGTGATGGCTAATTCGGCTTTCGAATCTCTGGAGATCTCTTTGAGCTTTTGGGCTAAGTGGCAGGGGCCAAGATTCCAGCTCTGCCTAATATGTAATGTAAACAGGCTCTCAGCTCTGCTCTGTCAGGAGACAGAAACCTGTGGTCACTTGTGGGCTCCCTAGGCCTTGCTGAAAATCAGCGAGGGTTTCTATTAAGGGACTGATGATAGGCTTATGGTTTGTCACTCAAGCTAAACATGGGGGGCTGGGCACATGGGTGGCCCCTCCAGATGTGGCTTGAGGAATCACAGATAGTGTAGTATGGATTCCCCTCTCGCCCAGCTTCTGACTGCTTCACGGGTACCTGGCAGATAGGTCTGACCCTCTTTGCAGTCACCATACTTCTAACCCGGAGAGAAGGGGCCAGCTCCATGCAGCTCAGACTGAGAGAAGATGGTGCCTTAGGGTAGCTGTGGGCGTGTTGCGGGGTGGGTACCCCTAAAGCGAGAGTGGGCTCAGTGACGGGTCTGTGCTGCCTTTCTAGTCCAGGTGTTCTGTGGCTTTGCAGTCTGCAGCACAAGATCTTCAGCCAAGGGAGGCATTGCGCCACAACTGCTGTGCTCTGCAGTCCAGAGCCCACCGTACGTCAACCTGACACCCAAATACAGATTTTATCAGCCTGGCAGGCCTGGGGAAGCAATGCACACTAATGAGCTCAACTTTTGCTGTGGAAATGCCCACTTTTCCCAGTGGGTGTGTCCACCCAGAAAGCAGGACTGGCTTGGTGGAACTGAGGCTAGCCCAGCCAATTCTGTAAAGGACTGTCCTTCCTAAGAGGTGACAAGCTGCAGGCCTGCTCCAGCTCCGTAGGGCTTGGCTATGAGGACAGGGCTCCGGGTAGGCATCTAGGGAGGGCAGGCCTTGAAGGAAGGAACCCTTTCCTGTGCTGGTCTCCGGATCGATAAGGCAAGTCTTCCGAGGACCCTACTTTAGTAAGAAAGGAGGCAGTGCTGGGGAATGGGGAAAGTAAGACATTCCTTCGCCCTCAGATAGCCTGAGTGAGGCAGGCCTTCACATTTAGCCTGTGGAAGGTTGCAGCTTTAAAGTCAAGGATGCATGAGCCGAACTGCAAATTACTACTCAGCAGCCACCGCAGGTGTTGTTCGTACACCTGTTTTATTAATTGGGCAATCAGAACTCTTGGCAGGCCTTTGTGCTCTGGGCCCTGCTCCCATTCTGCCTCTGGTGGCCTTCTCTAACCCTGCCAACTGGGCTGGGTTCCTAGTCCCTGTTTGAGTAGCCCCCAGGGGGTATTCATCGCCCATCATTCTGCATCTCTTGGCTTCTCCTCCTTTCTCACTTGACTGGCCCATCAGCTAGCTGTGTGCAGCTCACAGGGGCTCTGCTGACCATCGATCAGGGAGGCCAGCAGGTCTGCACGGGTTTCTCTTCCCTTCCTCCAGGGGCTCTGTTCCAGTGCCTGTGTGCACTCTGGAGAGCCAGGCCGAAAGGTCTCTCACCAGCTTGGATGTGTTTCTGTGGCCCTGTGCCCATGGCTGGGCTCTCCCATGACTCCATTTGCTCCCCCAGTGGGTGGCTGACCCAGAGATTCTCAGTGCTGAGTTAGAGGCAGTAGGTTCAGGCCTCTACTCTGCGACAGCACCGGCTCTTCTAACGTCATCTCTCTGTATCCTCTCCCTCTGCAGGCAGTGTGAACAAGAAGGGCTGACATGGATTCCAGAGCCTTCTCCCATCTTATACACCCCTCTTTGCCAATCGCATCCCGTGGCTCCCCTTCCAGCCACACTGGCATGCACCCTGTCCTTCCCATGTGGTTTCCTGTTAGAGCGCCCTTCACTTCTCCCATGGCCTCCTGCCCCAGGGAGCTAAGATTACAAATCCGTGCAATCAGGCCTGGCTCCTTATCTTATCTGTGGTTCGGCTCTCTTATTTACCTCTCCCTCCTCTCTCCCAGTGTCTCTGTTGTCTCCCCTCACAAGGCAGCTGACTTATTGCTCCCTGCAGAACATGTATGCCTCATTCTGCTCTCCTCATCCAGGTGCTATCAGCCCTGGGCAGCCATCTCTGCCCAGTGCAGGCCAGCCTGCCTTGGACTCAGAGGCACCAGCTGCCTAACTGAGCCAAGCCCACTCCAGACTTGCTCTCCTTCAACCATCTCAGCAGTGCTGTTATCCTGGCCTTCTAGAAGGGAAGGAACCCAAGGCTGAGAGAGGTCAAACACCAGGTCACACAGCTGGCAAGTGTCATGCTGAGCTCCTGTCCTGGCTTTTGCCTTTAAACCTTGTTAACAGGCCCCAAGTAGACACAGGCTGTGTGAAAGCCGCCAGGGCCTTTAAGCTTCTGAAGAAGCCACCAACCCTTAGCTGGCTTCAGGATTTCTTTTTAACCCTATAGATGCTTACGGGGTACAAGCCTGTCGGTTACTGTTTTGAGGTCTCCACCATGGAGATGAATCCTTCCCTTGGAGGGCTCTGCTGCAGTAGAAGGAAGGGCATCAAGTCTGAGAAGCAGCTGGAATTCTCAGCAGAGTGGCTAATGTGATTCAGAGACAAGGGATTGTTTTACTGTTGAGTTTGGTAGATGGAGAAGCCCTGACCACTCCCGATTGCAAAACAGCTCCCAAATGCTGGCTTCCTGACTGATCTGTAGGGACTTGTTCTAAGCCTGGATGTTTTTATAGCCCTGCCTCCCTGCCTGGAATTTCTGAGCGCCCTTGAAGCAGGCCATGAGGCTCTGCTGCCAGTGGTACTAGCTTCTGTAAACGAAGGAAGGAAACTGGGGGCTGGGCAGCATCTCCCTTGTGAGGGGCTGTCTGGGCAGCTGCAGCCCCACACAGGTGACTGGGTGGTGGGGCAGACACCAATGGTCTCTTGGACCCTGCAGCTGTGCAGTTGTTTAGGTTTTACTGCAGGCCTGTTTTGTAGCTTAGAAAACAGACATTCAAAACAGTGATACTTTGCCCATGGACGCATGGGTGAACATTGGCTTTTAGCTTGGTCTGGGCTGGGTGTAGAAAATCAGTTTGTATCAGGGGCACACATTGCTGGAGAGAAGAGAGAACAGAGCTGAGCTGAAGGGCATAATCTTGAGGTAATATTTCCACATTCTTGTCCTGACTGGTGGAGAATACGTGGTGTTGGAACAGAGGATGGGGTGGGGTGCTGTGAGCCTCATCTGATCATTTCAAGCACTGAATTAATGGATGGAGTCTTTCTAAAGCAGGGTGAAAATACTCAGAGCCCATAATCTAGAATCAGATAGTCAAATAAACAAACAAACAAAAACAAAAACAAAAAAACCCCAACCAACCAAACAAACAAACAAACAAAAATGTGGACATGAATATTAATAGCCAAAGGGGGCTTCTGGGAGAATCCCCTAAGAAGGTCTTTTTCTTTAAGTGTATTTGTGTGTGGTGCACATGGGCTATGACATACATGTGGAAGTCAGAGGGACAGCTTGCAAGAATTGGTTTTTCTCTTTCTACCAGGTGAGTTCTGAGAATGGAACACAGGCTATCTGGTTGGTAGCAATGAGGATGGATCACAGGCTCTCTATCTGGTTGGTAGCAATGAGGATAGAACACAGGCTCTCTATCTGGTTGGTAGCAATGAGGATAGATCACAGGCTCTCTATCTGGTTGGTAGCAGGCGGCTTTGCTAGCTGCACCATCTTGCCAGTCCAGAGATTGTATTTATCAACTTCATAGATAGGAACCTGAAGCCAGACTGGGAAAACCGTGTGACGGGGATTCCAGTGTGGTGGTCTAAGAACCCAGACAGCTTGCTAGTCCAAACTGGACCTGGAGAATGGGGGTTTAGCAGTGGCATGGAAGTTAAATGAGAATCTTGCCATGGGGATAGGCGAGCGTGAGTTAGCTGTGCCAGGCCAGGACTTGTCAGACATGGGCACCCAGGTGTCTTTGGAAGTGGAAAAGAGCTAATGGTGGGGCATCTGCTGAGGAAGAGAGCGTCCACCATACTGCTGAGGAAGAGAGCGTCTTTGAAGATGGGGTTTAGAGTTCCTTACTTTTTCTTCTGCCTTATTTCATAGGTGATTGCTGTGGTAATGGATGTTTTCTCAGACATCGACATCTTCCGAGACCTGCAGGAGAGCTGTAGGAAGCGGGGGGTGGCTGTGTACATCCTCCTGGACCAGGCTCTGCTCTCCCACTTTTTGGACATGTGCATGGATCTGAAAGTTCATCCTGAGCAGGAAAAGGTTTGTGGGTTACCATTTCTGTCTCCCCACTGTTGGTAACATGGCAGAGTACCCGTGATCTACAATGTGCTGCTGGCGCTGGCGCTGGCGCTGGTGCTGCTGGTGCTGCTGGTGCTGGGCTCCCACTAACAAGTGAGGAAACTGAAGGCTCACAGGAAATGACCACCACCCATGACCTTGCAGTTCCATTCCTAGGTAACTACCCAGAGGAATGAAGGCACGTGCCTGTTTATAGGTGCTGGAAGTTTCATCAGCTAATAAGTGGACAGTCCATACACTGTCTGTTCAGAACAATAGAGTATTATTCGCTCTTCAAAGGGACTAAAGTACTGACATATGTTACCACATAGTGACCCTGAAAACAGCATAATAAGTGCAGGAAGCCATATTCAAATGATCATATGCAGTATGATTCTATGTATGTGGAAGCCAAGAGCCAGGGTCATCTGTAGAGAGAGGGTGGGTTAGCATTGGGTTTGTGGACATGTGGTAGAGGGATGGGGGTGGGTTAGCATTGGGTTTGTGGNTAGAGGGATGGGGGTGGGTTAGCATTGGGTTTGTGGACATGTGGTAGAGGGATGGGGGTGGGTTAGCATTGGGTTTGTGGACATGTGGTAGAGGGGTGGGAGGGTTTGTAACTAAAGGGCTTCAGGGTCTTTGCTTGCTTGTTTGTTTTTGAGGTAATGAGAAAGTTCCATAATTGTGCAAGTGGTTTTGTACATCTATAAATAGTACAGATTTGCACTTTAAGCAGGTGAACTATGTGATGTATGGTTTATATCTTCATTAGGCCATTGATAAAAAGTAAAGTGACTGTCAGGCTTGTCAGCAGTGAGGACAGACCTGCCCATAACCAAGTCAATGCTTGGTGGCTCCAGGGGGCTCCACTTTTTGCTACAGTGGCCATTTTGGAGCTCTTTATCTGTCCCTGGTACTGCCCACTGCTCTGACAGGTGTGGCATTGCTAACTCTCATGGTGGCCCTGTCATCTCATGGTGGCCCTGATGCTGTGGATCAGGAAATGGTGAGATGAAGAGCCCAGGAGTCCACAGCTACAACACAGCCCAGCTTTGACTTGGTCTGTCTTCCTCTCAGTCGCTCTCTATCACCTATTGCTGCTTCCCTCTCAGGACAGAACCAGACCTTATGTCTTCCTCTAGGTATGAAAATAATTCAAGTATCTTGGTGTAAGGCCAGAGTTGGCTTAATCTCTTTGGGAATGAAGTAAGAGAGACATTTGTTACAGAATTCATGTCTGAAGAGTAGAGCAACTTCTGAAGCCAGAACCTGACTTACCCTCATGCTGCCAGGCACTTGGCATGAGGAATGGCACAGTCAGCAGGAGTCAGGCTTCCTGCCACTCCAGGTTCTGATTAGTATGGTACCTTGTAAACAGGCAGCATGGGTTACAGAGTCTCATCTCACTGGCCTCTCCTTCAGGGTGTCTGCTGGCTGTCTTCTCTAATGAGCAAACCAAGGATTGGGCTGAATTAAATAATTTGCCACCTTGTCATTTGTGCCACAAAGCAAATTCATGAGTGAGGTAGGATTGGATCTTGCAGACTGAACTGAAACAGCCGTGAATTGATCCAGCAGTCAGTGAGCTAGGAGGACTCAAGGACAATGCCATTTGGGTACGGTAAAGAGCACTGCCATCCAGCCAGGCATCCAGGCCACGGCTGCTCTTGTAGAAGCATGGAAGGTGTCAGGGTATAATTTCAAGGCACTCTTGGGTAATTAAGCAGGCTGAGTCTCAGCAGCAGAAAAAAAAAAAAAGCAACAGAACCGTCCCAGCTCTGCAAAGCCATTCATTCCCTCTGCTCCGTGAACGAGGCAGAGACTGCTGACTTTGTTGGCTGCTGCCTTCATGGTGGTCCAGGGCCTCTGCAGGAAGTCTGAAGAGAGTTTGTCTTTAGAGTGGGCTGTCTCCTTTCTAGATAGCCGCTAGCTTCCCTCCTAGGCTTGCATGTGTTGTGGGTCTGCGCTTTTCTCCGAGGCATCCCCTGCTCTGTGCTCTGATTGGTTCAGAATATCGAGTTACCCTGTGTGCAAGAATTTGGCTGTGTATTCACAGGCAGGTGTACAGAAGTGCTGTGTCCACAATTACAGGCTTCCATAACATTCAGATTCGTGTTAAAGGGATGGACACAGAGCCATCCCTAACCCTACAGGTAGACTGTTTCTATGGTTATCCTGTGTTGGCTTGTTTGGGAGTCACTACCTCCTCTGTCTTGCCAATTCCATATGCTCATCTGTGAAATACTCACTCCAGGCTTGCTTGTTTGTTTGTTTGTTTTTAAAGAAAATCTTTACCTTGAAATTAAGATTTATAAAGGATTATAGAAATGGATACCTGAGTTTGGTTCCTAACATGCGTGTTCGGCAGCTCACAAACATATAATTTTAGCTCTAGAGTGTCTGACACACTCACATGCACATATCCACACGCAGATACTCATAATTTAAATTTTTAAAAAATTATTTTTAAAAGGTTTAAAAAGAAGTCACTATGTATGCGTTTGTGTGTCATCATGGGAATAATTGTGCATCCGTGTGTATATAGCGTACCTTTTTGATTACTGAGTACCTGTAAATGTAAACTGGATGATTAATCCCCACATGGTGTGTTAGAGGCCTGCCCTCTGACCACCGCTTCGAACTCTTTCCAGTGTGGGGTGAAGTAGGCTATTACTTCTTACTGATGCAGTACAAAGACATAGGAGCAGGGCAGGCTTGGGTTTCTAGCCCTTGCCAAGTGTTATTCATTACTAACAGACTTTCTCTGATTATTTTATCTCCCGTTTTATTTCAAAATAATTTCTTGGATTCCATTTGTTTCCTCCAAAAAGCAAATGTTCCTTTATAGTATATAGTGCATTCACACATGAGCCTAAGGGTCTCTAAATACAAGCCAAATGTAGTGAGTGGTGCCAGATGTAATCCCAGCACTTGGGAGCTGGGGCTAGATTGTAAGGTAAGTAAGGCCTTTTCTCTCCTATGAAAAGATGGACTAGATGCAGCAGTTACTTTACTTGAGCAATATCTGGGTAATGTATCATGTGTGCTGTCACTAAATGGTGGTCATACCCTAAGTCACTACAAATGTGCATGTTTGTGAACAGTTGGCTTAGCACTGGATAGTGTCGCTGAGTTGGCCATTGACTTTTTTTTTTCTCCCATGCGCTTCCCAACAGCTGATGACGATTCGGACCATTACAGGAAATATCTACTATGCAAGGTCAGGAACAAAGGTTGTTGGGAAGGTTCATGAGAAGTTCACACTGATTGATGGAATCCGGGTGGCAACAGGCTCTTACAGGTATGTCCTGAATAGGGGCCTCTGCAATCACTCCAAACCCTTTAGAGGAATCAATGCTTGCTCCTGCCAACCAGAGCCCTGTGACAGAGTCCCCCAGGAGTTCACACCCGTGTGTGTGAATTGGTTCATAAAAGCCCTGTTTTGTTGGATGTAAACAGGGCAAGAGTCACTTTCTTTTCCCCGTGGTCCACAAAACTAAAGCACAGGTTAAACTAAGCTTGAGACCCTTATAGTCAGAGTCCTGCATTCAAGTCTCGGCCAAGGCCTTTGGGGAAAACTTGGAGGGTAGTTGGCCTCATAGCCTGGTTCCCTGGGAGTTAGACCCCACCTAGCCTGGTTACTTGAAGATAAGGACATTGCAAATGTTCTAGCAGGCTGAAGCTGTTCATTTATACTTAGCTAATAGGTTGCTACAGTTTTTGTAATGAGAACTTTAGTTCTAGAACTTTAGAAAGCACTGGGCATATCCCAGGCCCACCTTGGGAGTCCACCTTGCCAATCGCATCTTTGTGTGGAGAGAGGAAGATGAGGGCAGGGTTGAGGTCACAATAGGCGATGCTAATCCCGGGAAGTTACACCATTCTTACTCATGCCGTGCTATGCTGTGTGCTTGGCTGTTTCTCTGGTACATTGTCCAATGGTACATGCGAGGTACAGAGTTTGCAAAGAAAAGCTTGTTTCTGTAGAATGTGTATCCCTTGGTTTCGTGACAGTCATGGGTTTTATGGTCAGTGAGGTACTGTGACGAGCAGCTCTCGGTACCTTCCTTCCTTCGCAACCAGTAGCTCCAGTTCAGAACTAAGCACGTGTTCTCGAGACTTCCTGCTATTGGGCACTTATAAGTTCCAAGGGGACTCAGTATTTATCTATATTGATGAAACTTGATTCTTAGTGGGTTTTGGCTATTTAAAAATCTGTAAGTATAAAACTTGCCCTCTACAAAAGCACTGACAGTGACATTCTGATGTGTTGAGACACACTATAGCCTCAGGGTCAGGTAGCCCCTTTGTTCCTGTTTCCCCTTTGTGGGTAGTCCAAAGACTCGGGCTCCGTAGCAGTTCTCGGGCAGCATGTGCTCTTAGTCATGGTTCCTGTTTGTTTGCTGTTTTCTTCGGCAGGGTTTCTCTGTATAGCTCTGGCTGTCCTGGGAGCGATAGGCAGATGCTCCTTCCCATGCCAGCACTCTCCCTGGGCCTGGGGTGGTGGTGGGTGGGTTTATTAGAACACTGTCTCTTGCTCTGCCCTTCTCTTTATTCTCCTGGCCTCTTCCTTTGAAGGCAAAGACCCTTGTATACTTTCCCAGCCTTTAGTAGCTGTTTCCCGAATGGAGAGAGACTCCTGAAGCAAGAACACGCCTCTGAAGACTCAGCTAGCCCTGGGAGGGTCAGATGCGCACACTGGATGAATCCCAGGGATCAGACATGGCTATCCTGGACCATACGCCCACCCCATTGAGACTAGAGAGGGTGTGTGCATGAAAGCCTTTGTGGGTAGAGACAGGTGTAGGTTCTGTTTCCAGAGGAAGAGGAAGGGATGCTGTATAGGCAAGGAGACCAGGCTAATGAATCAGCTATAAAAAGTGCTGAGCACTGGCACCACTGGTGGAGTAACCATCCCCACTAGAGAAACTGGAAGAGGTGCCAGTAGCTTCCCACTGGGCATCTCCAGCTGATTCTCTAAGCTTTTAAATGAGGCTGCTGGCCTAAATACTTTAGACCTTCTTGCTGGGGTTTAAAGCTGAGCCTGAGGGTTGGGTTTGTGTGTGTGTTGGTTAAACCCTTAGTTAGTCTCCTTGGTTCTTGAAGTATGCATTTGTGTTTTTTTTTCCTGTTAGCACCAAAGTTGTCACTCTTACATGGCAGCTACTGAGAGCAGAGAAACTGAGATCCCTTATCTTTACCGGTTTGTGTGTTTTTAATCCTTCAGTTTTACTTGGACCGACGGCAAATTAAACAGCAGTAACTTGGTAATTCTGTCTGGCCAAGTGGTTGAACATTTTGATCTGGAGTTCCGGATCCTGTACGCCCAGTCAGAGCCCATCAGCTCCAAACTCCTGTCCAACTTCCAGATCAATGGCAAGTTTGATCATCTGGCTGACCGAAAGCCACTGTCGAAGGAGCCCACACTGGGCAATCTGCTGCGAATGAGGCTGGCCAGACTCTCAAGTACTCCCAGGAAGAGCAACCTGGGCCAAGAGGAGCCGCCAAAAGACAGAGCTAAACCCAAGCGCCCTGACTCTGAGGCTTCCACCATCAGTGATGAGGACTATTTCCACAGCCACAAGGACCAGCTCGAGGATAGCAAGGTGGCTGATGCTACTACCCAAACAGAGCCCGGAGAAGAGATGGCTGCAGTAAGCCTGAGTGAGGTGGGAACACAGACTAGTTCCAGCATGATGTGTGTTGGGACCCAAACCACAGTTGTCACCAGGGCAGCGAGCTCCCAGGCCACAGTGTGGTCCAAGTCCACTACCACACAGACTGAAGCTGACGAGAGCTTCCTTCCTCAGGGTGCCCAGTCCAAAGAAGGGTCGCCAGCATCCAAGATGTCGGTGTCGAGGTCTTCCAGTTTGAGGTCATCCTCTTCTGTGTCTTCCCAGGGCTCACTGGCAAGCTCGGTCAGCTCCCACGTTTCCCTGACGGCTGCTGATCTCCACACTCCCGTATACCCCAAGTACCTGGGTCTGGGCACCCCGCATCTGGATCTGTGCCTGAGGGACTCCTTCAGAAACTTAAGTAAAGAGCGGCAGGTCCACTTCACTGGCATCAGGTCCCGGCTCACCCAAATGCTCACTGTGCTCTCCCGGAGAACACTCTTCACAGAGCACTATCTCAGCTACAGCCCCGGGAGCTTTACCAGAGCTTCTACGAACCTGGTTTCTGTGAGGGACATAGCACTTTATCCTCCCTATCAGTGACTGTCGGGTTCAACCAGCCCTCTTGTCTCAAGGCCAACCGAGCCTCACATGCATGGCCCCAGCCACCCTCTTTCACCTGACACTGGGCCACCTTTGCCTTTGATTCTACAGCATTGTTTGATATTTTTAATTTTTATTCTTTAGAGACCATCTGTTGGTTTAAACACTATAGGTACTTTTTTCCATTTGCACAATTTTAGTATTCTATCACTACATAAGTGTTTTAAGGTTGGCTTAAGAGATAAGTACTGTTGTGTGTGTGTGTGTTCTCTGTTTTAATGCTTTGAGTCACTTTGAGTTTTTAAAATCAGAATTATATTTAAAAGTTAAACACCATTGTTTCTTAACTGACTTTCTCTTGAATATCTGTGTTCATAGTATTAAATAAGTATAGACAACTTTTTTGTTTGCCTGGATTTTGTTCTTCTTTCTGGCAACTCTGCCTTTATCTCTAAGGGTACATCATGAATATACCATATATGTATTTGTGTGATTCTTTTTTTTTTGTTTTGTTTTAAAAGCAGTTTGGGGGAGTGGATGGTCCAAATTTTAAAGGGGCAATGTGCTTACTTACAAAGCTGGGTGGTGGCGCACGCCTTTAATCCCAGCACCTGAGAGGCAGAGGCAGGAGGATCTTTGAGTTTGAGGCCAGCCTGGTCTACAAAGTGAGTTCCAGGACAGCCAGAGCGACACAGAGAAACCCTGTCTCGAAGAAACAAAAGGTTAGATGAAAGCAAAGTGGTGGCACATGCCTCCAATCCCGACACTTAGGCCAAGACAAGAAGGTCCGAGCTGAGGCCAGCCTGCCTGATCCACTCCTGATCTACTCAGGGAGACCCTGTCTGAAACACACAACGTAAAGTTAAATGACTTAGAGCTGGTACCGGGGTCAAACCATCCTTGGCATGGTGAAAACTGACATTACTGTGTGCCCGAGGAAACTTGCCAGCATAGCAGGCCTTTGCATGTGTTCCTTTCAAAGCCAAAGCCTGAGCTGCTTCGGTGAGGACCTGGCTGTCTGCCAAAGGTGTCCTGGGTGTGTGGTCCTGGGTTCACAGTCACTCTAGTGGCCCCAATGGGCCCAGTTTCATCAGATGGGTGTATTGTCGATTTAGCAATCTTATATTCCAGAGTAGGGGCAAGAAAGGACACTGATAATTATCCCAGATTCCTGGGCCAGTGTCAGGCAATGTAACTGCTTCTTATATCCTGCTAATCAGGATTGGTCTGGCCATGGAATCCTGGTTTTGTCAAGCCCCATTCATAAAAACAGAGCAAAAGGAAGAAAGAATCCATGGCTTCCTCTTCCTGGCTTGCTGGTCCAGAAGTCTACAATAGGAAGGGCGTTGTCTGTGGGGAGGATGCTGACAGATGCAGATCAGGAATGTACCCTGCAGATTTTCATGTTCCTCTCATGACAAGGTTATCTGCTGGGTTAGTGCTGTGGTCTGTAGTCATCAAGCAGGTGACAGGACAGGACACTGGCGCATGGCTCTGAACCCTCTGGGCTAATCCTTGAGTATACAGTTTGTAGACTTAGATTGCTTTATGTTTGCAGCTTAGATCGCTGCCTTAAATCTCATGCTAGCCCAGTGACTACAGGTTAGATGGCTGGCATTCCCATTCTCAGTTATAGAAACAGGCTGAAATAGCCTACTCAAGATCCTATACCCGATATATGATGGTATAAAAAGACGGGTACCCAGATCCTCTATTGTGTGCCTCTTTGCTTTGCTTGCAGTAGAAAGAAAGGCCTTGGAGCCTATTGCGTGTGTAGTGGGAGTTAATGCAGAGACAGCCTCATGAACAGATGCCTGGATTATGATCACGCATCTCAACTTAAAAATGTGACATTTTAAGTCCACATTCTAAAAGATTTTTTTAAAGATGTATTTATTTATTATATGTAAGTACACTGTAGCTTACTTCAGACACTCTAGAGGAGGGCATTAGGTCTTATTACAGATGGTTGTGAGCCACCATGTGGTTGTTGGAATTTGAACTCGGGACCTTCAGAAGAGCAGTCAGTGCTTGGAGATGGCTTATTTGCTAAAGTGCTGTCTAAGCATGAGGACGTGTGTGACAGCCAGTTATGGCGCCCTGCACCTGGAATCCCAGTGCTGGGGAGGTAGAGACAGGAGGAGGATCCCTGGGGCTTGGTAGCCAGCAGGTCTAACCATAGCCAGCAGGTCTAACAGTAGTCAGCTGGTCCAGTCTCTCAAAGTGTGCATGGAATTGGCAAGGCTGCTGAGTGGGTCAAAGCATTTGCTGTTAAGCCTGACGACCAAAGTTTGATCCCTGGGACTCAGGTGGTAGGAGGAGGCAACTGATTCCTGCAAGGCATCTGATTTCCACACATGTGCTATGGCACATACCAAAAACATAAAACTGTAAAAACAAAGTAGGAAGTAACCTGACAGTGACCTGTGTGCCCCCCATGGATGTATATATACACATAGCAGTACACACATGCACATGTACACACACCATATGAACACGAGTCATAGGTTAGTTGTTGAAGTGCTTGCTTTTGCAACCACAAGAACCCCCATAAATGTCACTATGGGCTTATGACATCTCAGTGCTGATGAGGCAGGCAAATAGGTTACTGGCTGGCCAGACTAGCCTACCCAATGAAAAAGAAAAAAAAGAAAGAAGAGGAATAGCAGTGATTCTCTGGCTTACATGTGCACACCCACCTGCACACAAATACACCTACACGCTCACGCGTGCACACACACACACACCCACCCACCCACACACACACACACACACCTTTTTGAGAAATTCTAAACCAACAGAAATTTTTTATTCAGAGTACCCATTTGAGGTAAGTTGTAGTAGTGAATATTAAAAATCCTGGCCTGGGGTTTCTACCCCACCTTTGGCTATTCAGTTCCTGGATAAAAACATACACACAGCTTTTATATTTTTAAGATGCCTTATGGAGCACAGTAGCTGGGCACCTGCCTATCCTCCATGCTGTTAGAATCTACTGTCCTATTGATAACCCCAAGTTATTACTTAATATTTACTACATTTCATCTGGGCTGCTCTTAGCACCAATTGGGCAGCCCTTGGGGCCACTGTCTCTTGACCCTTATCCCATGGCAGCTTCTTCCTCCTTCTCCTTGTGGTCCTCTCTTTTAAAGTCCGCCAAAACCTCAGCCCCGAATTAACATTAGAATACAAGCAGCACTAGGCCAGCCTACTACATAAGTATCAGTGAATTTCTCTGGCTAGGGAGTACTTGGCCTGCCAAACACTTGTGCACCACTGTCCTCTCAGCCGGCAGAAATCAAATAGGAACAAGAGATAGATGGAATCCTAAGAAAACCATTCAGTCTCAGGATGCACCAATCCTTCAGCCTGGAAAGTACCACCAAAGCTGCCTAAGTGGGATCTGAACTACCTACATCAGTCTGCTGGTGTGCTCAGGAGTGACTGTATAGTTCAATGATAGGTCTAGCACGTGCAAGGCTCTAGGTTCAATAACTGGCACGGGCTCCCCTCCACAGTAGCTGATTATTGGCTTCAGTCCCAAAAAAGAGGAGGGTAAGTAAGTACCAAGGTGAGAATTCTCTTGCCCTCTTTCTGATGTCCTAATCAGCCAGTACAGATGAGCTGTAAATATTTAGGCTATATTGCAATCTTTCCCACTGTGCTTGGATCAAACCAGAGGTCACACATGCCATGCAAGTGATCTACCACTGAGCTACACTTTCAACCAGCATTTAGCTCTAAAGGATAACTTCCTCAAAACAAACCAAGCATAACAACAACAGCAGCAACAAAAAATGGCCAGAGAGATGGCTCAGAGGTTAGGGTACCTGTTGTTTCTAGAGAGTTCAGATTTGGTCACATATTTTGTTCACAAACAACCTTATCTCCAGGAATCCAATGACTCTTGATCTCGACAGGCACCCCCCCACATGGTACGCATAATACCTTTAAAAGACATAACTGTAATACAACTATTATACCTAACCACCACTAATAACACTTCTCTATCAAATATTAAATGCTTAAGTACAGAATAATTTCTTTTTGTCACTGATGACTTGAGTGTTTTGTTTTGTTTTGTTTTGATTTGGTTTGATTTGTTTTGTTTTGGTTTGGTTTTTCAAGACAGAGTTTCTCTGTGTGGCCCTTGCTGACCTAGAACTCACTCTGTAGATCAGGCTGGCCTTGAACTCAGAAATCTGCCTGCCTCTGCCTCCCAAGTGCTGGGATTAATGGCGTGCGCCAACACGCCCGGTTTGAGTTAGTTTTTAGACCTAATCTTCAGGATCGACGTCCTCTCATTAAATAAAGAATCCATTGAGATGGCTACCCCACCTTTGTGGGCAGTGTGGATAGAGTTGCTTTTTAACAAAGGGATTTAAAGTGGCTAAAAGAAAACCCAAGGCTGGGTGGCACAGGTGGTCTAGTGGATAAAAGTGCTTTCTTTTCTGCCCAGTCTTACTACCTGAGTTCGATTCTAGGAACCCACCAAGCCCCACAATTTGTCCTCTGCTGGAATGCCGTGGCACCAATGTGCTTGTCCCCAGTAAGTAAAAGTAATTTTAAAAATTAACACTTAATCTACAGGTTCATGTATCACAAAAGTTTCACGAAGGAGTCAAGGTTAGGGGCTACACAACAGAGTCAGGCTTGAAGCTTGATGCTCAGACATGTAAGACTTATGTAGGGAAACATGTATCTTTACATTTTCCATTAGCCAAGCCATAGGAACCTGGCTTAGAAGCACCACCCAGTGTCTACAAGGTGAAGAAAACCAATTATCCCTGCTATTGAGGGAATACACATATTTCTTACAAGGTTCTCATTAAAATATTACCGTGGAGGGCTGGAGATGTTCAGTTGGTAGAACACTTGCATAACACACATGAAAAATGGGGTTTGTGTCTCTAGTTGCATATGTAGCAGAGGATGGCCTAGTCAGTCATCAATGGGAGGAGAGGCCCTTGGTCTTGAGAAGATCATATGCCCCAGTACAGGGGAATGCCAGGGCCAGGAAACGGGAGTGGGTGGGTTGGGGAACAGGGTGGGGGAGGGTATAGGGAATAGCATTTGAAATGTAAAGGAAGAAAATATCTAATAAAAAAATTTCTACATTATTTACAAATTAAAAAAAAAAGAATGAAAAGAAAAATGGGGTTTGGTTCCCAGCACTATAAATAATTCAGTATGGTGGTGCACGCTGTCATTTTAGTACTTGGGAGGTGAGGGAAGAATTGTGAGTTTAGGACTATCCTTGGCTACACAGTGAGTTGGAGGGCAGCCTGAGCTACATGAGATCCTGTCTCAAAATCAAACAAAAAAGTTAATTCTGAACTCCACAGGGGTCATCTTGCGAAGCCATGAGGTGAATGTACCCAGAGTATGAGTGAACTTTATACTGAGTGCATTCAGGTAAACCTGGTTTCACTGGGCTACAAACCTAGATAGGTGCCCCAGTTTGCCTGGCACTGCCTGTTTGCCTCTTATCCCCAGGTTCCATCTCTCTAACACTCCCTTTCAGGAGTGTCCCAGTTTTGAGGCTAGCCAAAAAGTATCTTGCAGGCCTAAGGAGGCCTCCCCAACCCACCCAGCTCCCCAGAATCACAGGCAGTGAAGCCATCCTAACCCATCACAAAAATTTCACGAAGGAGTCAAGGTTAGGGGCTACACAACTCCGCCCTGTTCCCCAACCCACCCACTCCCATTTCCTGGCCCTGGCATTCCCCTGTACTGGGGCATATGATCTTCCCAAGACCAAGGGCCTCTCCTCCCATTGATGACTGACTAGGCCATCCTCTGCTACATATGCAACTAGAGACCCCATTTTTCATGTGTGTTATGCAAGTGTTCTACCAACTGAACATCTCCAGCCCTCCACGGTAATATTTTAATGAGAACCTTGTAAGAAAAGGGTTTCTCTTGCTGTAATGAGGCACCATGACCAAAGCAATGTGGGGAGGAAAGGGTTTATTTGGCTTACACTTCCATATTATTGTTCACCATCAAAGGAAGTCAGGACAGAAACTCAAGCAGGGCAGGAACCTGGAGGCAGGAGCTGATACAGAGGTCATGTAGGAGTGCTGCTTACTGGCTTGCTCCTGGCTTTCTTCTAGAACCCAGAACCACTGGCCCAGGTGTGGCACCACCCACAATGGGCTTGGCCCTCCTCACCAATCATTAATTAAAAAAATGCCTTACAGCCAGATCTTATTGAGGCATTCTCTCAATTAGCTCCTGTCAAGTTGGTACATGACTAGCCAGCACACAGCACAATACAGTTTCCTGTGGTCATTTGCTGAGTGTCTTTCCTGTGGATCTCTCCTCAACTCTGCATTCAGATCCCTAAAGTGGGTGGACGCTTTTGCTTATGGTAATATGAATGTGAACATCATCACTGGTGTACAAAGCCAACAGACCTGGCACAGTTGTATATGGGACCACAACTGCAGAAGGCCCACCTTGGATTCTCAACAGGAAATCCTGGCACAGCACAATTGTGGAAAGCAGTTCTATGAACCATGTCTTTAGGGGACATCTGTCTGGTCTGGTTTCTTTAAGAGCTAGCCGCTGTAGTGCAAGGATATATGATTGGGTGTCGTAGATCATTTTAGCCTCGCTCATTAATCCTTAGATAACCGTGCCAGGATTTGTGAGGAGCCATCCTGTCTCCAGTGCTCTTTGTGGTTCTAATGAGAGTAGCTGGACTTGGCCCTGGGGCTGGGACAAGTGATCTAGTAGTCCTCAGCAAATCAGTCCGTCATATTTTCTCACTCCACTGATTGATTCAGGGATAGATACACAAGGCAGATAGGGATGGATTTACCAGGGAATTTTCTTTTGAATTGTCTGATGCTTAGATGATTTGAGACATTGATTTAGCTATCTTGTCGCCCCATTACATCTGAGAGAAAAGGCAGCCGAACAGAGTTCTGGCTATATCACGTGTCCTGATGTCTTTAGGTCAGATACTCACAGACTTTTTAATATCTATGAACTACTTTTATCCATTATTCTGGTCTCACCGCGTAGCCCATGCTGGCCTGGAGCTCACTATATGGCCCAACCTGGCCATAAACTCTTGCGGTTCCTCCTGCCTTAGCCTTCCAAGTGCTAGGGTTACAGGCCTAAGTCACCACGCCTGCTGCACCAAGCATTTCTACTGACCTGAGGTTGGTTTTCTACCACTTGCATCCGTAACGTCTACAACGGCATTTTTCATGTATAAATGTTATTTTCTATATGAAGGACTTTAATGAACATAAAAAAATAAAAATCAGTGTTGAGATTATAGCTCAATAGTAGAGGGCCTAGCAGACATGAGGTTTTGTGTTAGACTGCCAACATTGCTAGAATAATTTAGAAACATAGCGTTCAAAATATGTACTTGCTCAATAGTCACTTTCAGCAATTGTCAACACATAGCAAAATATGACAAGACCCTGCCCTCAGGAAGTTCTCAGCAGTGGACTGGAGAGTTGGCTCAGAGGTTAAGAGTGTTCACTGCTCTTCCAAAGGGTCTAAGTTAGATTCCCAACACCTACTTGGTGACTCATAACTGCCTCTAACTCCAGTTCCAGGGGATCCAGTGCCCTCTTCTGGGTTTCATGGGCACCAAGCACACACTTGGTACAGAGACACCTACATATAGGCAAAATCATATACATAAAATTATTTAAAAAAAAACATTTAAAAAAAGGAATTCCCAGCATAAAAAGAGAGGCAGATTAACTTTAGTTCAATTGCACAAGTCTTAGGGTAAAATCGGCTTGTAAGTCCTACTCTACGGGGGAATGTTTGACAGTGGAAGTAGAGATCCTTCAAGGATCTAAAGCAGGGGTGAAGAATTCTCCACAGAAGGATTAGCATGTGTTGAACTTCATTTAATTATTAAGGAAACAAATCTAGAAATGAACGTGACATAAACTCAGATTTTGCTAGCGTGGTATATTTGCCCTAGGAGTCGAGCTAACGAGAGCCAATTCTGACCTAGCACCTGCAATGTCCTGCACTATGTTAGGTACTCTGTACCTCATATCCTTTAACACATTTTTAAAGCTCAGTTTACAACTGAGATTAAATGTCGGCCAGGTGATGGGCAAGCTAAGGATTCTGAATCAGGGTTCCTTGTTCCCAAAGCTTTCCATAATTTGCCATTTCCCTCGAAGAATGAAGCCTTTTTTCTTTTGGAGCTCTAAAAATGTATAGATTCTAAAGCCTCTTAATTTGCGGCTTCCTTGAGCCCAGCATAACTGTTCCACCAAGTTGCCAACGGAAACAGATGCAGAGACCTACAGCCAAATATTAAATGGAGCTGGAGGATGTGGCTGGGGGAGAGGCGTCTTGTAGAAGAGTTGGGGGAAGGACTGAGGGTCCAGAAGAGGACAGGGCCTCCAAAGGAAGACCAACAGAGTCAATTAACCTGGACCCTTGAGGGCTCTCAAGAGACGGAACCACCAACCAAAGAGCGAGCATGGGTTGTATCTGGTGCAGAGTTCTGCAACAACTGAAGCAGGGGCTATCCGAGTCTGTTGCCTGCCTGTACATCCCGTTCCCCTAACTGGGCTGACTTGTCTGGTCCCAGTGGGAGAGGATGCACCTAGTCCTGCAGTGACTTGATGCGCAGGGAGGTGGGGGATGGGGAGGTAGGAAAAACAGCATTTGATTTATGAACGGTTGACTTGGAAGGAACACTGGGTGACTGCACTGGCCTCACTGATCTGATTTCTAGCCTCATCTTCCAGCCCAATGTGCACCTGCGTTCCCATTTTGCGACATTTCTCTGAAGATCACAAGTTGCCTGTATCATTTCGGTTTTACTTGCTGATAATAAGCATCATTCTGTTTATCCAGCGTTTATTCATTTACAGTTTACCCAGCCCCACCCTCGCCTGGGAAACAAGAAGCTACAGTTCCAGGGAACACAGCAGCATTAACTGAATCATCAGACGCAGGAAGGAGGTCGTTACCTCTATTATCTCTCAGTATGAAAATAAGACTAAAAGAGACGCAGCTGCGAGAGCATGTAGACACGAGCATCTCTCAGTTCGCCAGGGAAGCCCGGCCTCTGCGCACTCGCTGGTCACACGCTGGTGAGTGACAGCCCGGGAACACAGCAGCGAATTCCTAGAAGTTAGTGGGAACCCAGAGCTTCCAAGCAGGGTAGAGCAGCCAATCCCCGCGCCAATATGGCCGCGCGGCATCACGTGGGCCAAGGAGAGGCGCGCAAAGGCAAGTCTAAGGGAGCGGTGGGTCACGTGATCCACAGTGGGCGTCACCGATAGGCGTGGCCTCTCTTCGCTCCACCCGCCACCCGCCGCCCGGGCCGATGCTGCTCGCGGGCCACGCCCCTTGAGCCCTGTGGGACTCGCGCGGGTCTAGAGGGGCGGAGTCTTCTTCGTGACCTTTCACCCCAGCATGGCTGCGCCCTTGGGACCAGTGAAATTCTGGAAACCCGGTAAGGCAGGGCAAGGAGCCTGGGTAGATGCACCGACGTGACTTTCGGCCTGGGGACCCGCGCGTGGGCCTGACCGGGGGAGGGCTGGGCACCACACTCCTCTGCGCGCGTGGATGCTGCAGCCCACGGTGGTCCCGAGGAGGTCAAAGGCCTCCCTAAGCTGGGGCGGAAACTCTGGGTGACCTTGTTCGAGTTTCTCAGCCTCCTCGGCACCTCTTGAGATGTCGCGTCCTGAAGCGCCCGTGTGCGTCTTGCTGAAGCCCTGGGGCTGCATTGGGGCTCGAGAGGCTGTGCGGCTCAGTGGCTCAGAAGCTTGGGTTATGGAGTCAGAGTGCCCAGGTTCAAGTCGCCTCTGCCTTGCAGCAGTAGATGGGGGACCTTGAACTCTGCGTCCATCCCTCTGAGCATCGCTCCCCTCACCCGGGAAGTGGGCGGAATACGAACACCTGTCCCGTGGGCGTGGAATCAGGAGTATGTGGTGCGACTTAATCTCTCATAAAAGAAAATGTATTCCAGTGTTTTAGGTTCGGTCTTGCCCACTCTGAATGTTTACCACAAAGTGAACGCCCCCCTTCCTATTGGCTGTCACTCTTCCTATCTTGTAGGCTAACAAGTCACCATCACAAAATCCTTTGTTTTTTGCATTTTCTCCGGTCAGGTTCTTGTTGAAATACCAGACCGTGCTCTGTGCAGGGTGCTCCTTTTGTCCATGCTTTTCTTATAAACCAAACCAAACCAAACCAAACCAAACACTGTTTCTTAACTGGTACCAGCCTCTACCCTTACTTTTTCTTACATATTTTCCTTTTTTTCTCCTCCAGAAGATCTGGCTGTATACATTGTATTATTGTATTGTGATGAAGATAGTTTGAGACAGAAAAGGCAACAAGGGACAGTTTTTTTTTTTTAAAGATTTATTTCTTTATTATATGTAAATACACTGTAGCTGTCTTCAGACACTCCAGAAGAGGGAGTCAGATCTTGTTATGGATGGTTATGAGCCACCATGTGGTTGCTGGTATTTGAACTCTGGACCTTCGGAAGAGCAGTCAGGTGCTCTTACCCACTGGGCCATCTTACCAGCCCCAAGGGTCAGTTTTTAAAGGGTGTTTTAGCTGGTCCCTGGAAATCCAGGTGCCTAAGTGTTAGAGAAATAAACTCACAAAGGTGACACATAATTCTTTTTTTTTTTTTTTTTTTTTTTAATCTGAACTAGTTCATGGCTGTAATCCCAACACTTGGGAGGCAGAGGCAGGAGGATCCCTTGAGTTTGAGGCCAGCCTGGTGTATATTCCAGGGCAACCAGGGCCACAAAGACATACCCTGACTCTCTCGTTTGTTTGGCTGGTGACACTTTCATGACTCAGCATTTCCAGGCATCAGCCGATTGTCCACCCCAGTAAGTAATGAGTTACCAACTTATTCAAGAGTTAACCAGCAGACCAAAGAGTTAAGTCTAATAGAAGTTTGGATAAATTGCCGAAACTCAGACCAGGGTACCATTTTGGTTAAAGAACCTGGAACAACTGTTCTACAAGTCTGTCCCATTGTTTTTTTTTTTTTGTTGTTTTTTGTTTGTTTTTTTTTTTGTTTTGTTTTTCAAGCTAACAAAAATGCCTTTATTACAAATTTCTGCATATTAGAAAGTACAAAAGATCTATCCAGATCTATCCTAATTACCTTCTAAACCAAACCACTCCTCATTCTTTGGGTAAATTTAAGTCATTCACATGAATCCAATTGTCACACATCCTATATACAATTTAAAGGTTAAGTTAGAAGATTTCCCCAGCACCAGGAAAAGTTTAATCTTAAACAAAAAACGGCTTTTACATCTGCTGTGTGGCATCATCAACAGCAGGGACAGCGTACAATGTAAACTGCCCTAATTCTTCCCGTTGTTAGCATTCTCAGAGGGAGCCCATCTTTGATAACGGCAGAAAGTGCAGAGACATCTGAATGGCTCACTGTCCCCTTTAACCTCATTTCCTTCAAGCCTTTTTTTCTGCTCAGTCTGAACAAATCTTCCCATCCTTGCTATAGGATCTTTCAGCACCGACAACAAAGTGCCGACCCTTCTCTCGGGAAAGGCGCTTTGAACTTCCCTCCGGACTTTTTCACTCTTGTTCTCCATAGGTGCAGTCGCAGTCCCGTGATGTAGGCTGCGATGACATGCTGACCACTTGGCACCGGGGTTCAGGGTTAGCTTTTGCAGGACCTTTCCTAGTGTTACTGGTTGTAGGACATCTGTATCATCAGATGAGTCCTCTTCATCTTTCTTCTGAGGAGTTTTGGGGTCCTCAACTGGGTGGACTTTCTCTGATGGTTCCCCCATGGTGATGCGATGGACAGAAGCCTCAAAAGCTAGCTCGGGACAAGATTGTTTAGTCTTTGAAAAGACCTAAGCCCAAGCCCCAACTAGCAGGGCCGAAGTCCGTCTATCTCATTGTTTAGTTCATCTACTGTATTGAGAGTACACTTCTGTAGTCAGTCGGGTCTTGAACACATACATGCCTGGGCTCAGCCATCAAGGTGTGCTCTCCAAGTTACGTGTCCATGAGAAGAGATGCTAAGCAGGGCAGAGGGGTGCTGTAAGGAAGATGGCCTCAAATACTGGACTGCAGTGCCTTCCCTGCCTGAGTGACTTGCAGAGCCACATAAGTGCTCCAAGTCTCTGCTCCCTTATCGGTTATTTGTCGTAATAGGATTGCTGTGAGGATTAAATGAGACAATGCACAAAACACCCGTGGCACTAGATACACAGCTATTATAATTGTATTAAGGTATAGGAGAGGGAGGGAAAGCTTAGTGTGAAGAATTGGCTGCATTGTAGAGATGGTAATGGTTTTGGAGCGAACACTGAGTGCTGAAGCAAGTTTGTTATGACTTGTTTATGGTGAGGTAGGGATTGGCTGTCCAGGCCATTGAAAGGATTTGTGTCTTAAGGATGTTCCCAAACCCCCAGTAATGGAGTACCGTGATGGTATTATATGTGGGTATATTGTGGGGTGTGGCAGGAGATGGTACTGGAGAGGTAGGAAGGAACTTCATCTTGAAATGTCTTTTGAGAGTTAAAGAATCTTGAGCTTCTGGACCAGTGAGATGTCTCAGAGGCAAGGGTGCTCTCTGTGAGATGTCTCAGAGGCAAAGGTGCTCCCTGTGAGATGTCTCAGAGGCAAGGGTGCTCCCTGTGAGATGTCTCAGAGGCAA
>NC_034592.1:141188934-141194573 GCF_900095145.1 Mus pahari
TGTCTCAGAGGGAAAGGTGCTCTCTGTGAGATGGCTCAGAGGGAAAGGTGCTCCCTGTGAGATGGCTCAGAGTTAAAGGTGCTCCCTGTGAGATGCCTCAGAGGCAAAGGTGCTCCCTGTGAGATGGCTCAGAGGCAAAGGTGCTCCCTGTGAGATGGCTCAGAGGGAAAGGTGCTCCCTGTGAGATGGCTCAGAGGCAAGGGTGCTCTCTGTGAGAGCCTTAGGGCACCAGCTTGATCCTCGAAAGTCATGTAAGGGTTGGTGGAGTGACTCTACAAAGTCGTCCTTTGACCTCCACACGTGTGCGCTCTCTCTCTCTCTCTCTCTCTCTCTCTCTCTCTCTCTCTCTCTCTCTCACACACACACACACACACACACACACACTCTAAGTAAATTAAAAAAAAATTGGCCTCCCTGCTTTAACCCCAACAGTGATATGTTTAAGAAGGCTACTCCTAAGAGAGGTGGCTACTAAAATCCAGGATGGATGTTGACCTCAGGTCTAGCCTGGGAGCTGGCAGGAGGGGCCCGTTAGGTACTTTAGAGGTAAAGAGAAGAGAAAGACTGATAATCTTGTGTTCTGGACAGGGTGACTGCCTAGTTCGGTGGGTTCTTGATGGGGCGACTGTATAAGTAAGAGGGTCTGGATGGGGTGATGGCCTAGGTAAGTGGGTTTCAAATTTTGCTGTATTGTTGAATCACTTGGGAAATTAAAAAAAAAATTCAATCCTTTTGTTGGTATTGTCAAGAAATCGGGAACTAGATAGCAGTATTTTTAAACATTTGGGGGCTTCTAACATGCATTGAAGTTGGGGTTCCCCTGGCCCAGGTATACAGTTTTCATTCACTGAGATTTGAGTAGCTTCAGTGGGTCCTGAGACCTGGGAAGTCACTTTCACTTACAGCATCTTATCAGCTAGTAATAACATCTCTGTGATGAGTTGATAGTCTCACAGATGAGCAAAAAGTTCCAGATGAAATGGGTTGTGGGAAATGCAGGTCAGGGAGGTGGTTGGACCTGAGTATAAGGTCAGATCTTGGAATCACAGGCATGTCCTGTAGGCTTTGAGAACTACAGGAGCCTTTTAGACAAACTGCATAAGGAAGGATTAATGTGTTATGTGTTAGTGTGTTATGGATTAATATGTGGTTGATTGAAGGGCTGTGTGTACTGGGGAGACGTGTACACTGGGAGACGTACACTGGAACTTCCATATACAGTACCACACTCCACTTGACCGTTGTCGTATGGGCTCAGAGTTGTTAATTTTTTTTTTTTTTTTAAGACAGGGTCTTCCTCTTAGCCTAGGCAGGCTCTAACCCTGTGATTCCCCCCGTGGTAGGCTTCTGAGTAGCTGGGATTACAGACCCTTGGCCAAATTTGGCTCTCAAATGGGAAAATTTTGGTTGATGTTTTAAATGAAAAAAAATTTTTTAAAAAAGATTTATTTATTTATTTATCTTATGTATATGAGTACATTATAGCTGTCTTTAGACATACCAGAAGAGGGCATCAGATCACATTGTAGTTGGTTGTGAGCCATCATGTGATTGCTGGGAATTGAACTCAGGACCTCTGGAAGAGCAGTTAGTGCTCTTAACCACTGAGCCATCTCAACAGCCCCCCCTTTTAAAAAATATTTATTTTATGTATATGAGTACACCGTAGCTATCTTCAGAAGAGGGAATCAGATCCTGTTACAGATGGTTGTGAGCCACCATGTGGTTGCTGGGAATTGAACTCAGGACCTCTGGAAGAGCAGTCAGTGCTCTTAACCACTGAGCCATCCCTCCAGCCTGAAATATTTTTCTGAGTGTAGTGATACATACCTGTATTTCCAACACTTGGGAGGCCTGAGGCAGGAGGATTGAAAGCTCAAGTTTAGCCTGAAATTTGTAGTGAATTTCAGGCTGTACTGAGATACACAACAAGACCCTGTCTAATAAGACCAAACTGACAAGAAACATCTCCCCATCACAAGTCAACAACGACAATAACCATTTAAAACTGTTTAGTCATAGTGTAAATGGAGAGCTTAAACGACTAGTTTGTGACCTCTAACTTAGTAGTGTGGTATACTGATCTTGTGTGTTCTGACTGAGGTTTTTCCAGAAAAGAATGTTCACTTTATTCTCTGGCACACATGGGTCAGAAGGGCCTGTCCCTTTTCATTTTCTCACTCAGTAAGTACTTAATGGTGGCTGTCCTTGTGCCTTGCAAAAGCTTTATTGAGCTGCTTGAGGATTTTTTTACCCCACTGGATTCATGGTAAGAATTGTGCTGTAGGACTGGAGAGATGGCTCAGTGGTCAGAGCATTTGGTGTTCTTGCAGGGAACCCAAGTTTAGCTCCCAGCACCCATGCTGAGTGGCTCACAACTGCTTATGACTTCAGCTCTAGGGAATCTGACACCCTAGAAGGGATTCTGAATTGGGTGCTGTTGTCAGCCTTGTTTTACAGATGGGGAAATGAAAGCATTAATGGTTTTCGAAAATTGCAAAAATGCTACTTCCTTGAGCATGGCACACACTCCCAATTTAAAACCTGTCACAAACAGTGGGCTGTGGGGCGTGTGAGCTCCCTGGGGTTCCGGTGTGGCTGAATGGAGTCTTTCGTAAGGAGAAGAAAAGCTCACGTATCTGTACAGCAGCTGTTCTTGTAAAAGTCCTAACAGCTGTAGGTCGGAGTCAGGAGTGGCCGGGAGGGCTGTGAACCAGTGTGTGGGAGGATGCGGAACTCACAGGGACAGTGTTCACATGCTCAGACGTAATGGCATGGCTTAAATGTTTTGAGAAGAGGGGCATTCTGAACAAAAACAGGGCAGAGGAGGATCCAATGTTCTCTGCCTCAGTTTGAGTTGGGAAGTGGGATGTAGCAATGGAAAGAGGAGCCCATGACACCTGCTTTCCAGCCCAGGCTTTGGTCCAGGCCCTGCTCTTTCTTCTCTGGTTGAAGGGAGATTAGCATTTGGCAGATGTGACAGTGGCCCACTTACCTGCTTTTTGGCAGCTGTGTTCCTGGAAGTACCTGGAACAGGGCTGGAGATGAAAGCTGCTGAGCTTTGAACTTGCTTCTAGGAGTCTGCAGACCCAGCATCTTCTGTTCAGATGAATCATACTCTTGCTTTTTTCCAGAGGGAAGTTCACACAGGTCTTTAATCCCAGCAGTTGGGAGGCAGAGGCAGTTGGATCTCTGAGTTCGAGGCCAGCCTGGTCTATAGAGTGAGCTCCAGGACAGCCAGAGCTACACAGAGAAACCCTTGGAAAGACCAACCAAACGAAACCCAAAAGATTCATTTTTATTTTGTATTTTGAGTATTTGCTTACATGTGTGTATGTGCACTATACATGTGCTTAGTCCTCATGGAGCCAGAAGGGGGCGCTAGACCCTCTGGAGCTGGAGTTAATGGACAGATGGTTGTAAGTCACCTTGTGTGTGCTAGGAACTCAACCCAGGTCCTCTGCAAGAGAAGCACCTGCTTTTAGCCACTGAGCTATCTCTCCAGCCCATTGCTATCTTTTAATTATTTTTTTTTAAGAGTATTATTTCCATGTGTGTGAGTTTTGATTGCATGTGTGCACCATGTGAATGCCTGGTGTCAGATCCCGTGGAATTGGAGTTACAGATGGTTGTGAGCCACCATGTGGGTACTGGGAACTGAACCTGGGTCTTCTACAAGAGGAGCAAGTGTTCTTTACCACTAAGCCATCTCTCTAGCTGTATCTCAACCTAGTTCTGTCCTTGGGTCACAGAGACAAGTTGGCACGAGAAGAAGGAGAAGCGGATCATATGGGACCCATCCTTCTTTCTCCATGAGATCTGCTTTCTTGATTTGTCATTGTTCTGAGCAAGATGCCGTGGCTGTCTGCATTTTAATCTGCCCTGCAATGTTTTTTGGACTGCCATTTCCCATATGACTACCCTGGTTGTGGGCAGTTGTATCACGGTAGGCCTTCCATATAAGGGGGATGCGAGTCCCCCATGGTCCAACATAAAGAACCTCCTCCCTGCCATACACAGCACACACCTGGAGCTCCAAGTCCCTTTCATTTCTCTCCATGGCATTTACCTGTCGTTCTTAGTATACCAGTTGCTGGGAGGCAGCCCGTGAGAGGGAGGCAGTGAATCCCTGAGGGTCAGTCTGCATCCGTTCTGCTCCGGGCTGCTTTCTAGTGCTCAGAGCAGGGCTTGCCATGAAGCATTTGCAGTCCTGTTTTGTACGTGGGTGCTTGCATAGCTGGTAGTCAGCTTCGGGCTGAACTCTGGGCCATCAGCATCCTGTGGAGAAACTGTCCCTCGGCCTGGAGGGTCTGGCCCACAGGCTTTGTCTTTGGCAGATTCCCACTGGGTTTCTTTCACTCTGCTCAGAATGGTAGGACCCAGTTCTGGATGGCCCAGTAGGACCACCCTGTCTTTGTTCTAGACGCTGCACTGGACTCTTGTGTTCTGTCAGGCACTTCCCTAGGTTTATTTTTATTTTTTTTAAAACTTTTTAAACTCCAAAGTTTTATAAATTTGAAATCAAAAGCATTGTTTCCTTTGTTTATCTGTCTTTGAAAATGTATAACTTTTACAGACTCTTTTCTGTTTAACACCAGAATCTGAAAAACATTTTTTTTTTCCTGCTACAGGTACAGAAGGGCCAGGGGTCAGCATTTCTGAAGAGAGACAAAGTGTCACCGAGAACTCTGGGACAACCATCATTTACAATCCCTACGCTGCCCTTTCTATAGAGCAGCAGCGGCAGAAGCTGCCGGTGTTCAAGGTACGGCGTGCCTGTGGCCCATCATACAGCTTGTCACTGAAGGGACTGTCACTGAATGGTTCTACAAGTTACAGTGTTATAGGAGCCCTACCCCATTCTAGTGTGTGTGTGTGTGTGTGTGTGTGTGTGTGTGTGCGCGTGTGCATGCACACGCGTGTGTATGTGTTGGGAGAGGGAGAGAGGAAAGGAAGAAGCAGAGAACACAGCCCTTTAAGACTGGGGAGGAGAGCTGGGCGTGGTGGCGCATGCCTTTAATCTACAAAGTGAGTTCCAGGACAGCCAGGGCTATGCAGAGAAACCCTTTCTCGGGGAAAAAAAAACAAAAAACAAAACAAAACAAAACAAAAGACTGGGGAGGAGAAGCAGAGAACACAGCTCTTTAAGACTGGGCAGCCCTGAAGACTTCTTTAGATCTTGCATATTAGGAAATGGGAAGGATCAGGAAGGCATTTCTTTTTTCCTTTCCATTGCGTTCAGTTATGAACAATTTCTGGTGCAGAAAATGACACAGTGAACTTCTAAGTCAACATGTTATCAACATATGGCCAATTTTTGCTTTCTTTTAAGAGATGTATTTAGCAGAGTTAATTTTAGTTTAAGAGTCTGTCTTTGGAAGAGATCGTTTGGTACTCTTAATCCTCAATGAGACAGTGTTGGGATTTCTGGGGTGACTGGACACTCCGCGTTATGAGTGTAGGTGAGATGGGGTTACCAGACACTCCGCGTTATGAGTGTAGGAGAGATGGGGTGACCAGACACTCCGCGTTGTGAGTGTAGGGGAGATGGGGTGACCAGACACTCCGCGTTGTGAGTGTAGGTGAGATGGGGTGACCAGACACTCCGCGTTGTGAGTGTAGGTGAGATGGGGTGACCA
>NC_034592.1:141196393-141201990 GCF_900095145.1 Mus pahari
GAGATGGGGTGACCAGACACTCCGCGTTGTGAGTGTAGGTGAGATGGGGTGACCAGACACTCCGTGTTGTGAGTGTAGGTGAGATGGTGCATACTCAGCCTCCTAGAGGCAGTGCATGAACTTGAACATGTTCAGAACCTTTTTTTTCTCACTGAAGTCCTTCCGTTCCGTGGACACTGTTGATTAAACTCTTGTAGCTTCACATGGCTGGTCCCCTTGCAGTCAGAGGTAGGCTCACTGTTGTTGGCGAATACTGATTTCAGCCTCTGGAGCGTCTGAGGTTTGAACTTTGCCTCCATGCAGTGTCTCTGGATGACTTGTGTGGGCGTGGCCAGCAGCATGTAAGCTGGTCTTTCTGCTGGACAGAGCTGGGTGGAAGATGACAAGGTTTGTTGGTTGTTTTTCCTTTTTTTTTTTTTTTTTGTGGTGCTGAGGATTTAATCCAAGATGCACCATCAAGTGTTCAACCCCTGAGCTGTGTCATATCCCTAGCACTTATTTTATTTTTTGTTTTGAGACAGGGTCTTTCCAGATTGTTTAGACTGGCCTTGAACTCACTGTGTAGTCCAGGCTGGCTTTGAACTTATGATCTTCTTGCCTCAGTCTCCTGAGTTGCTGTGCTGCCAGCCCCACTAAGTCTTGGGTTCCTTTCACTTAGACACTGCTGGTGTCACCCTTCTAATAATGTGTTCTTTCTCCACATAGATGTGGAACAGCAGCCTTCTTAATTTAGCTAAGTTGCCTTGGTTGGAGTTTCTGGTGACCTTAAACATTTTAGTTGACCTAATAGTGTCTAGGCTTTTTCCTCACGTGATTGGAGTCATCCCTTGTATGTGATTAGGATATGTGGGTGGGACCCTCAGGATGTGAGATGACCACTGCTGCCCCACCACTGAGGGGCACCATTTTTGAGTCATGATGAAGTGTCCAGACTTTGGAATAGACTTCAGGGTCCCTCCCTGTTTCACCAGTCACGTGCTGGGTGACCTTGCTTCACCACTGTAAGCTTCCATTTCCTTATCTGTGATATGGGTTAATAGCACCTGCCTTATAGGATTGCTGTGAGGCTGGGCGAGGTCACCCGTGTGGTGTTTATAAGACTTCAACTACCCAAGTACAAGGAAGTGGTTGTGTATGTAGATGTTGACCTTTCTGCACTGTCCATCATTTTCTAACTATCGCGTAAGTGAGATGAAACCTAACTAAAAACAAGGTGAGCCTGTTGAGAAGTGAAGAGATCTAAGGTCCACATTACTGATGGGGAGCTAAGCAGAGCCCATGTGCTGTTGGAGTCTTGAAAGGCCTGAAGGTGGATGTAGCTGGGGAGGACAGTGTCACGCTCACCTCTCCTCCTGTTCAGACCAAATGTAAAGGTGGCTTGAGGAGGTTCGTAGTGGAGCCTAGCCCGACATGGCACGACCTTGGCCTTGATCCAGCCTCCCCAGCCCCAGTGGGCAGAAGTGGACTGAAGCAGCACCAGTCTTCCCTCAGCCCATTTCCAAGGCAGCCTCCCCTTGACTTCCCTCTGAAGCTGTTCCTCTAGGGTATGGACACTGCTGTGAAAGGCGTCTATGCCTGCCAGCCCCCTTTCTGACGTGCACTCCCGTCCTCATGGGCAATCCCAGGTTCACCCGGCCTGATGACAGTACCCCCTCATCTCCTTGTCTCCATACCAGCAGTCTCCTTGTCGTGTCTGGCCATGTTAGGCTAAAGCACATGACACTCCCTGTCCAGATCATCCTGTGTGTGCACTCCTTGTAGACCAGGCTGGCCCTGAACTCAGAAATCCACCTGCCTCTGCTTCCCAAGTGCTGGGATCAAAGGTGTGCGCGACCACCACCTGGCTTAATTTTCCTCCTCTTCCCTCTCCTCTTTCTTTCTTTCTTTCTTTCTTTCTTTCTTTCTTTCTTTCTTTCTTTCTTTCTTTCTTTCTTTCTTTCTTTCTTTCTTTAAAATTTATTTATTTATTATATGTAAGTACACTGTCTTCAGAACAGAAGAGGGAGTCAGCTCTCATTAGGGATGGTTGTGAGCCACCATGTGGTTGCTGGGATTTGAACTCAGGACCTTCGGAAGAGCAGTCAATGGTCTTAACCACGGAACCATCTCTCCAGCCCCCCCCCCTCCTTTTTCAATCATATTGTTTTGTGTGTTCATTTGCATAAATGGAGGTTCCTGTGTTCTACCTGGCTCCACTGTTTAGAAGCTTGGGTGGTAAAGCTAGGAGTCTTTATTATTAACAAATGATCTTAGAAGACTTTCCTTTTAAGACCTGAGGACTGCATATCTCCATCCAGGTATAACATATTCAGAAGCCCTGAATAACCAGGACTTAGATGGAACCTGTCAGCATCCCAGCTCTTATCTCTACCAAACACCTCCATGGTACAAAAGATGAGCTGACCTCTGATCAGAGAGGGAGCCCCAGGCAGGTTTCCTTCTGAATGAGGCATTGTGGAACACCCCTGTAACCAGCCATGAGTTCAGAGGTGCTTTCTGAAGCCCAGCAAATGGAACACGGGGATTTTCTGGGCTTTAGTAGACAGGCCTGTTCCCACTGAGTGGGCACAGGAGAAGTTACCTCTGGATGTTTTATTGTGAACTTTGGTTTTGATCCTTTTCCATACTAACAAGTAAGATCTAGTTTTTAATGAGTTAATGCATAAATGTTGTATAAAACCCAGAGCTCGTCACATCCCTTTTCCTCACCCTTTTCCCTCCGAGGATTCAACACTATTATCTCTCTTCCTTAAAAATGAGTACTAGGGTCCTGGGAAGTGCTCTTGCTGTACAAGCACGAGGACCTGAGTTTGGATCCCTGCATCCACGGATCAAACGGCATGTCTGTGTGTGTGTGGTAACTGAAGTGCCAGTGCAGGGCAGAGGCAGGAGGATGGCTGGGTCCTGACTGCCAGCCTCGTTCTAGGTTCAGTCAGAGACCCAGTCTCAAGGGAATAAGGTACAGAGTGATAGAGCAGGACACCTGACACCCTCTGCACATGTGCACAGTTGCTCATGTGTGCATGAGCATGCACACCCACCCACCCACACACCACACCACCACATGTGCATACACTGTGTACACATCATTCACACTAGTTGTCCCTTGCTTTCTTTTCTTAATGTATCTTGTAAACATCTGTTCTTTTAAATAATCATGAGTTGTTTCATTTAACCACACACTTATTGTGATGAACATTTAGACTGTTGGATTTTTTGGTGGGTGGGTGTGTGTGCGTGCACGCGCGTGCGCGTGCGCGCACTTTTTAGCCAGGGTCTCATGTAACCTAGGTTGGCACTGAATTTGTGATGTAGCTGAAAATGACCTTGAATTAATGATTCTCATGTCTCTACTTTGTAAGTGCTGGGATCACAAGTATACACCCTCATGCTTGGTTTTTAAATATGCATGTGTGTGTGTATGTGTGTATATGTGTATGCATGTATGTATGTGCATATATTAATATGCCTGCAGCACTACTACTTAATATTTTGGTGTCTGAGTGTATTAGTATGCCTGCAGTATTACTTCTTATTGGTGAAAATCATTAATTGGAGAGTTGAGAGTTCACGTGTTCTATAAGTGTTCCATACACATCTTGGCTCATGCTGACACCACAACACCATGCACTTGAGAATTGGAGCTACATTTTGATAGTTTGTTTTTTTTTTTAATTTACTTTCTTCTGGAAACAGTTTATTTCACAGTTTTTTTTTTTTTTTTAAAGATTTATTTATTTATTATATGTAAGTACACTGTAGCTGTCTTCAGACACTCTAGAAGAGGGCATCAGATCTTGTTACGGGTGGTTGTGAGCCACCATGTGGTTGCTGGGATTTGAACTCCGGACCTTCGGAAGAGCAGTCGGGTGCTCTTACCTACTGAGCCATCTCACCAGCCCCCTATTTCACAGTTTAAGTATGTTTTCTTGGGTCTTTTGAGACAAGATACGGTTGATTACAATGTCATTTTATTCTCTCCCAGCTTAGGAACCACATTTTGTACTTGGTAGAAAACTATCAGACCGTGGTGATTGTTGGAGAAACGGGATGTGGGAAGAGCACCCAGATTCCACAGGTGAGCATTGCTAATGTCCTGCCGAGCAGATTTCAGTTTGGAGGACTTCGTAACTTGGGGATAGTCATTACTGTGATTAAGGTCTCCTCCCAAGAACTACTCGTCTCAGATAATTTTATTAAACCTTTGAACTTACGATTTTTTTTTTTTTTTTTTTTTTTTTTTTTTTTTCAAGACAGGGTTTCTCTGTTTAGCCCTGGCTGTCCTGGAACTCACTCTGTAGACCAGGCTGGCTTCGAACTCAGAAATCCACCTGTCTCTGCCTCCCGAGTGCTGGGATTAAAGGCATCCGCCACCATGCCCAGCTACGATTTTTTAATTAATAATAAAGTTAATAGTTGTTTTCAATTTATTGTATTTCCAAAATAGGGAGTCTTCGTGCTTAATCTGTCTCTTGGTTCTTCTATCAGATTTGATGTGCATGTGACTCCCTAACATTACCTGGGGTCTGTCATCTGTCCAATAATTTGCCCAGTTACGCCACAGCATATACCTGTGCTGGTTCCTTTCTTGGTGACTTAGCACAGTGCAGGGTCACCTGGAGGGAGGGTTGTTTGGAACGGTGGCGTCAGATAGGAATCCAGCTGTGGGTCTCTTGCAGTACCTGGCAGAAGCTGGCTGGACAGCAGAAGGACGAGTGGTTGGAGTGACCCAGCCTCGCAGAGTGGCTGCCGTGACAGTAAGTTTCCCTTTGTATTGTAGATTCTGCCTGCCCTTTCTGTTTCCTTGATCAGTTCATTCTTATTTCTTCAAATAATACAAAGTAGTAGAAATTACTCCTTAAGAATTTAGCTTTAGAAGAGCTATGATTGGAAATTTTGCAAAATTGACAGCTGTTGTTATGAACCTTTTAGTAGTAAAGGGCTTAGGGAATAAAAGTAGATATATTTTTTTAAAGACCAGATCTGCCAGCAGAAGCATTGTGGATGCTTCTAAGTGTCACTTCACATTTCTCTCCACAGTAATAGGGGGTGGTTGGAAAAGTGGCTGCAGGCAGGACAGAAAGGCCCTTCTAAGTGTGTGGTTATGACCATGTTTAAGTGTACTAACTACAGTGAGAGGGAGAACCGAAGTGAGGCAGTAAAATGGTGCAGCTGTGGACCTGGAGAAACATTCTCATCACAAGAGAATTTATCAGAGCTTGAAAACAGAAAAAAAATGACAGAAAGCCTTTAGAATGTTTTCAGTGATTCCTCTCTTCTCCTCTTTTCTTTGTGAGACAAGGTCTCAGGTAGCTGAAGCTAGCCTTGAACTGGAAGCAGTCCTTCTGCCTAGCTCCCCTGGATATTAGAAATGGTAGTGCGTGCCTTAAGTGTCAGCACTCAGGAGGCAGAGGCAGGTGGATTGCTATGAGTTTCAGGCCAGCCTGGTCTATATTGCTAGTTCCAGACCAGCCAAGGATACATAGTGACACCCTGTGTCAAAAACAAAAGCATTTGAACTCAGGACCTTTGGAAGAACAGTCAGGTGCTCTTACCCACTGAGCCATCTCACCAGCCCCTGAAGTTGTTTTTAATAG
>NC_034592.1:141202605-141209639 GCF_900095145.1 Mus pahari
GGAGTCAGATCTTGTTACGAGATGGTTGTGAGCCACCATGTGGTTGCTGGGATTTGAACTTAGGACCTTCAGAAGAGCAGTCGGGTGCTCTTACCTGCTGAGCCATCTCACCAGCCCCAAGGAGTCTAACTTCTTGAGTTCTTTGTATATATTGGATATTAGCCCTCTATCGGATGTAGGATTGGTAAAGATCTTTTCCCAATCTGTTGGTTGCCGTTTTGTCCTATTGACAGTGTCCTTTGCCTTACAGAATCTTTGCAATTTTATGAGGTCCCATTTGTCAATTCTTGATCTTAGAGCATAAGCCATTGGTGTTCTGTTCAGGAACTTTTCCCCTGTGCCCATGTGTTGGGACTTTTCTCCACTTTCTTTTCTATTAGATTCAGTGTATCTGGTTTTAGGATCCACTTGGACTTGAGCTTTATACAGGGAGATAAGAATGGATCAATTTGCAGTGAGTTAACTTTTTATGTCACTGAAAGATGACTTAGCTAAAAATTGGAGCAGTTTTCCCTGTGTGTGGTTTGAAATCCCAGCTCTTAATCAGTTTTCATTTTAGCTCCAAGTTTGTAGCTACAGAGAACCTCCCGTGTAAAGTTTCAAGCTTTCTCTTGATAGAGCAAAGAATGCTTAAATTAACATGAGCAGCGACATGCTGCTACGATCCAAAAGCTGAGTCTCAGAGATGTGCTGTGCACGCAGACTGAGCCCAAGAATGGACTCCAGAAGTTGTGCTGGATCTCTGTGAGAGGCAGATAGTAAGGAGGTCACTGGTCTCACTGGTCCAGGTTTGACCTCCAGACCAGGCTCTCGTCCCTCCAAGATTTGGGACCATAGAGCCCATGTGTTTGTAGAGGTGAGAGTGTTTTGCTGTATCTCACCTGGTGTGCTGCACAGGGTCTCAGGTCCAGCTTGCCATGGAGCAGTGGTTTGCTGACTGGGATCTGTTGAGTTTGATGCACTTGTGGAGATTACAATGTGAGCAGTAGAGGAAAAAGTTTATTAAGCCAGCAGAGGGTCAGCAGGACGACTCGACAGTGAAGAGGCTTGTTGCCAAGTCTGATTATCTGAGTTTGATTTCCAGCACCCATCTGGTGGAGGAAGAGAACTGTCTCCCACAGGTTGTCCTCTGACCCTCAGAGGTACGCTGTGACACATGGACCTACACATTTACACATACTTAGAATAAATAAATATAGATAAATAAACAAAGCCAACAGAGTACAACCCTGTGTGATTATAAATGGTGGAACAAAAAATGGTTGAGAATAATCTTACGTACATAGCTAATGTATCTATGTATTTATTTGAAGATGAGAAGGTTGTGCCCATAGCCTATTCTGGTGTGGAACTGGCAGACTGCCTGCTTCAGCCTCCTGGGTATTAGTATTATAGATGTGTGCCACTACACTCAGTTAAAATCTTAAGAGCAATTTCATTATTTTTAGTTGTGTGTTTGTGTGAGCGCTGGTGTCCATGGAGGCCAGACACTTTTCTCTCCTCGGAGCTAGAATTGGCGGCAGTGTGGGCCACGGAATGTGCTGCTGGAACAGGACTTGGGTCCTCTGTAAGAGTAGCATATGCTCTTAATGACCAAGCCTCTCCAGTGCAAACAGACAAGCGCCCATGCACGCACCCATGGTTTTCATATGCACATACAAATAGCCAGATAGCAAGAGTAGCCGAGCTTGGTTCGCTTCCTACCACAGCATGGTTGTTTTTAGTGAGACGGTTGGCTCATCTGTTCTCACTCTTCCCAGCTTCTTCCCTGCAGGCTCCCAGTATCTCCTCACAGATCCTCTGGGCCTTTTTCTGAGATGTGGAGGGTTAGCTCAGAACCACCATGATAGCTAAGCCTCCTGGGAAACGCTGGGCATGGAGAGGTACACCCTCCAGAGGCAGAGCCGAGCAGGGTGCGTCTCTGTTTTCATAAGACGTTTTGAAACGCTGAGTGGTGTGAACTGGCTGCTTGATGATTGATTCAGTGTGGATCTTGTCAGATCTATAATTTCAAGTCACTGGGTGAGGCTACTTCTGATCTTCATGTGCTTGTCAGTTTCTTATGCATTGGCGGCAGATAGTGCCAGGCCGCACTTGGTAGGGACGGCTGAGTTCAGGGCTTTTCTATGCTCCTGAGACTGGGCTGCCTCAGGTCCCTTCTTGGAGCAACTGAGTTCCAAGCTCAGACTAGGGACTGTGGGGCTTGGGGCTGCCTGTCTGAAGGAGAGTGACATACCTGCTTCCTCTGGCTGGGTGTCCTGAGTCCTGGAGTCTCATGGCTTAACTTTTTTCTTTTCAGTCAGGTAGTGTAAATAGCAAATGTGGGACTTTCATTGAAACAACCGCTAGTAAGAGTAATCGCCCCTTTACACTGGTTTGCGCTTTGAGGTTGTGCCCTTGAGTCCTCTCCTCTCCAAGTAGCTGGGTTTACAGGCACGAGCCACTGCCTGGCTTTTATTTCAGATTTTTTTTTATTAGTTTGTAAACTTTGGTCTTTTTGAGATGGTTTATGGATCTAGCTACATGGGTTTTTTTTTTTAACTTCTCTCTCTCTCTCTCTCTCTCTCTCTCTCTCTCTCTGTGTGTGTGTGTGTGTGTGTGTGTGTGTGTGTGTGTGTGTACATGTGGGTATTGAGACTAGAAGACAACCTCAGGTGTCATTTCTCAAGTGCCACCTTGTCCTTTGGAGGCAGGGTCTGTCTTTGGTCTGGAGCTCACTGGAAGGCCAGCCTTAGGAATCCACTGGCCTACATTCTGGCATTTTAATATCATATCTCCACTCCTGGCTTTGGTTGTGGGTGAACTCAGGTCCTCATGCTTGCAAAGCCAACGCCCGGCCATCTCCTCAGCATCTCCTCTCCCCCTTTAAGATAGTCTTGCTGTGTTTCCCAGGCTAGCCTTGAACCTTTGATTCTCCTGTCTCTGCTTCCCAGAGCCTGGGGTTATGAGCATGTGCCACAGACCTTCTTAAGCTGCCCTTCCATTTGTAGAGTGCCCAGGGTAGTCCTCATACTCCCGTGCTTTATCTTCTTTACATTGTTATGGCACAGGGATCCTCCATTAGTCTTTAAAGACACTTGTCTGTCCTTTTTCAAAACCAAGTTCTTATTTGCATTGGCTTTTAGGAGTGCTGGTAACTGGAACATGTTTGAGAATTGAGTTAGGCATTTGGCTTTTGGAATATGTTGGCTTCCAAAGAGAGGATGAACTTGGCCCACTTCTGTTCAGTCATCCTGGTCTCCTGCCTTCCTAGGTCCATCCTATTTTAAGGTGTGTGACCATGAGAAGTTGTCCATTGTTGTGTGGTCTAGCAGTGTGTGTGTGTGGGGGGACTCACTGGGTCCTTTCCATCCCTTCTTTGGTACCAGATTCAGAGCTGAGTTCTCCTCCTCTTCCTCCTTTTCCTCTTCTTCTTCCTCTTCTTTCTCCTCCTTCCTTCTTCTGTGCCCTTCTTTTCCTCCCCTTTATGAGGATCAGAACTCAGACCTTTTGCAAGTGTGGTACCACCAAGCTGGTGTTAGATTTGAATCCACGGCTTATCTGAAAAGACTGTAGTGTTTGGAGTTTTAATTTTTCATATTGGCTTAGATCGTTTGAATTTGAATTCAGAATTTTGAATTGTCTCTCTCCCTGTCTGTCTGTCTTTCTCTCTCTCTTTTCCTTTTTTCTTCTGGTGCTGGTCATTTAGTCTGGGGTAGGTAGCCACTCCATTCATGGTAGGTACACATGGTAGGTACACATGGTAGGTACACATGGTAGGTAAACACTCTACTCCTGAACTACACCCACAGCTCAGTTTCCTTTCTATTGATCTGTAAAATCATTGTGTGATTTTTCTCTTATTTTATATACTTTCTGCTTTTTATTTATTTATTTATTTTTTTGATTTTGAGGCAGGGTTTCACTGTGTTCCTCTGGCTAGCCTAGGAGTGCTATGTAGACCAGTCTGGCTTCAAACTCACAGAGACCCTCCTGCCCTGGGATTAAAGGCATTCACCACTATGCTTAGCTCTTGCTTACTGTTTTAAGTTGTCCCAAGACGATGACAGAATGGAGAGATGTATCATTTGATCAATCAGTATTCACTGCTCTCTAATGACCTGTCTCTTTTCCTCTCATCGTTCACATACTATTTGATATGACCTTTAAGTTTTCTGTAGTATGTGCTCTGTGTAGTAATTGGTGTGTCTCTATTTTCAGCATGATCTTTCTTCCCAAAGGTTGCAGGCAGAGTAGCTGATGAAAGGGGTGCGGTGCTGGGCCACGAGGTGGGCTACTGTATCCGCTTCGATGACTGCACTGACCCACTGGCCACCAGAATTAAGGTGAAGTGCTCAGAGTGACTTCTTGGGTGGACTAGGGAGGGGACTGGGGACATTCGTCTTCTGCGAAGATCAGAGTTGTTTGAATGAGTCCTTGCGTTTTAGCACAGAGAAGAACACAGAAGTAAGATTTGTCCCTGGTCTAGGCTTGGGCGGTCAGTGCCCCACCCTTCCTGTGTCCACTGCTGATGGTGTGAGGATGCAGAGTTCCCTTTTCTTATGTGCATGCTGTAAATACAGAGACAAAGCTGTGCAGACAAACTCAGGGGGGACTGGTGTAAACTGGTCCAGAGTGGGATTCATCGTGGCTGACTAGTTAGAGCTCTCTAAGTCATGAATTCTGTCTCAGCTATACTTGACATAATAGCTAATAATAAAGTAATTAACATAGTGATAATTGGTGGGAATCAGTTCAACAGAGTCTCCTGCTCACCACTGTGCTAGAACCATGGTTAGATGCTGCAGTAGAGCAATGAGCAAGGCGCCCTGATGAGATGGAGCGAGGGCCTTAGACCCCAGTGCCTTCCAGACTGGAACATAGCAATTACAACTGTTCAGACACTCGAAGTGAACACTGTAGCCATTTGTAAGAAAATGGACCTTGGCCTAGCTAGGGTTTCTGTTGCTGGGATAAAACCATGACCAGAAGCAACTTGGGGAGAAAGGGTTTGTTTCAGCTTACTGCCTGTCGTCCATCATCCAGGGAAGTTGGGAGGAGCACAAGGCAGGAACTAAAGCAGGGCCCGTGGAGGGATGCTGCCTACTGGCTTGCTCATCCCGCTCTCTTACACACCCAGGACAAAGTGTTCAGGGGTGCCAGTACCCACAGTGAGCTGGGCTCTTCTCCGTCAGTCTTCAGTCAAGAAAATGCCCACATACTTGCCCACTGGCCAGCCTGGTGAGGGAATTCTCCCAGTTGAGGTTCCTCTTCTTAGATGACTCTAGTGTGTGTCAGGCTGATATAAAACTAACCAACACAGACCTTGTTTTCCAAATTTTTGTTACCCATGTTGTCAGTTAAAGATCATGTGTTTATGCCTTATTTGTATGTAACCAGTTAACACTGGGTGGGTGATAGGTCAGGTGACACTTTAGATCCATGAGAAGCTCTGTCTGAAAAGACTCATTGTAGAATTTTTTGCTTTTGTGAGTGACATTTGGTACCAGGGCTAAGCAAACTATCTTAGAAACATATCCTACTCTTAGATTCAAGGGGCGATGACACTGAGGGACATGCTTAGCCTTGTTAATGCACTGACTGTTTTGGGGTGAGAATAACAGCACCCACTTGTTACTGCTCGTTTCTGAAGCTGTTTTATTTAGTGCTCATTAGTCCTACGTAGTTTTAAACATACTTGGTGAAATAGTTGTATCATGTCATATGAAGGGTGAGGACTGAGGCTCAGAAATGCAAGCTCTCAGGCTGGGTTTTCACAGCAGGTAGAAGTCGGGCCGGCTAGTAGTAAGGCCAGGCAGGCACCGTAGAAGAGGAGGCTCTGGCAGGGTGGCTTAGCCCACGCTCTTCTCTGCAGCTCTGTTGGTGGAGGTTGAGGTTGAGAAGATGCTGAGGAGTTATCCCAGACTCACAGCTCATTAACATAGCAAGTCATGGTAAACAGAGACTCACTGTTGACTCTTCACTGATTGCCATTGATGCTCATTAACATAGCAGCTAGGTCAGGTAGCACAGAGACGGTGTCGAAAGGTCTGCAGCCCAGTGTGGGATCTGTCTGTTTGTTTGTTTGTTTGTTTGCCAGTGTTGAATCAAGCCACCGGGATGTCTCTCCCTGTGCTGTCTGGGATCGCTCTTGCATGTGAACAGAGGTTACACTTGAACTTGTACCATCAATGTAAATAAATTTCTCTATCTTTGTATTTTTATTGTTTTAGTTCCTTACAGATGGCATGCTGGTTAGAGAAATGATGGTTGATCCACTGTTAACAAAATATAGGTAAGCATGAGCTCCCGTGATTCCCTAATGTTTCCACAATGCACTTGTGCACTGGCCATCAGTAGGGTTAGCAGCTGAGATTCGATCTGCTCAGCTGCCCTCAGCGTCTTCTTTGCTGATGGTGGCTCTTTCTGCCCTTGGTGGATAGTGGTGCCTCGTATTGGCAGCAACAGTGAGTACATTGAGTAGACAGACACCGACGTGAACAGACAGGCCGGTGCGCATCTGTCACTAGAGCACCTGCTGCCTTGGCTTTGTTCATCATGCCTTTGACATGCTCCGGGAATTGTAGTAACTACAGGACCTCAGCCTGCAGAGATGTGACTAGCCAGTGTTGGGACCTCCTCACCCTGCTCTTCATTTCGAAAAGCTGGGGATGGATCGTGGGGTCTCACACATGTTTGGCGAGGGTCTCACTTCTGCCCTCTGGACAGTGTTCTGTTGAGTGCCATACACACAGTCCAGAGGGGGGCTGAGCTCGTCCTTCTTCTTAGTGTCTTTGCCCATCACAGGGAGTGCTAGCTACCCTGCGGCTCTGGGATTTGAGACACGATGTCCCACTCCTCTCCCTGCCTGGCACATGGGGTTCACAGCTGTCCTCTGTCTTTGGCTGTTCTCTGGCTTAGCATTGTTGAGGTGCCTGGGCTTTGTTATCCAATGTGTTCTCTGGGGCTACAGATCATACATACCAGTTAGAACCAGCTGTTAAGTTCTGCTGGAGCCGGGCGTGGTGGCACACGCCTTTAATCCCAGCACTCGG
>NC_034592.1:141209675-141257290 GCF_900095145.1 Mus pahari
ACAGGTACATCAATGGAACAGAATTGAAGACCCACAAAAAAAAAAAAAATAAAAAAAAAAAAAAAAAAAAAGAAAGAAAAAAGTTCTGCTGGAATCCCGGGTGAGTAGCGAAGCACTTTGCAAATAGTGTGCTGTCATTATTCTCACTAAGGTTGTTGAAATTACATTTCTAGTGTAGGCCTGACGTCATCGGCAGAGAATGACTTGAGCTTTCTCTTAATTTGATGTCATTATATGAGAGCTGAGTACCCAAATGTCTCTTTGGTGGTTGGGATGGAATTTCGTGGGGTGTTCCATGCTGAGAGCATCTCTCTGATTCTTAGTGTCATCATGCTGGACGAAGCCCACGAGAGGACCTTGTACACGGACATTGCCATTGGCTTGCTGAAGAAGGTACGGCTCCAGCACTGCACTCTGCTTTCTAAGTTTTGCATTGTTGCCTGGCTAGGAAAGTAATTACAACAATTTCGAAAACCAGCAAATACAAAGTGGAAAAATTATCCTATCATCCTGCTCATTCGCAGAGAACCACGAGCTGAACGTTGGTGTGTCTGTCTGTGTATATGTTTTGACACAGTGAGATTGGATGATATTTGCTAATTTGTATCTTGTACGTTTAATATTATATCAAGATCATTTCTCTTCACCATGAAATAGTCTTTGAAGACATTATAATTATTATTTTAAAGATTTTATACTTAACGTTGAGAGAAAGTGTAAGTCTGTGTACCACATGCATACAAGTGTCTGCAGAGGCCAGAAGAGGGTATCAGGTCTCTAAGAGCTGGAGTAACACGTGCTTGTGACTTGCCTGATATGGGTGCTGAGAGCAGAAGCTCTGTAAGAGCAGCCAGTGCTCTTACCCCAGAGCCACCTCCCAGCCCCCGAAGTCAGTGGTTTTAGAGTCTCGCGGTGGCTGCTGCTGTCTGCCACATCCTTCTTGTAATGTTAGGCATGTGTGTGCCTAGGTGTCTGTCAGGCCTGTGGCAGTGAGCACTCTGTAATTAAATGTACTGCATTTCTATTTCTCTTCTCTTTTTAACTCTTCAGTATTCAAAAAATATTTCAAACATACCCAGAGCCATTTATAATGACCTTTTTGCTCATTGTCTAGTTTTGGCAGTTGGTTACCTCCACTCTCATTCCTCCCCTTAACATTATTGTTGTGGCTTTTTTTGTTTTGTTTTTTTAATTTGTTGTTTTCTCTGCATGAATCCTCAATGACAAGAGCCTAAAAAGAAATGGTAGATTAGGATGACCAAGAACTGCGGCCTTGGGAAGACTGCCGGGGTGCAAATTTTGACTGCCAGATATATGCCTCTCCAAAGCAGTGTGTGTGCAAGCCTATATTGTAGCCATTAGCTACCTGTGCGAGTTTAGCTTGGAATGGTTGAAAGGGGGATAAAATAACACTTTGATCTTTGCATGGGCTCTTCGTGGCCACGTGTGGCCTGTGGCTGCTGCCTGGAGAGGGCAGCCTCGGAGCTGCTTTTGGGGGGGGGGGTCTGCTGGGCAGACCTGTTGGATGTCATAACTTGTCATAAGGCTTAAGTAAGGCAGCACAGATCTCAGGATGACATCATACATAGAGCCGTGTACAAATAAAAGGCTGCCCCTCTGACTGTCTGTCCACAGTGAGGTGACAGAGGTGGCTAGGTCTCAGATGCTCACCACATCCTCCTCAGTCTGCGTCTCTGCAGTGTACACACTGGTTGGCTCTGTATAGCACACAGCTCGGAGTTTATAAATTGCCTTGGTTGTTATCTTCTTCCATTATCTTTTGGCCAATGATCAGACTTTTTGATATGTATGAAGAATTTTCTCACTAGGCTCTCCCTACCAAGGACAGAGTAAGAGAACAGTTCTGCTCAGGCTTCGCCAGTGGTGAGCATCCTCACACAGCTGCTCCTGAATATGGCAGATGTGCCATGTCCGGTGACCACATTTCTTTGAATAACTGTTAGCACACAAATTGCTATCTTGGTGGATTGTTATTTATGGATTTTAATTTACCTTTTCATATTTCTGAGTGTGAATACATGTGAGAAAAAGTGTTTATTTTTAATAATTTTGAATTCAGGCCTTAAATTTAGGGTTAGAGTTAGGCAGTGGATTAGGGTTAGAATTAAATTTTAAATTCCCTTTATATTTTGCACAACATTTTTACTGGATCATAATTTAGCAAGCTCTGACATTTTAAACTCAGGAAGAATTGTCTACATCACATTGACTCTTGACATCATCAGTTATACCATCCCTGTCTCACGAATGAGCCTCCTTTTTGCCTTGAGACACGGTTTCTGTCTAGCCCTTCCTGTTCTTGAACTCGTGACCCTCCCTCCTCCTGCCTGCTGGAATTTACAGGCCTTGTCACCATGCATGGCTAGGATTGCAGGATTGTACATTTTTCCACTGTCACCATTATTTCTCGGTGCCTTCTTTTTCAGATTCAGAAAAAGCGAGGGGATCTTCGCTTGATTGTGGCCTCAGCCACTCTGGACGCAGAGGTAAGGGCATCTCTCTCCTTCTGCCTAAACACTGCATTTGTCAAATATATCCTTGGGAGTGCACCTCTGGCCAAAGCATGTCTTTGTCAGGACAACCGACCTGCCTCTTTTGGGGCCATGTGGTGCTCTAGATGTCACATGATATTCCTTCTCAACGTTGAGTAGAAATTAGCCCCTACTTAACCCAGGGAGTTGATGATCACCAGCTTGCCTTGTCTCTGTCTCTGCTGTCCTTCTCCTGACACAGCAGCTTCTTTTAAATTACTTGTCAGTGTGAAGCGATATTTCTTGAATTTATTTATGAAAATTACATATTTAAATTTTTTGGTATAATTGAAGTTTCTCCTCTTACATGTAGTAATTTCCATGTTAAGTGTTTTTTTTTTTAATTGTTTTTACTTTTTGTATGTGTGGTAGGGGGCACACATGCCATGGCCGGAGATAAGAGGTCAGCTTGGAGGAGTCAGTTCTATCTTTCCTCCACGTGTGTTCCAGTGATGAAGGTCTCCAGGCTTAGCAGTGGCATCTTTCCCAGCTGAGCCATCTCTTTCATCCCTCTGTTTTTATATGGCTGATTTGCTCTCTTGATGACTAATATTTTATTAAAAAAAAAAAAAACTCATCAACTCATCTCATTCTTTTGGCTGCTTGCTGTTTATATATTCTAAATGGTAAGCCTCCTGCTAGCTACAGGTGATCCATAGATCCCGGAGTCCGGGGAAGGAGGCTCATAGATAGGTATTCGCTATGTTAGCTGCTGAGGCAACCTAGAAGGCTGATCTTAACTCCAGCCAGCCGGGACTGTCAAGAACATGTCACCAAAGAGATGGCATTTTAGCAGTGTGTGAAATAAAATGACTCTTCATGGGCAAAGGGCAAGCCGAGCTCCCTGACCATGTGGGGACATGAGGAACCCTGAGTTCCAGAACTCTTTCTGCCAGGCTCCACAGGGATACTTCATTCCCAGGGGTGCTCCATCCCCAGAGGTGCTCCATCCCTAGGGTGCTCCATCCTCAGCCACTGCTCTGACTTCATCTCCTTCCACTATGTCTGGTGTTCTCTGTTTATCAGCTCCACCGGTCCCCTTCTGTTCTTCTGAGGAAACCAGGCTGCTTCTTGGGATGAGGTAGGGTTTTCTCTTAGTCTGTTTTTCTTTCAGACATGCTTGTGGCTCTTCCTGCATTCTACTCTGGTCCTAGAGAACCCCACTGTCTCAGAGGCTTCCTTTCTGGTCTCACCCTGCCACTTCTGCCCTCTTGCACAGCTTTGACTGTGTTTCAGTCACACCGATTTCTGCTGCATGTTTAGGAGTTGCTTGAGTCCTTGAAGATTGGGACTCTGTCTTACTCATGATTTTATCCCTCTCGCCTTATGGTGTAGGAGCCAGGGCAGTGACTTGGGACTCAGGAAGCTCATTCTTGTGTTAGGTAGAGACCCAGGAGTAGTTAATGGAGATGCCAGTCAGGAGACCAGCTCTTTATGCCAGGGGAGATGTGGTGAGGGCCTGGCCCTGGCTTGTTCTTCTGTCTCCCTATGGGTGGAAGAATGCAGACTGACTTGGTGAGAGGTGCCTCCTATGTACCCGGGCTGGCTTGCCAGCTTCCCACAGGCTATGGGAGCTCTTGGATTCAGGCTGCCCACAGTCACCTCTGCTCATTGTCCCCGTGCTTTAGCTATCATCTCTGTCACCACAATGTATGCTGGAATGTCCTCTGGAGGTGTTTTAATTTTGTTTCTGATGCTGATGACATATTCTGGCAAAAAACAACCTAGGAACAAAAAAGCATTTATGTTGGTTCTCAGAGAGAAATAAATGCATACAAGTGTTGCAGGAAATATTAAAAGAGAGCCGCCACTTTACTTTAGCTTACCTTCTCCTGCTCCTTTTAAACATTTATTAATATAAAAAGTTTACTCATATGTATAGATGTTTTGCCTGTGTGTATATCTGTGCACCATGTGCGCTCAGTGCCCATGAAGCCAGGAGAGTGTGCCGGATCCCCTGGGACTGGAGTGACAGTTGGTTGTGAGCTGCCACATGGGTGCTGGCAGTTGAACCCTGGCTCTCTTAACGCACTTAAGCCAGTGCCCTTAGCCCGAGAGCCAGCTCTCAGGCCATACATTTTCCCCATTCTAATACAGTCAGAATGGTGCTGCCCATGGTGGGCTTGAGTCTTCTCACAGCCTTATTGTAATCAAGATGGTCCTCCCTCCCGACAGACACGCCCACAGGCAGACCTGCTTTGGACACTCTGCTGACTGTTTCTCCCCTGGTGATGGGAGAGCACAGCAGGACCACCATTGCAGGACCACCATTGCAGGGGCCTCGCCTTGCCCCGCCTCTTCTCCTGTCTTCTGTGCTCCAGTTACACAGATCATGTTGTCTTTTCATGCCCATCTTTCTCTCTTAAACATTAGGAACGGTTATTTTCTAAACAGGTTTAGTTGTGGTGAAAGTGTAATGCCCAAGCTCGCCACTCCCTGACTGGTCTCACTGCTAATAGACAAGTACAAACTGTTTATTGCTGTCTTTCTTGTCTTCTTTTTTAAATTTTATTTTTGAGATAATATACTTACATCATTTCCCCCTTCTCTTTTCTTTTCCTTAACCCCCATATACTGTCCCTGGTCTCTTTCAAGTTCATAACCTTTTTTTTTTTTTTTTACTGTTGATCACAGGCATCTCTGTATATGCACATATATTCTTAAATGTAACCCGCCTAGTCTGTATGTTTCCTGTATGTGCATTTTCAGGGCTGAGCCTTTGGTATTAAAAAAGAACCAGAAGTGGTGGGGGTCTTTTCTGGGAAGAAGACCCTCCTATGTGCAGCACCCCTTACTTGCCTGTAGTTCTTTGTGTAGGGGTGAGAGCTTGTGGCCTTTCCCTGCCCATGTCACATGGCTGCTGTTGTCCCTGTGCAGCGCGCGTTTAGGCAGGCATGTTGCTGAGACTTTATGGATATAGCTTCTGACATTCCTAGGAGACACAGTCTCACAGAAAACTCCTGGGCCCTCTCCTTCTTCCACAGTGTTCTCTGAGCCTTATGCTCCAAGTGTCTTCTAATGTGATGTAGAGACTGGAGAACATCCTCATTCGGTTCCATCTGTAGTAGCGAATATAGGTGACCTCCTGACAGCTTTTGTGAATTGGAAGGCAGAGCCTAGATTTGTCCTTCCCTGGTGTGTTTTGATGTAGGTTTGCGGGTACATTAGCAGTACTTAGCTGGGCTCAGGCTGAGCTATGGGCCCTTCATTCCACTCCCGCTTCCTTCCTTGCCTGGACATCCAGTGCCTACTCCCGAGGGAACTGTTGAAGAAAGACAGCTGGCTATGGGATCCCTGGCTTAGGATGTGGGATGGGTAGATGCAGGTCTGTGTGCGTGTGGGATCTGCAGCCTTAAGTGAGAGGAAGAGGATGGGAGCGGGCTGAAGAGGTCCAGAGTGAGCAGGGCAGGATATGGCTTATTTAGCTTTTGTATATGGAGACCAAGGGTGCCCAGAGGCCATCTTCTCACCCAGGTTGCTGTGTCTGAAGGTGATAAACTCGATGCCAGACTGTGTGTGTTGCTGCTGTCAGGCCACCTGCTCTGGTGGCTGGCCCCACCGGTAGACAAGAAGCCAGTGTCCACAGCAGGCAAGTGTCAGGGAAGGCTGGAGGCTGCTCTGGTGGTTGCCTTGGTTGGTTTAGCCATCCTGTTTGTAGAGGCTCGGTTAGATGAGCAGTTACACACATAGCAGGTGTGATTGCAAAGTGTCACTTCACCCTGTATCACTTTCTTCTACGTTTGCAGACAGTTCCTACTGTTCGTTGTTTTGTCACATGTCTGATAACTTGTAGAGAGATTAATTTCCCTCTTCTATCAGTCCTGGTGAAGGCTCCTGAGTCCCCTGGGGTCAGGGCCTCACTGGACCAGTTTGCAGGTTGCAGTCTTGTTGCTTGGGTAGGAGTTGGACAGGGCATGGACATGGCTGCTTAGAGCTCTCTGTGTGGACAGGGTGAGAGCAGCTCCCAGGACAGGAAGCTGGAGTAGGCCGACGGGTGGCACTGCAGGTCCGAATCATTCCCATTTTGTTTCACAGACTGTGCCCCTTCCTCTCTGTCTTCTTGTTCCATTTCTTACCCGGTGTTCATGTCATTGTGACCCCAGCACCTGAAACTGACTCAGATTCTTTCAGGTGAGGGGCTGGCATCACTTCCTGTCTCCTTGGTTCTGCCTCAGGCCATCTCTTACTGGCCTTTTAAGAAAACAAAATTACTGTTTATTTTATGTGTATGGGTATTTTGTCTGCATATATATCTGTGTACCACTTGCATGCTTAGTGCCCATGGAGGCCAGAAAGGGCATCAAATCCCCTGTCACTGGAGTTAGAGAGTTGTGGGCCACCATGTGGATGCTGGGAATTGAATCTGGGTCTTCTGGAAGAGCAGCCCTTGCTCATAGCCACTGAGCTATGTCTCCAGCCTGAGTTTTTGGCTTTTATCTGTATATTCCAAATGCAGATAAAGGATAAAAACCTAAGGATATAGATTGTATCTCAGTGCATCCGGAGTGTTCTTTAAAGAGGAGCTCCAGGTCCTTACTCCTCAGCCCTTCTAGCAGCTGGGGCTCAGCTGTCCAGTCCATCCAGGAAAGCTGCTGTGGTCCCACCTCACTCCCTGTTCCACATGGCCTGGTGCTAGCTGTGTTCAGCACGCCCTTCTTAAAGCGCTCTTCCTTCAGCTCTGGACCCTGCCATTCTGCTCTTCCTGCCTCCTCACTCACCTCCTCCTGGGGATCTTGAATCTTCACTCTTTGTCTTTAAGGCTTTCCACTCCTTCCATGGCCAGTGGCTCAGTTGACACTGGGTGTTGGTGACAGTCTTGACTGTGTTACTTATGTCCTGTCTCTGAGCTGTCTGGAGTGTTTAAACTTGGCTCTGGCTGGGTCTCTCCAGTTCGGTTCTAGCCTTTCTCATGGTCATAGTAGTTCAGGCCCAGGATCTCCGTTGCTGAGGACATTGCTTTATTAAGAAGTGGCCCTGTCCTGTTCTCTGTTACACGTGTGTGCACGTGATTGGAGAAGGCATTGTCTATGCCATCAGATGGCTTGAAATATATTGGAAAGTTACAGTAAAAACATATCAGAGACACATCTAGTGCACAAGGAGGAAACCCTTGTGAACTGATAATCTTGTGATTAGATATGTGCTTTCTGGATTAGCTATCCCTCAGCCTGATTTAACCTGTACCAAACTTGAGCCACACCTAATTTTCAGCTAAAGAAACTACAGAGGATGGGGATAAAGTTACCACAGCTATGCATCAGCTGAGGTTCATTGAAGTCTAACCTTTATTTGTAATCAAACCTTTAGAATCTGCCATTGAAATTTCCTCTGCAGTCTCAATAAGAGAAAAGTAAATTTAGCTGGCTGTGGTGATGCATGTCTGTAATCCCAGCATTCAGGAGGCAGAGGCAGGAGGATGCTGAGCTTGGGTCTAGCCTGGGCTACATAGAGTTTCAGGCCTGCTTGAGTTGAGTATCAAGACCCTGGCTTCAACAAACGAAAGCTTGTGGGGAGGTGGCCTGGTGGAGCCAGTAAAAAAAAAAGAATTTTGTGAATGTAGAAAATCATTTTGTATGATGTGATAGTACACACCTGTCATCCCAGTACTCAAGAAGTGGAGTCAGGAGGATCAGGGGTGCAGGGCTAACCTCAGCTAATTGGTGAGTTAGAGCCTAGCTGGACCATATCAGAGCCTGTCTCTAAAATAAAACAAGTTATTCTGCAGTGTGTAATCTGGTGTGTCAGATTCTTGTGATCCCACTCACCTTGGCCAGTTTTATATTTTCTTTCTTTCTTTCTTTCTTTCTTTCTTTCTTTCTTTCTTTCTTTCTTTCTTTCTTTCTTTCTTTCTTTCTTGTTAATGTGAATACTATTTATATATTTATTTATTTTTAGAAATTTCGAGATTTCTTTAACCAGAATGAGACCAGTGACCCAGCCAGAGATACCTCTGTCACGCTCACAGTGGAAGGACGGACATTTCCAGTGGATATCTTTTACCTACAAAGGTTTGATAATGTTTGATTCTTGGTGATGGTGATTTGGGACCTCAGCTGTCATGCAGGATAGTAGGGAACATCATCTGCCTCCATCATGGAGGCCGACGGTGGGGTGGGGGTCGGTGGGGTAGGGGTATGGTGCAGCTCCTGTTCTTCCCTCAGGGAGGCTGACTGGGGTGGGGGGTGGGGGTGGGTATGGCGCAGCTCCTGTTCCTGGCAGAATTCAGGAAGCTGGACCAACATCACTGCTGAATTAAGAGTTTGATTCTCCTGTTCACATTCACTTGTATCTGTGGCCATCAATTCAGGCGGAGAGAGGCAGGTGGTGTGGCAGTTTTCTGACCTGGGGCTCTCCAGAGCGCCATTAGTAAGAGAAGTAGCTCGAAGTTTTGGGAGGAGTCCCTTTGAACAAGAAAGGGGCCGTTCTAATTTGCAGTACCTAGTTACTGGGCCTAGTTTAGCGCCTGCTAAGTCCAGAGCTATAAACTTTATCTTTGGGTCCTTCTGGCTGGAGGGAATGTCTGCCCTTTCCATTCACGCAGCCCATAGGTGCTGGCTGGGAAGACGATGGGTGTGCTCTGCTGGCTAGTCTCTAATCACCTGAGAGGAGGAAGCCTCCATTGAGAAAATGCTTCCCTAAGTGTGGGCTTTAGGCAAGCCTGTACTGCAGTTTCTTAATTGGTGATGGATGGGGGAGGGCCTACCCCTTAAAGGGTGGTTCTGGGCTTTAAGAAAGCAGGCTGAGCAAGCCATTAGGAGCAAGTCAGTAAGCAGCACTCCTCCATGACCTCTGTCTGCATCAGTTCCTGACTCCAGGTTCCTGCCTGTTTGAGTCTCCGTCCTGACTTCCTTCAGCGATGGATTGTGACTTAGGATATGTAAGCCTTTCCTCCCCAACTTGCTTTTTGTCATGGTGTTTCATCACATCAGGCAGTAGAAAGGCTAACTGGGGCAGTGGGCCTCTGCACTGAAACTGAAGCCCTTGGTTTTCTGAGACTTGGCATCTTTGCATGCTGAAGATAAATAGTTTATATGCACTTCCCATCAGCCTCTCGCTGCTTTACCTTCCTGCCGAGGCAATGGCCACAGGTAAATTTGCACAGAAGTATCAAGGCTCAATCCAGCAATAATACAGGTCCTGCTTCCAGAACATTTTATCTTTTTTTTTTTAAAGATTTATTTATTTATTTATTCTGTGTAAGGACACTGTAGCTATCTTGAGACACTCCAGAAGAGGGCGTCAGATCTTGTTACAGATGGTTATAAGCCACCATGTGGTTGCTGGGATTTGAACTCCGGACCTTCGGAAGAACAGTCGGGTGTTCTTACCCACTGAGCCATCTCACCAGCCCCCAGAACATTCTATCTTTCAGAATGTTCTTTATTTCTTAGGAAATATAGCCCAAACCCATTGTTTACATGCAATTGTGTATAGACATGCTACATTTAATGTTGTTCTTTTCTTTCTTGAGCTGGGGATTGAACCTGGGATCTTTACATGTGTTAGGCAAGTGCTGTATCATTGAGATATACCCTCAGTTATTGGTTGCTGCCCTTGAAAATAAAGGAGTGTTTATTTATTTTACTTTTCTATATGTTAATTACCTGCTGAGCTGGCCCAGATTCACTCTGATGAAGTTTGGCTGCCAGGTTATTAGGATAATTGATCTGTGATTAATGAGCGTGTTTCAGTGATGATATTTTTCCTCATACATTTTCCCAGTCCTGTTCCAGATTATATCAAGGCAACTGTGGACACTGTGGTAAAAATTCATCAGACAGAGGGAGATGGAGACATACTAGCCTTTCTTACTGGCCAGGTAACTCCACCCAGTCCCTCTGCACAGACATGCTAAGACAGCACAGAGTTAGCATAAAATCTTGTTCTTAGCCATTTGTTTCTTTTCTTTTCATTTTTTTTCTTTTTAAAATGTATATAGTTTTGTCTACATGCTTGGTTCCTGAGGAGGCTGGAAAGTAGTGTCAGGTCTCTTGAAACTGGAGTTAAGGGATGATTTTGAGCTGCCATGTGGATGCTGGGAATTGAAACCCAGGTCCTCTGGAAAAGCAGCCAGTCCTTGTGTCATGTTTAATTGTATTTTGTAGTTGCTAAATTGCATGAAAGAAAAAAATTATTGGTTTGACGACATCTAGTGGTCTATTGGTCCCCTACCATCTAGATTGTGAGGGGTTATTATATTAGCTCATCCCTATTCTGTCTGTAGAGGGTTAATTGAATTTTTTGAATTTAAATTTTATTTTATGTGTGTGAGCCTTTGTGTATGTATATGTACCATGTGGGTACAGTGGAGGCCAGAAAAGGGTGTCAGATGGAGTTACAGATGATTCTGATCTGCCTGTGCCAGGAACTGAACCCAGGTCCTCTGAAAGAGTAGCTAGTGCTTTTTACCTCTGAGCCATCTCTCCTGCTCTGATATTTCAAATGTATTAGCTGATTTCAGAGTAAACTAGGATCTATGTCGATGGGCTGCTTCATTTGCCATATTTGATGGTGCATTAGGTACATTGTGCTTCATGCATATTGCAGTCTCATCCTGTGACCAAAAGGTTGGGCATCATTTCCCAAGGGGCCTAGAGTTAGGAGTGGTTCTTTGATTGTGACATCTCTCCAGCTCATTCTGCAGGTACCCAGTGACTACATAGGGGAAAAACAACTGAATCAACCAGAATACTGTCTCAAGGTTATAATGCCGCTCGGTCCACCTCCAGCTGCAATCTTTTCCCCTGCCAAACATTTCCCATAGCTAGTATCTGTCCTCAGGGAAGCTTTCCAATGATTTCATAGGTAACAGCTTGCCCATATGCACAGTATGTCCATACACAGGGAATGCTGTTTACCACAGTCCGTGTGCAGCGAGTTCAGGTGCCTGTGTGCGGGCCTGAAGAGGGTGTTGGATCCTTGGATCTGGAGGCACAGGCAGAGTGAGCTGCCTGACGTGGGTGCTGGGGACTGAGCTCTGCTCCTCTGCACGAGCAGTAGAGCCTCTTCACTGAGTCAACTCTTCTGTTAACCACGGATGGCTTAGTTTTACTAATTAATTGTACAGTTACAGAGCTTCACTCCTTTGACACTGTCACTTGGTGGCATTTGATAAAGTGTCATCCGGAGTGGGACATGGCAGCACAGCAGCTTCTGAAGCAGCTAAGGCCCCATTCCAGCATTTGCTCCTCCAGTATGATAGACTGACCGGCTTCTTCGCTTTCCGGTTCTGTGTTTAGGAAGAAGTAGAGACCGTTGTGTCCATGTTGATTGAGCAGGCCCGGGCGCTGGCTCGCACTGGGATGAAGAAACACCTCCGGGTTCTCCCCATGTATGCAGGCCTGCCTTCTTTTGAGCAGATGAAGGTGTTTGAAAGGGTGTCACACAGCGTCAGGAAGGTGAGACTCGTAGTGATCAGTGGTCCTTGCAGCCGCTGGTAATCACGTCGGCTCTCCTTTGTACTGCAGAATGTTGTCTTTGGTGTGTGTGTGTTCATGTATGTGTGTGTGTGAGCATTCATGTGTGTAAGTGATGCCACAGTTCGTATGTGGAGGTCGGAGGAAAACCTTTCTGAGGCAGGTTGTTTGTTGCTGTGTCTGCAAGGCTAGCCGGCCCACAAACGCTGGGGCTCCCCTCTCTGCCTCCTCTCACTGTGGGGGGACTCGCATTATAGACACATGCTCCCCCTGCCTGGCTTTATGTGGGTTCTGGAGATTCAGGGCACATACACAGCTAGCATTTTACATACGCAGTTTTATTGTTTTAATTGAAGTGAACTTCGCTAAACAGGACCTTTCTTTCAAATCTTAGGTCCATGTTTCTATGCAGTAGATCTGAAAGTCCTTAGTAGATAATGTACTGTATTTTTAACCCACTCCTGCTCAGAAGGGCCACGCCTGCTCAGAAGGGCCACTCCACTAAGTAATTGTCAGAGCAGGCCACCTCTTGTAGCTTTTCTTTGTCTGCCAAATAGTTTTCACAGCACATTATTACCTTATCCTCAGAGACTGTCATGGTAGATTATGTTCAGTCAGAACTAGATAAAGTTACTAACCATGGTTCCTAAAGCATTTGTTAGGCGTATCAGTTTGCCCTTAAAGCCAGTTTTAAATCAGCGAAATCTTTAGCCTTGAAATTAGGTTGAGGACAGGTGTGGTGGCGAGAAGCATTGGATGGGAGGAACCAGGTGCCTGATTTCTGCCTCCCTACCCCTTGTCCTTTCCCCTAGAGGAGGTGTACAGGAGGGGTGGCTCAGAGTGCAGTAGCTGAGGGACGGTCTGGGTCTGAGGACCCATTCCCAACTTAAGGTCACTTGGTAGGGAGCAATCCAAACTCGCTCAGTCACACAAGAACTGCTGTCAGCCAGGCTGCAGGCCTGGCTTCCGCCGTGCTTGCTGTGGGCCTTGCCCTAAGTTATTTAGCTTCAGATTTCCTAGCTGTCCAACATTCATAATTAAAATATTTTTCTTACATTTATTTATGTGGGGTGGGGGCAGGGCACGTATGTGTCATGTGCACACATGGAGGTGAGAGTGCACATACAGGAGTCAGTTCTTTCCTTCTAGCATGTGGATCTCAGGGATTGAAGTCAGATCCTCAGGCTTGGCAGCAGACCTTACCCACTGAGCCATCTGACCTGCTTCCGCAATAGCTTTTAGAGATAAAAGTAGGAGGATTTTCAAAAAATGATTTAGGTTGAATGTAAAGGTTGAAAAAAGTGTGTGCATCTTATATACATGTCTCCAGCTACGTTAAACCTGGCAGGGGCAGCTGGCAGGTAGCCAGAGACTTGACTGGCGCACACTAGCTGGGCCCTCTCTGTCTCCAAGCCCCTTGAACAGTGGCTGTGTTGGTAATGTCTCCTTCCTCTGTGGTGCCGCTTTCTGGTCTGAAGGGTTGGCCAGTTCCTGTCAGTAGGTCTGAATTCATGTTCATGTTTTAGTGATAGTGTCTCTGGGCAGCCAGTGTGAAGGGGAAGCTTTGTTATACTATATAATGTATAATGTATAACATGTAGCATATAATGACACAGCATATACTCTTATGTCTACCCCAGGTTGTGCCTTTTCCCTGGCACCTGTTGCTCTCTGAAGTTATCTGCTCGTTAGGAAACAGACATTATTGAACTTCCCATGTGCTCGGTGACTAGAGCTTCTAGTCTCTTTGTGTTTGAATCCCCCTCGAGAACCCTGGGGGAAGCAGTGGTCATACTATGTGCATGAGAAAGCAGTGCTTGGGGAAGCTGTGCAAGGTTATAGAACTGGAACATTTCCAGCCAGTGTACTGGTTGGTCTTAACGCTCCTGCCTGGTAGTAGGATGTTTGAAATAGTAGTATGTCTTTAGGATTTTTAAACTTACTTAAAGTGGAAAGAACCAATTAATTTTCTTTCTCTTTTGGGTAGGTGATTGTGGCCACCAATGTGGCAGAGACTTCTATCACAATCAGTGGCATCGTGTATGTGATTGACTGTGGCTTTATGAAGCTGCGAGCCTACAACCCCAGGACAGCTATTGAATGCTTAGTGGTGGTACCAGTGTCTCAGGCGTCAGCCAATCAGCGGGCAGGACGTGGTGGGCGCAACCGCTCGGGAAAGTGTTACCGCCTTTATACAGGTATATACGGTGTTTCTTAGCAACTTTGGATTTTCTTAGAGTAACCTGGGCTTTGGATCCCAGGGCAGACATTTGTCCCTCCTGGCAGAACTCACTGTCAAATCCAGCTCTCCTTCCCAGGCCCCCACCACTTCCTTCCTTCTTTGCTAGGACTCCCCAGCTGGCTCAGTGAACCATCTCCTGCCTGCCACCTCCATTCTAACCTGATGTTGGGCCTTGTGTCAGACCCCTGAGCACAGACTTGTGCATCAAGCATTGTCCTTCTGCTTAGTGGGCTGTGTTCTTACAGCTCCTGAACCCAGTGGCACCACCCATCAGGTGCCCGCTCGCCTTTGCAGAGTTCTCCTGAGAATCATTCATGGATGGCAAATAGTTGGCTCAGTTCTGTATCACAAGCCATGCTAGCTTCTGAGGGCACAGAGTGAAATTCTGGTAGACAGTCCTGGCTTTTAACGAGCTTTCCTCTCAGCCTGCTAATGTTGGTAGGCACGGGTACCATGATGGTCCAGAGCTGCTGTTTGTCTGTTTGTCTGTTTGTCTGTCTCTTTCATTGGGACTGGTACTGAGACATCCACCACCCCCATCACCCACGCCCACGGAGCTCACCTTCCTCCCTTCCTAGTGTGCAGATGGAGTTCCAAGTCATTAGTGTCCTCCTGTGTCCAGCACCCACCTACGCTGTCTTTCCATTCCTCCTTTATTTACGCTGTTTCTCTTTGGCCCTAGGGATTAGTGGGGCTGGACATAAGTGTGTGGGTAGACTTGAGACATGAAGGGGAACCTTTAATTCTTTGAGGAATTGCAGAGTTGTAGGTATAGTAATTGTGTGTTTAACTTTTTAAGGAATTAATTATTTTCGAGGCATGATTTCTCTGTGGAGCTCAGGCTGGTCTCAGCCTCACGGATCTCCCTACGGTTGCCTTTCAAGGTCTGGGATGTAAAGACAGGCACCACCATTCTCAGCAATAGTTTTAGTTTTAGGTAATCTTATTTTGTGTGTTGTGCCTGCATGTCTGTCCGTGCAGCACATGTGTGCCTGGTGCTGAGGTGTTCCGAAGAGTGTTACTGGAGTAGGAATTACAGATGATTCTTAGACGGCATGTGGGTGCTGTGAGCTGAACCTGGTGCCTCTGCAGGTGCTCTTAACCACTGAGCCATCTTCCAGCTCTAACTCAGACGATTTTTTAAAGTGTAAATGGACATCGGCATTTCGTGTCAAAGAAGTCATGTGATAAGATACGGACTGAAGCTGGGCAAGTGGATCTTGGTGGAAGGTCACTGAGCCCTTAGTTGTAGCTGCTTTAGCAAGGGCGTGGTTGGGAAGGGCCAGGGACAGTAAGCAGCGGTTGGTGCCCACCCTTCAGATTCCCAGTGGAGTCTTCAGAGCCTGCAGCTCTTCTTTACTCAGATAGTTTGGTGTTTCAGAACTTTCCAAGGCTTTTCCTTAGCTCCTCTGCTCTCACTCCTACTCTGCCTGGTTCTCAGCTACTCTGTTCTTAGACATGTGATCTGCTTCCTGCTTTGCCATGCATACCGCTGATGTCTTGGGCTTGTCTGTCTTTACATCTTCTCAGTGAGGCCGGCCTTTCAGCTAGTGACTTGTTTCTGCCTTGGCCAGTGGTGTGCCTGGGGAATGTGGTTGTCCTGGCAACAGTACAGTAACCACAAAGATCCTCCTGATACTCTTGGCAGCTCCTGTGTGGCTTTTCTCAGTTTCTGCTCACCTCCTCCCTGAGCCTCCCATGGTCCATGGCAGGGGCATATGTCCCTGTTGGGCCTGTTTTTTTGGTCTTGATTCAGGTCCTTCCTACGTCTAAAGTCCCCAGGGGCATTGCATGAGGCTTCTGCCCCTCTTGACCTATGCCCCTGGCTCTGGGGCCTTTGCAGCTTCCCTGTGTCATCACATCTTTGTCTCTGAGCATCAACACCTGCTTCTCTCAGCATCTTCTCAGTGGGGCCAGCCTCTCAGCTAATGACTTGTTTCTGCCTTGGTCAGTGGTGTGCCTGGGGAATGTGGTTGTCCTGGCAACAGTACAGTAACCACAATGTTCTTAAAGCTGAAGAACTTCTTTCCTGTTGTTGCTTGCCATCTAGAACCTTCCTGCTAGACCCATGTATTTGGCAATTTATGTTACACAGTCCAGAATATTGGTTGTCTGTTTTCTCAGGAAAATCTTTCTAAGGTTCTTACAGATAGTAGTGTTTCTCCAGGAGACTTGGCTGAGTTCATTTTCCTCTCTAGTTAACTGCAACCTTCTGGTCTAAATGGGGACTGCGTGATGCTTGTGTCTGAGGAGGGTGTGCATCTGTACAGTGATCAGTACAGTGGTGACTTAGGTGGGAGGGTTTGGCGTGTAATCCATAGGCTTTCTGAATACACACAGAAAGTGATTTCATTCTCCCCCCCTCTGATCTGGTTTTCATAAAGTCCTCCCCTGACTCTCTCCTTCCCCTCCTCCCCCATCTCTGTGCCTTGGGGTGCTTCTTCTGTTTGAGGTCACCTTTTGTTCCTGTGGGACATGCAAGTACAGGATTCTGGGTGTGACTCTGCATTTGGCTCCTTGATGTAAAAGCCAGGTTTGTATGAGTTTTGCTCTCTGTGATTAGATCCTTCATCAGATTCTAGGGCAGTTTTGGTGATTTATTTTTACATTTTTCTTTGCTTATTTTGCTGTTCTTGCTTCCTTGAAGTGCTCTGCCTTATGCAGAGTGAACAGTAACTGGGCCTGAGAGTAATTACCCAAATGCTTGCTACTTTCGTTTTTGCTGACAAAAGCATTTGAAAAGCAACATTTGGAAGTAAAGGAAAGTGCTTTTGTAAAGGGGTATTGTTCAACTCTATACTTTTGAAGTAGAATGGTCCTTCCTAAATGTAAAAATAACTTTGTGTCATAATGTTGTACATCTGGTCTCAGAATCTCAGAGCTCTTTTTCCAGGTAGAGAAGATGGACTCTGCTGATGTACAGGTGCATTTGAGTGTCACATTTGATCTGTTTCTGATTTCCTATCCTTAGAGGAAGCCTTTGACCAGTTACCTCAGTCCACCGTCCCTGAGATGCAGCGCAGCAATTTGGCTCCCGTCATCCTGCAGCTGAAAGCCCTAGGGATAGACAATGTCCTCAGGTTCCACTTCATGTCTGTAAGTCCTGCTTCTGGCTGAGGGGCTCATGTGGGTATGGTGGAAGGACATTGGTCAAGTATGCCACCTTTCTTCCTCAAGCCCCTGAAACACCGTATGCCGCTTGGTCCTATCCAGGTGTGGGGCAAACTGGCATCCTGGTGATCCAGAATTCTTCCTCTGTAGCTCCTGTCCTTTGTCCTTGGAAAAGACAAGTCAGTGGGTAGCTAGCTACAGGATAGCTTGACCAGTGCTCAGAGAGACAAGGAGGGTGGGGAGTCAGGACATAGTCTGTGACTGGGCCTGGCTGTAGAGTTCCAAGGCTTGGGAGGGACCCTGTGGCCCACGGTATCTGTGATGATTTCCTAAGGCAAGTTATAGGAGGAGAATCATTAGTCTTCTGTAGGCTCTGATGCGTGGCTGCCTGGCTCTTCTAGGCTTCCCGCACCAGCATGCAAGGCCCGGCCTGCCTGCTCAGATGAAATAGTGAGTAAGTGGGTAAGGTGCTACAGCCATTGTTCTTATAGAGGTTTTTTTTTTTTGTTTTGTTTTGTTTTTTAAGTTTATTGGTCACTTTATAGTTCATATAAAAATGTAAGCTTATTTGTCTGTCAATATTTGTTAGTAATTCCCATAAGTCTGCTGTTGAATAGTAAAGTTTGACTTCACTCGAATGCCATGTTTTTGGCAAATATAAATACATGCCATCTGCCCACTTATAGAAAAGCTGACTTCTTTGTAGTCTGACATTAGCTCGGGATTGTGTAGTGATCCCAAGTGCGTACCCTGGAGCTTCTGTGAGTACGAGAGACAGAACAGGACCACGTGCCCACAGGGTCTCAGGTGCACCAGTGTGCTGCTTCGCTGTCCGTTACTTTCTCACATCTCCAGATTTGCAGTGATTCCTTGGCTCTCCTGAGGGGTAGGTCCCACAGGGTAACGTCTATGTAGTCAGTCACCAAACCTTTTAAAGATTTGACTTCGTTCTTTGGTACACTACAACTAAAAGCAAGGACTTAGTTTAGCCTCTGACCCTGCCGTCAAGTGCTCTGAAGCCGTCTTCAAAGCTTCCTCTGTGAAGCCGAGTTAAATCACTCTCGATGCTTAAAGTGCTTGCTGTGCTGCAGATTCGGGAGGCAAGGCAGTTCAGTCTGGAAAGGTGCTCATCTTGTCAGCGGGCTAACTAGGGAGAGTCCCTTGAAGGCTCTACTGACGTTTGACAGCCGTGTGCTCAGTGAGGGCTTTGGAGGGAAGGAAAGGGGCGTCAGTGCACCCATCACAGCACACAGTGTGAGCCTGCTGCCCTTTGCAGCATCCGTGTCGGCCGGGGCGATAGAAGCTGGTCCTTCCTCTACCTGTGCTGTGCTGTAGGGTCTGCAGCTCCAGGTACAGAAGGCTGAGAGCAGCTTAGGGAAGTGAAGAGGTAGTTAAAGTAGGGGCTGTCCCTGCCGAGGGAGGAGAGGAGTAGGAGGGGAGGGGGCAGCTGCAGAGGCGCTGCCCAGGAAGCTTCAGAGGTGGGAGGCACATGTCAGGGTACCAGCAGTGCAGAGACTGGGCGGCTGGAGTGGGAGAGAGCGAGAGTGAGCCAGTACGGTCGGAGAAACTAATGGGGGGCCTTTGATGTGTTTCACAGCCTCCGCCAGCACAGTCGATGGTTCAAGCCTTGGAGCTGCTCTATGCTCTCGGAGGTAAGCCTGTTTCTCCTGTGTTCACCTATATGATAATGGGTAGCTGGACTTAAATTAGCATTCTTCAAGTCTTTAAGAATGGGATTGGTCCTCCCCATGTGTATAATAAACTCTTTGGTGACATTTACTCTATTGAAAATGAAATTAGACAAAAGTAGCTCATGGCCTGTCTTAGGGTTACTGCTGTGAGGAGACACCATGACCATGGCAACTCCTTTTTTTTTCTTTTTTAAATTTTATTTTATTTATATGATTACATTGTAGTTGACTTCAGACACACCAGAAGAGGGCCTCAGATCCCATTACAGATGGTTGTGAGCCACCATGTGGTTGCTGGGAATTGAACTCAGGACTTCTGGAAGAGCAGTCAGTACTATTAACCACTGAGCCATCTCTCCAGCCCATGACCATGGCAACTCTTAGAAAGGAAAATGTTTAACTGGGTCTGGCTTACAGTTCAGAGGTTTTACCCATTGTCATCATGGTGGGAAGCATGGTGGCACATGAGGCACCTGAGGTGCTGGTGAGGCAGCTGAGAGTTCTACATCTGGATCTACAGGCAGCAGGAAGAGAGTGCACTACTGGGCCTAGCTGGAGCGCCCGAAACCTCAAAGTCCACCCCACAGTGACACACTAACAAGGCCACACCTCCTAATTAGTGCCACTCTATAGGCCTATAGGGGCCATTTTCAATTACCACCACATGGCCAATGTGATAACTTATAAAGCGTGGCAGAAGCTGTAGATGGCCATCACCAGGAACTGGGCAGGCAGCAGCAGTACTGTTCGGGCGTGGGCACTCCGCTGTGCAGGAAGCCCCTGTGGTTCATTTGAAAACACAGTATGTGTCTTAAGTTGGAGAAAATGGTGTCGGCTCAGCAGATATCATGTCTTTTGTGAGTGGTAGCCTCTTGGGATGTTCTGTAAGTATCGAGTTTGTCAGTAAGTTTTAGTGGAGGTTTTGCCCTGAGTATTTTAAAAATAGCTTTATTGAGGCATATACCATGCAGTTCACTCCTTTACAGTTTTCTGTTCAAGGGCTTCTGTTGTCATAGGGTTGTGCTGTCTTTAGTACAATCCAGTTTTAGAATATTTTCATTGTTCCGAAATGTCTCTCTTTGTGCTTACTCTCCTGTCCTCCTCGGCCCCGGGCCACCACTAAGCTGCTGACTCTGGCTCTGCCTAGTTGAGACATTGCCTAGAAGTGGACTCTTGGGTTGTCTCTGGTGGACTGCTTCTTTCCGTAGCTCTTTCTAAGGTTACTCATGGAGCACTTGTTCAATGGAGCATTTATTTTTTCCTGCTGAGTAATATCCCAGAGTATGGACATACTACATAGTGATTTTCTGTTCGTTAGATGGTGGGTGTTGTGAATTGCTTCTTTTTGGCTAGTATCAGTAACACTGCTGTGACTATCAGCATGTGGGGTTTGGTGGCTATCCTCCTGCCCCACCCCCACTTCCTCTACATTTGATGTTGTCTGTCTTGAGCACAGCTGACCTAGTGGATATGAAATGGTGCCTGGTAGTTTTGATTTGCATGTCTTTGATGACTTACAATATTGAGAACCTTTCTGCTTGTTTGCAAGTCAGTGTGCAAAGCTAGTTAGTGTCTCTCTAGCTAGTCTCTCTGTACCTATAGATGAGAATCTCCTTCTAGGGCTCCCTTCAGATACCAGAAATCTAGGGATGATCACTCCTGTGTAAAATGGCATGGCATTTGCACATAACCCACATATCCTCTCATACACTTTAAGCTATCTTTAGGTTTCTTATGCCTGTCACAGTGTAAACACCATGCCGTTGGTTATTATTCTGTAGTGTTTAGGGAACTGTGACAGTAGAGACTGTGTGTGATTGTTCAGACAGTTGCTTTTCTCATATATTTCACACAGCACTTGGTTGACTGTAAGGGTATGGAATCCATAGGCAGGGAGATGGACTGTATAGTGCCCAGCAGTATGTCAATTCAGCTTGCATACTGGCATCTGCTGTGTCTACTCCTGAGTTGGAGTTCTTTGCATGCTCTGCTTACAGTTCTCCTGTGTGATCATAAGTACTGGAGACTTAAATATTGGAGGTGTCGTGTGCAGTCACAGTCGTGTGCAGTCACAGTTCGCACCTTGTTGCTTTTCCTCTGCCTCTTGTGTTGTGTCTTCATGTCTAAGGACACACTGATTTGGGTCTGGGGTCCTGGTTCAGGGGAAGCGTGTGCTTGGTGTGTCCGAGGCCTTGAGTGCAGCCCCTGACATCCCAAGCACCAGCAGCAGCCCGACAAGCAAAGGGAAGCAGCACTGCTGACTCCTTACCTCTGACTCACAGGCTTGAGTCTGTGATTTGTTCTGCCGCGTGTGTGTGCGCGCGTGTGTACACGTGTGTGTGTGTGTGTGTGTGTGCGCGCGCGTGCGCGTGTGCGTGTGCATGCACGTGCATGTGTGCGTGTGTACACGTGTGTGTGTACACGTGTGTGTGCGTGTGTGTGTGCGTGCGTGTGCATGCATGTGCGTGTGTGTGTGTGCATGTGCATGCGTGTGCGTGTGTGTACGTATGTGTGTGTGCGCGCGCGTGTGTGCGTGCGTGTGTGCATGCGCGCGTGTGTGTATACATGTGTGTGTGCGTGTGCGTGTGTGTGTATGTGTGTGTATGTGTGTAGGGAGGGAGGGAAAGGGAGAGATGGAGGGACCCATTTTTATTTGTGATATTTACATTTCTTTCTCTGTGAAGGAATCATCAGTTGTGGCTATAAAATTTCTCCACCAATGAGAGAGATGTTAAGCTTGGGACATAACATCGACCTGTAGTGTGTGTCTTGTTAGGGTTTTGACCCCAGCTCTCAGCATATGACAGGGCTGTGTGAACTGAGGAGCAGGGGATGTTGATTCCGTGTTGTCTGTCCTCTGCAGTGGTTGTTCTGAAAGTCATACAGCAGGCAGACCGTCCTCACTGATGTAAACATTCTGGAGGGTGTTGGGGATGCCCCGATTTAAAAACAATTGTATTGGACCAGAAAGGACTTAACTTTTCTGGCTCTTCCCAAGCGTTTGGAGCACTTATTTGGATTGGTGAAACTATCGTCTGTATCTTGGGGTTCTTGGGACTCTTGTGCCACTGATGGTGCTTGGTAGAGAGGCCTGTGGGAAAGGTGGAGGTGGTGGGGGAAGTGCTGAGAAGATGGAGCAGTCTGTCTACTTCAAGGGGGAGAGGGTCACGGTCAGAGTTCAGATTCTGAGTGTTCAGCCCTGTGATTGCTCATGTGGTGTGAGGATGCTGGACTTTTGAGGCCCATCAGGTCCTAGCTATGGAGTGAGATCCAGAAGGTGAGAAAGCAGGCCCGGGTTGTGGGGACTGAGGAGAGCAGTGAGTGGTCTGTAGTGACCGCTGCTGCTGGAGGCAGACAGAGGCTGCATCCGTGCTTCCAGCTCTCAACCCCACAGAGGGCCCCACAGAGGGCAGATTCTGTGGAGCATTCTGTGGGGAAGAGAGGCAACAGGAGAAGTGCAGGCTGCTGCCTGTATCGAAGTCCTTGACTAGAGTTCCTTAAAAGCATCATTTAAAACTGGGGTTGAGCTCGGCACTGGCTTCCCCTTTTCATGTGCAGCCTGTGTCAGGCTGCGCTCAGGAGCAGTGAGTCATCTTTTCTTCTCCCAGCTACTGCTCGTCTGCAGCACAGTGGTGCAGCCTCCTGACTTCTGTTCTGCTCGCAGGTCTGGACAAAGACTGTCACCTAACTGAGCCGCTTGGCATGAGAATTGCAGAGTTTCCTCTGAACCCCATGTTTGCCAAGATGCTGCTGGAATCAGGTGGGTGGAGCCTGGCAGCTCCTTTTGACTTTATGTTGGTTTCTCTGAATTCTGTGTACCCAGGGAGGAGGGATCAATCATGATTTAAAAGTGGCAACAGCGATGAAGTGCTTGTTTTTGACTAACGATGAAACGTGTATGTTTATAAGAGACAGTGTGATGTTTGATACTTGTATAGTGAAAAGCTTCAGTTAAGGTAATTAGCACATCTAGTACGTTATGGATTTTCTTATAGCAATTGGAACTATACACTGTACTGTGGTTGCCATAGTGTCAGATCACTACAACTCACTCCTCCAGCCTGAAACTGTGTCCCTGAAGCAACATCTTCCATCTTTATCGCCCATCCTCCTACCAGCCTGGATCAGCTCCTTTCTACTCTGTACCCACGAGTTACCGAACTGCACAGTGTGTGCCCCGTGCCTGGCCTAACACACTCCACTGCCATCCATGATGTCTCGGACGACAGGATTTACTTTTTTAAAGCTCATGCAAAGGTTACACCACATGTATCATGTCGTCCTTATCCATCCCTCCACTGACGCACATGAGGCTGCTTCCGCATTTTTGTTCACTGCAGTGGGCACCAGAGTGTGGGTCACTCCCGCGTACCAACTTCAGTTCTTTTGGGTTTACCCAGAGCAAGGTTTCTGGATCATGTGGCCACTCTGTTTTAGGTTCCCGAGGAACATCCATGTATTTTCCAAAGTGGCTGTGGTAACTGCCAAGACACCATCACACCACGTGCCACAGCGGCTGCGTGACAGCACTTTCTGTCATGCAGTATACCTGGAATACCCTGGTTCCAGTTTCCTTGCAGAGGTTTTTGAGTTAGGGAAAGGTCTGTTTCTTTACTTACAAACATCTTGACAATACAGAATCTGTTTCTCTTTCTGGGAAAGGTGCTATTCATATTTTAAGTTTTTGTCTAACTATTACATCAAGTGGTAGTTTATGAAGGCATGTTTCAGAACCAGTGAGGTGAACGTTAGCAGTGAGGGGGCCACCTTCCCTGAGAATCAGATTCTAAGTGCAGCAAGAGCAGAATCCCCCATGCCTCAGGCAGGGAGCTGTGGGGAGCCAATAGGAGCTGTGGGGAGCCAATAGGAGCTGTGGGGAGCCAATAGGAGCTGTGGGGAGCCAATAGGAGTGCAGTGCTTGGTCTGGTGTCCTGTTGGTGCAATGTTACAGAGTCTGTCCTCAAGAGGCAGTAGCAGCAACAGCAGCAGCTCTGGATGTTGTCCCGGCCACCCCGAGCTTCAGGCTTCCCAGAGTAGAGCAGTACTTGGGGGGCCGGCCAGCTACCCTACAGGTGGGCTGGGGGCAACAGGACAGCTGGAGGAACACAGACAGCCCTGCGCTTCCTCCCCTTTCCCTCGGGGCTTCACTTGGACTCCAGCTGTCCACATAGAGGACAGGGAGCAGGCATGTCGTTGATCAGTCCTTGGTGACAGGCCAGTGTGGCCTCATCCTGGCTGGCATCAAGAGCCCTCAGCCTTAGCACTGCAGGGAGGAATCCTCAGTTGAGACACGTGGCGCCATCCGTGTAAGGACTGTAAGGACTTATGTATGAGAGACTTGAAAAAAAGAACTATAAAATATGACCTTATTTGACTTGTATAGTGGAAATATGACTACAAGGAATGCACTGGAGAATGCCCTTCTCTCTCTCCTGTGGGTGCGTTGTCTGTTTGCAAACATAGTTTTCATGTTTTAGGGAACTTCGGCTGTTCTCAGGAGGTCCTGAGTATCGCCGCCATGATGCAGATCCAGAATGTCTTTGTGTTCCCCTCAAACCAGAAGTCTCAGGCAGTAAGTCCAGCTCTCCCCGAGCTCTTCACACTGTTCTCTTGCACATTCTTGTCAGAACTCAGTTAGAAACTGCTGAAGACAGTTGTGTAAAAGAGCCAAGCTTGCACTTGAGTGAGTATGCTGTGTCTCATGGGAAGTACTTCTCGAGCATGGTTACATACCTTCCTGTCACCGCAGAGGCAGAGCCTGTCACCCACACCCAAGTGTGGCTGTAGCTCTGAAGTTAATGTGTCTGTGTCTTTGCCATATGTTGGTGTCTGTATCTCCTCAACCCCAGGTAACAAGTGGCATTATTCAGGAACTTCTCCCCAGAAAGAATTCAAGGGTGGGTTTGAAAGGAGCTCAGGAGGTGGTGAACAGTGTGTGGTTGTAGGACTTGAGAGGTCAAGCTGTCAGCCCTCCTGCAGTGTGCCAGGTCCCTCAGCACAACAGGGTCATGGAAGTCGGCTTCTGAATGGAACTTTATTCTTCACAGACTCGAGTGCACCGGAAATTTGCTGTGGAAGAGGGTGACCATCTCACCATGCTCAATGTGTATGAAGCGTTTATCAAAGTAAGCACAGCCACCCTCGGGGACGCACGCACGCACGCACGCACGCACGCACGCACTCTGATGACCTAGGAGCAAGGTCAGAGGGTAGTTCACACACACATGGCCAAGAGACCCCCCCTGCTTTCCAGGTAGGTAGGTCACCAGCCTCCCACTGGAAATTCCAGTCTCCAGCTACTGGAGAGGCTAAGGGAGGTTTCCTTTCTCAAGTGGCTGACAGCCCAGCCTCCCAGTGCCTCCCACTCACTGTGCTTGGAAGGAAGGGCGCATCTGAATGGGAAGTCCCGCCAGGACGGACTGAGAGCCACTGCTGTGTGGGCTGAGTCTTCAGAGTCCTCCCAGGGTCCCCGACAGCATGGCCAGTGAGGCTTGTGTGCACCCCTTGGGCAGCCGCTCAGTCCCACAGTAGCATAGCGCATCTCAAACAAGAGAAATAGCACGGCTGGTTCTACGAGACTTGAGGGTGGTAGCAGCTAAAGGAGATACAGACTGGGTCAAGTAAAATCCAGGATACAGGCACAGTGTGCTTTTCCAAGGCGGAGCGCCAAACAGCGGGTGCGTCTGCAGATGTGCTTCGTGGAAAAATCCTATGTGAAGTACGTTTTTAAAATGTTATTTAAACATTTAATTAAAAACATGTAATTAATAACACATTTAAAAAATTTTATTTGAAAAACTTCTCTCCATGGCTTAGAATATAATTTTAGAGTTACATTGCTCTGCAGAAATTTAAAACAAGATGTTATCATTGGACTCAAGAAGATAGAAAGTTAAGCATCATTGGTAGAAAAAAAATCCTAGTTTGAGTACAGATCAGGATTTGAAAATGATTTCTGCACGTGTTGTAGTTTAATAAGATGAGAGGGAAAGTTAACAGACTGGCCAAGGGGCCGGGGAGGCAGAGCTGACCGTGCTGTGCTGTGCGCAGATTGGCCTCTGCTTGCCCCTCTGTTCTTACTGCTTGGAAATGTGGAGAGTGGCGTCACGGAGCAGCAGACAGATTGCTTGGTTGTTTCCATCTGCTCTAGATATAGAGGTTGGGCAGGTCCCATCAAACCAGAAAGAGGGGAAGAGAAAGGATTTGTGCTGATGGTACTGCCTCAGCTGTGTCTGTGTCTGACATGGCGAATGACTCCTCTGTATGGCCTTTTGCAGCACAACAAGAGCTCACAGTGGTGCCAGGAGCATTTCCTGAACTACAAGGGTCTTGTCAGAGCTGCCACTGTGAGAGACCAGTTGAAAAAGCTCCTCGTCAAATTCCAGGTGCCCAAGGTGTCCAGCGAAGGTGGGTGTGACCAGCCCCTGCCTGAGGCTCCCTTCCTTCCCCCCCCCCCGACCCCCAGTTCTGTCCAGTTGTGTTCTCAAGTTCTTTCGCTGGGCTGCTAGGAGGCCATGTGCCTGCAGCCTTTCCCATTCTGAGCTGCAGGCTGCTAGGAGGCTGTGCACCTTTTTTTAATTTTTATTTCTGTGGGCTGTTACTCCTTCCTCTGAATTTCTAAAGCTCATGAAAAAGCTTAAAAATTGTTAGCTCCCATATCATTGCACATATAGCTAATAAAATGATGGTTGTTGGAGAAAATGTACTTTTTTCTGGGACAGTGTCTCATGTCTCAGACCTCAAACTTATTATATAGCTGAGGATGGCCTTAAACTTCTGATCCTCTTGCTTCTGCAAGTGCTACTGTGTGTGTGTGTGTGTGTGTGTGTGTGTAGTGGGCACACAGAGTTGAGTCTTTTCTTTTGCCATGTACTGCACTCAGGTCTTAAGGCTTGCCTATAATTCCTTACTCTGAACCATCTTGACAGCCCTGAAAAATTACTTTTAAGTGGATGGTATTCTTAGGTATTACATGAAAACTGCATTTTCTTCTCAGGTGTGAGTGTTATTAAAGCAGACACTGCCACATGTTTAGCTAAGGCATTCACCAAAGGTAAGGTAGAACTGTGGCAGATGGCCTAGCATGGAGCATTGGTGGGGGAGCCATTTGTGGAGTCCACAGTGGGTTGGACCAGGTCAGGGTCTCTGTGTCCTATCTTTATCGTCCTTTGAGGTGGGGTTGAGGGTGTCCTTAGTTTACAGAGGAACCAGGAGGTCCTGGGAGGGGTCACATGACCTTCAGGGTGATACAGCTTTAGCCAGCATGGCCAGAGACCAGGAGCCTTCTAGGAAGTGGCACACTGAATTCATTTAGCACTCAAAGCCTCCTATTCCCCAGCACCTGTTGACATTTGCTGACAGCATCTGCTAGGCCAGGCAGTGTTCTCAGTGTGTCCTGTGTTCATTTGCATCGTGCTCAGCATTGTGGGAAATGCGTGCTACATTTATCTCCCATACAGAAGGCAAATAATGAGTAGGCTAAAGGTAGCCTTGAGAGTCAGGATCCAGGAAGTTCTGTTCCATTTTGCTTTTATACAAAGAACAAGTGAGTGAAAAGTGACAAAAACTTGATTCTCTCAGGCTTCATGCAGACAGGTAGACTGTGCCGTCAGGCTGGAGGGCCTTTTAGAAGTGATGTGTGGACACTTTGGTAACCACGCATGGGCGACAGTGGCAGGTAGCAGAAATAAATGCAGGGAAGGGGAAATCAGCAGGGCTTGCTCAGGGTGCCATGTCAGTGGACGAGCATCTGCCTAGGAGTCCTGTCACCTGGCAGGTGAATGACAACCTCTTCTTCCCCTGTCACTCTCACTGCCGGGGAGGCTGAGTTGGATCAAGTCTTCCCAATGAGAGGGATGGAGTGCTAAGGAGCAAGATGTTATGAAGCTGAGTCACAAAGTGTCATAATAAAGAGTTTTCACCCTTTATAAAGTGGCCCCTGAGAAGAAAGCAGGTGGTGTATGGGATTCTGAACAGCTGGAGAGAGATTGCATCTGGGTGGGTGGTGGGCTGAGAGCAGGCTTGAGGCTTAGCCGCTCTGCTAGGAACAGTATTGACAGGCCAAGCAATCACCCGCAAATCAGAATGCATCTAGGAGGTGAGAGAAGGTAGTGAGATGTATTTTCAGCAGTTATGTAATTAAAAACTAAGTGTATTTTTAAATGATTTTATTTGAGGCTATTTGGCAAGTGAACAAAGGATTAGAATATAAAATTCACCAAGAAGAAATAAAAACACACAAGTAGTAATTAAATTTATAAAAAATAAAAGAATATAGCCTTATTTTTGGCCAAAATGTGCTGGAAAGAATTCAGTAAAATGATTTTTTTTTTTATAAATTGTTGAGGATCCTGAAAGGCTGCCACCTATAGGGACATGTTTGCCCCTGTACTGTACTTCCCCAAGTATGTTATGTATCACTGAGAAAAGAATGGCTGTCACTGTGACTCTGTCTTGGCTTGAGTGAGTTAAAATGGCTCAGAATTGGTGAAGTAGGGGGTATTTTCAGTCATTAAAACGTAATTATCCCCTGCATGATAGTTAGAATTCATCTCATGGCTGTGAGCTAGTGAATGCAGATGCTTTATTCATGAAAGATGTGCTTGCTATAACAATAGAAATGTCAGTTAAAAAGGAACAGACTGTTTGGAAGTGGTGGAGAACTGCAGACTCTCTGGCAGCCAGAGACGGGGCAGTGCGCTTTCACGGTGTGTGTCCTAGGGAAGAAGGCATTTCTACAGTGTTCTGAGCTCACCAGCCATCAGTGGGGCAGCTTCTCGGGTCCAGTCCTCTGTGGCCTGGGATCGAAGAGGCCCTAGTTACAGAGCAGACCTGCCTTGTCCTTAGCTACTGCTGGGGGGAAGATGCCCCCTCAGATGCTGGCAGTCATTAGACATGGGAGGCACAGGGCCATGTTCAGAGGTGGGTTGCAGAGGGGAAGGGGAGCTGGGCCTAGATCCTGCACATCACAGCCCAGGGCCTGGCGTGTGGAATATGGGGCCAGTGCTGGGTCTCACCAGGCGTCTGTTGCTGCCTTGTGTAGGTGATCCGGATCCGGTCCTAAGGTGCATCGTGTCGGGGTTCTTTGCGAATGCAGCCCGGTTTCACTCCAGTGGAGCCTATCGGTAAGGAGACTCTGAGGTGACTTGGTGAAGGGGACAGCAAGCTGACCCTTGTGCAGAGATGAAAACCAAGCAGCTTTTAACTTACATCACGCCTGCTTCCTAGTGAGGCGGCTGCCCAGCTCTCGGCAGGCTCTCTGCTCGCTGGGAGTCTTATTCCTTAGGGTGTCCCTACACAGTGATGGTGTCGGTGACCGAGGCAGATGTACATTGCAGTGTGGGAATTGCCGTTAACTGATGTTTCTGGAGAAGCCATTTTTCCCAATGTGTTATTCTTCATCCTGTCCTCCATTTCTGTAGGATGCCAATAGTAGTTTTTACTGTAAAAACTACAGCATAGTTTAGTCTGTTTTTCTCCAGGCTGAATATCCTGGTTCTTGGAATTGTTACTTTAAGTTGGTTTCTTTGGTCCCTCTGGTTCATTGTGGTCATGTGACTTCTGCACCGTTCAAGGTGTAGCTGTCCCTGCACCCATTTCACAGGGTGGAATCCAGGGCCAGTTAAGTGCTCTACCACTAGACTTCACCCTAGCTATATTAAGTTTTCTTTCTCTTCCTGGGGTCTTACTTCTCACTGTGGCTGGCCTGGAACTTGTGATCCCCCTGCCTCAGTCCCCCCACTCTCAGGAGTTGAGATTATAGGTTTGTGGCATCAAGACTAGCCACTTTTTTTTGTCTTTAGCAAGTGAACGATCTAAAGGCTTTCTTCTATCTCCCTTTTGGATTTCATATATTATTTTGCTGTTAGCTTCCTCCCCTAACAAAAACGTTGTTTCTTGTATTTGAGGCCAGCTCAGATTCCTTTTTCTAGACACTATGGAATCTACTGAGCATTAAGGAAAAAAAATGTGTGTGTGTGTGTGTGTGTAAATGTTTTACCTACATGTATGTGTGCTTAGTGTCAATAGAGGCCAGAGGGTGTCAAGTCCCCTGGTCTCTTAGAAGATAAGCAGTGCTCTTAATCTCTGAGCCATCTCTCCATCCCCACTGAGTGAGCGTTTTTAGTTTTGGCAGTCACATCTGCCCCATCTTCCTGGTGTGGCACTGTGAACTTGGCAGCACAGCCTGTGGCCTCTCCGTGGTGTGCTCTGTTACTCCAGACCACATGCCCCAGTCATGACTCCCATGATGCTCTTGACCATTACACAAGCCCCGCTCGCACAAGGCTGAGCTCCTCCCCAGTGATGTTCCCGCTCACCATTTTGATTGTCCCTCTTTCTTGACGAGTGTCAACTATTTCTGTGTGGGTAACCTACAGTTATTTCATGGGCACCCTCAACGAAAGGTGCTCCGTTGGAGATTCCAGGTCAGTCATTCCTCTGAAGTGAATTTATTGCCAGCCCACTACCATTTGTCAGAGAGTGGGAGCCCAGATGCTGTCTTAGGGTGCTGGTGATGAGCCCATGTGAAATGACCATGTGAACTCAGTAGTGACATTCTAGTCTGCTAACTTTTATGATCTGTTCATAAAAGTAGCTGGCTGTTTACTTTTGAATCAGATTGAAACAAATATAATTTGGAATTAGAAGTAAGTATTCTACAGGAACTGGCCTGTGTGAGCTTACTGGGCTCACAATCTTAGCTCCTCAGGTTCCTTAGTGTTTAGTGTCTAACTTTGGGCAGTAGGGAAGTCTGTTAAAACTCAGAGTTTCTGTTGTGAAGGGATTATTTTGAAAGGGAACTGTAGAAGATAATTATTTTGAAGGAGAATCTATAGACGATAGTCAGGAAGGTAAGTAAATGTGGGTATTGCATTTTCTTCCTGTAGGGGCTAAGTGTCCATATCTGCTCCCCACTCCCATACTGAGGGTTAAGTCCAGACAAGCCCGTGCTCCTGAACTAACTCTGACACCGTCTTATTTTAGCAGGAGACAGGTCTTGCTATGTTGCCCAAGTTGCCCCCAGCCTGAACCGGAAATAGCTGACATTACATCTATGCCCCTCTGTGCTGGCCCAGTTCCTTATTTTGCATAATTCATTCTTGGCTTCTGAGGTGGTAGTGGTGGTGGGGGTGTGTCTAGAACAGTGGTTCTCAGGAGTCACACACCAGATAGCCTGCGTATCAGATATTTACATTATGATTCATAACAGTAGCAAAATTACAGTTGTGAAGTAACAACAAAAGTAATTTTTATGGTTGGGGGTCACCACAGCATGAGCAGCTGAGCTGAAGAATTGCAGGATTAGGAAGGTTGAGAACCACTGATCTAGAGAGTTGTGTCTTGTCCACAGAAAATTCTGTCTTCATACATTCGGGGGAGGGAGTTGTAGTAACACATTGTGGGAAAATACTGAAATGTGTACAGCGTTACAGGTTCTTACAGTAAGTGGATACAATGTGCTTCACACAGAATTCTTGTGTCTCACAAGGACTATCCGTGATGACCACGAACTACACATCCACCCTGCCTCCGTCCTCTATGCAGAGAAGCCACCCCGCTGGTAAGCCCCCCACTTGCTGGCAAGCCCCCCCACTGGGTAAGCCCCCCCTTGCTGGCAAGCCCCCCCACTGGTAAGCCCCCCCCAAGCTTGGCCCTGCTCATCTCTGGGTCCCCAAGCCTAGGCTTGCAGTACAGGTGCTCCCTCTGCGGTGTTGACTTTGGTGTGCTGGGTTGCCAGGGTTTGTGCTCTTGTGAAGGTAGACAGGCAGTCCTGCAGTTACTGCTGAGCTGCCTTCTGCTGTGCTCAGTAAAATATTCTTTTAAAAAAAAAATCTCCGTAAGTATTGATGATTACTTCCTCGGTCGTCCTCCCAACAAAATACTTTTGTTGGTGACAGAAGGATTGTGGGTTGGGGGCAACTTGTGCAGTTTGTCTTCTGCTAAAATAAAAAGTGTGACAAGGAGCAACAAAGGTGCTCACTGTGACCACAGACTGAAGGCTTCCTGCAGCAGGCACAGCATGCAGTGATGACTTAGAACCCAGCTGAAGTCTTATCTAACAGGCGAACAGATTGAAGTCCTGTAGGAAAAGCTTTTCTGAGGGGCTGTGGTATTGCAGTGTGTGTGCACTGTGTGCATTGCTGTGGGTTGGCACTGACGGTGCCGGGAAGCCAGGCTGTGTAGGTTCTCATGGAGAAGCTAACCTTGCTCTGGACCTGGTGACTGGCGTTTTTTAGGCAGGACTGAAAGATGTCCACGCCTAGGAAATAGGGTGGCATAGCTGTGACAACATGAAGGAGGTACCTGCCTTGGGGGCCTGGGAGTGAGCTGACAGTGGGAATGAGGTGGCCAGGGGTGGTTCCATCTGCAGTGCTGGCTGGGAAGGCGGGGCAAGTGCAGCAGCAGGAGACAGCACGGAGACTTTAAGGTGTTTTCACAGGTCACGCAGTTACACCTTCCCAGGTCCATGCTAGTTTCAGCCTGTATTTTACAAAAATTTAGATTGACAAAGGTTAGAAAATTTAAAGAGAGCAACACTTGGCTCTTTAGGAGCTGAAAGAACAGCACCCTGGGGGAAGGCAGGAGTGTGTGGGAAGTACAGTCTGGGATCGTGGGTGTCAGGACCTCATACCCTGCTCTGCAGGCAGCAGCCTCCCCCAGAACCGGCTCCCACCCCAGCCCTCCTCAGTCAGAACTGGGCTGAGGTGGGCGCGGGTGGGAGGGTGTTTAAACAAGCCCTAGCAGTGTTTCTGATGTATTGCAGTTGACCGAGCTGTAGCCAGTCAGATCTAGAAGCTTCCTAGGTGGAGTGTGACAGTGGTGCTGGCTTTACAACGGCTTCTCTGCTGCCTTGAGAGGATAGAAGTCCAGGGGGACCAAACTGCAGTGTGTGCCCCTTTCCTTTCTCCAGCTCCCTTTCCCTCCATCCCACTCCCATCTTCTCTCCTACCTCACTTCCCTCCCTTGCTTCTTCCCTCTCTCCTTCCCTCCCTTGCTGTGTTGGGGTTGAACCCCCAAGCCTTGAGCATGTTAGGTAACTTACATTCCCACCCTGCCTCTTCCTTCCACCAGCTCAGATTCCTTTACTGGTGTTTGAGAGACAAACTGTGTGGCTTTTATATTTATAGTTAATTCTTCCCATAGTTCAGAAACTAGTATTTACTCTACGGATTCCCGAGTCCAGGGCTTACAAAGCATGTTCCTTGCTCTTAGGTTTGTTACTGGCCCTAGTAACAAACTTTTAGGTATATATTTTTTCCTCTTTAAATGTAATTATGTACAGTGAAAGGTGGGTTTCGACAGACGTGCCAGCACCATGCCAAACTATATTTAAAATACTTTGATTGCTCTGGACAGTTATTGTCTGGATCTTTATAGTCATTTTCTAGTAACTTTCAGAACAGTCAAGCCTTTGAGTCCATTTCTGTACTTTCTAATTAAGTCGTTTAAGTTCTATTCAGAGTTCTGTAAGTGCAGGCCATGATCTAGAAAGTCCTTTGTGGATAACAGGAGAGCTCTGGAAATCATACAGGATGGAGAGTTGCCTCCGAGGCACACTGGCCTACAGCTTGGGTCAGCAGGTTGAGTGAGCAGCCACAGTGCCTGTGTAGAGCCGTGTGGAGTGCACAGATGAGTGGTGAGTGCAGAGACAGCTTGTGGGTCTTGTCATTGTGGGTCTCATGTTTATTCTCTGTTTTAGGGTTATCTACAATGAGGTAATACAGACCTCCAAGTATTACATGCGAGACGTGACCGCCATAGAATCTGCTTGGCTGCTGGAGCTGGCTCCCCACTTTTATCAACAAGGAACGGTAGGAATGGGTAGAGCATGGCCCCAGACAAGTGGCAGCCTCTTCATAGTCTCCAGTCTCTGGGTTCTTCAGCAGTCTCTAGGTTCTTCAGCAGTTCTCTAAGTCAATGCCAGCCCCTCCAGCCACTGTACCCAGGGAGGCACAGTCACCACTGCACCCCAGAACCTCTGAAGCCACCTCCACTGCCTTCACAGGGAAGTGCAGTTAAAAAACAAATCCTGCAACCCCATAAGAAAAGGCGTAGGGTGGTTGAAACCTGCTGTGTAGTCCGCTCCATGCTCCCCCTCCCCCCGCAGTGTTGGGTAACAGATTTAAGGTTTCTGGTTTTCATTCATTGCCCCAAAGTCCATGCCTCCTTCTCACATGACTCTATTCAAAGATGGCCAACAGTGCTTGAAAGACTGGGTGTGGCCAGGAACTGTTCAGTCTGTACTGCGCTCTTATTAATCAATTTAATCAGTTAATTAACTTAAGAAATTGAGTGAATTGCAATGGTAAGTTATTTAGTGTAATTATTAGTATGTGTGTGTGCATGTGGGGCTGGAAATTGAACTTAGTGATTACTGAAGCATGCTGCCTTGGAATTATCTTCTGTTAGTACATTTTAATCTTTGTTCCTTTTAAAAAATTATTTTACTGCTTTTCAAATTAATGAAAAAAATTTTTTTTAAAGTCCTGTAGTTTATTTCTTAATGGGCTTTGCTTCCTCATGGTTGATCTTGAATTAGTACCACACTGCTTAGCTGTACTGAGAAACCTACACCAGGTTGCTGGTTTTACCCAATGTCTTTTGTGCTTTGTTGGTCAGTCTCTTATTTCTGCACATGTTTATACTATACTTGGCAGGCTGTGGTTATTGTTTTTGAACAGTTAGTTGTGTCTTCCACAGGTTACAGAGTAGCTTCCTTTTGTCCTCTGTGGCTGTGTGGGTCCCTGCCTCAACACCTTCCTTTAGTGTGTCTTCAGCGCCACCTGTTGGTGAACACCCCTGGTCCTTGGTTATTTCAGGAGTACTCTTTGATTTTTATTTTTGAAGGCTAGTTTTCCTCTGCGGAATTCTTCCTTGAATGAATTTTGTTGCTGTTTCTCATCTCTTGCATCTGTGTGCAGTGTCTCTTGTCATCTTCTGGCCGTCCTGGGTTTGCGAGGGGTCTTGTTTCACCCCTGTAGCTGCTCCTGAGGTTTTCTTTTTCTCCTTTTCCAGCCATTTGACCTATGAGATATTTTTTTTCCTATATATTCTTCTCAGAGTTAACTGAACTTTCTAGATCTGTGAGCAGATGTTTATAATTATATTAAGGAAGCGTGGGTTTTTTTCCTTTAAATCTATATATTTTTTTTCTGCTCTAATCTTGACCCTCTGAAGCTCCAGTCACACAAACGTTCTACTCAGCACTTGTTTGTGTCTTATTCATCACAAAGGCTCTGGTCTCTTTTTCTGAACTTCACTTGGACAGTTTCTTAGGATTACTGGTTGGTTCTGCAGGGCCCCATTGGCTGTTAAGTCGTCTGAGGGGTCCTGGACACCTCACTTTTCTGTTCTCCCTGCTTTGTATTCGCTGTGTTCATTTATTATACTTACCTTTTTCTTCAGATCTTTGAATACACACATGCACACGCACACATGCGCGCACATGCTTTAGAAGTCACTCAACCCAGCATCACTGTCATTTCAGCCTTGATTGGGTTTTGGCTCGTCTCATAACCAGACACAAGCTTCTTTTGTATAGTAGTTTGTGTCTGTGTTTTATGTTAGCTGTTATAAGTACTATGTTAACAGAATCTGAGGTTTCTTTTCATAGATGATGTCAAGTTTTTTTCTTGCTAAGTTAGTTTATTGGCACATAACTGGATCTGTCAGCCTTGATCTTAGTCTTTAATGGGGCAGGTCTTAGCCATCCATGTAAGGCATAATCTTTTTCTTCCTCCTCCTCCTCCTCCTCCTCCTCTTCTTCTCCTTCCTTTCTTTTTTATTATCTGATCAAATTTCTAGGACTCTTGGTGATGTCTGTGCACTGGTCCATGACCAGTGTCCAGCTGTGTGCAGACCTCCAGCATATTCCTCCATTAATGGCTCTCTGCCACTCTTAGAAAGCCTTGGCCTACACATTTCAGCTTGGTGTTCAGCAAGAGACTGGCATAGCCTTATGTAATATTTGCTCTAATGTCCTACTTTGTGCATTTTTCAGCAACCTCAAACCCTCTTCTCTTCTGTGTTGTTTCCTATTTAGAATTTACTTCCATGTGCGAGACTTTAGAGAGTTAGGCAGGGACCTGGGATGTATGTAACAGTGTGTTAGTCAGGGTTCTCTAGAGGGACAGGACTGATGGAGGGAATGAATGAATCAGTGTGTGTCTGTCTGTCCATCCATCCATCCATCCATCCATCCAAAGGGGATTTATTAGAATGGCTTATAGGCTGTGGTCCAGCTAGTCTGGCAATGGCTTGCTACCAACAGAAGGTCCAAAAATCCAGTAGTTGCTTAGTCCACAAGGCTGAATATATGCCAGAATCCTGAAGAAGTAGGCTCTAAAGCCAGTGAAGGAATGGGCTTGCCAACAAGAGCAAGAGCAAGCAGGCAGAGCAAGTGTCCCCTTCCATATCCTTTCTACAGGCTACCAGCAGTGTGGCCCAGATTAAAGGTGGATTTTCCAACCTCAAAAGATCAGATTAAAAGTGGGTCTTCCCACTTCAAATGATTTAATTAAGAAAAATCCCTCACAGATATGCCCAGCTGCTTGGGTTTAGTTTGTTCTAGATGTAGTCAAGGTGAGGACAGAGACTAGCCATAACAGATACTCCCCTGTGTCCCCTTTTCAAGGACTCTGCCTGTGGGCTTGGGTACCAGTATGTGTCAGAGCACAGCTTAGCTTTGTATGCAGACCCTAGTGCCCAAAAGGAAAGGAGAAAGAGAGACCACGAGTCCTGTCTTCTTTGCTTTCCAGATGTTTGCTAAAAGTAGCTTCAGATGGTTTAGTACAGATTTTTTAGTCCAGCTGCTGTTTATAGCACAGGGAGATCTGAGTTCCATTTCTCCCTCAGGGCGACTGGGCTGCACAGTGAATCCAAGCTGAGATCGGTCTGATTGCTTTGTGTAAAATTTGGAAGAGTTCAGCCAGTCCTGCTGGTGTGCTCCTTTAGGTCCAATTGCTAGGGAAACTGAGGCAGGAGGTTTGTTTGAGCCCATAAGTTGGAGACTTCCCAGGAGGCCAAAGGAAGTCAGGCAGGCAGACTGTGAGTGGAGAGCAGGGCGGGAGGCTGCAGTTAGGCCCAGCCCAGCATTGCCCTGGCTTCCTTGAGGCTCCTGGAGGGTAGAAATGGCTGACAGACTGAGTTACTGTTCCTTCTCAGCTCAAAATTAATTTATTTAGGTTAAGGGGCAGACTGTTTCAGAACATGGAAAAAAATGACAGGGTCAGCGACCTGTCTGTCTCTTCTCTCAGACTTCTGCCGTTTAGTCCGTCACCAACACCGTGAAGAGAGTGTTGGGAAGAGCTGAGGCCTGTAGAAACCACCCAGAATGACAGCCTTGTTGTACGATGGGGTCCCTGAAGCTCCTTTGGGACAGCTTGGGATCTTTTCTGATTGAGGTCCAGAAGTAGAGCTGTTACCTCAGGGACTCTCCAGGTCCCCGGGGGCTGCCCATGCAGGGCAGGTCTGCTGTGCTGGACGCTTCAGGTGTCAGCATACTGGGCCTCCTGCACCTCCAGTGACTTTCTCTCACTTGTTTTCAAAGTTGCTTTCATGCTGTAGAGGCCTGGAATGACTCAAGTCAATTCTGTTTATACTTGGCGTTCTTTCCAGTGAAGTGTACGAAAACTGGCTCACAGGCAGATGGTGTCATTGCCCACCCTGGATAAGGCTCCACATGTCCAGGATTAGTTTAGGGTCATGTCTGGTGAAGGACTGAGAGGAAAGAATCCAGAGAAGCAGCGAACACATGGATTTGCCTCAGAGAGAGCGTCGTGAGCAGGGTGTAATCCCTGACTCACTGTGTGAGGACCTGTGCTCGCCTCTCCCAGGCACAAGTGTATAGAAAGCCTAGAGTCTGCCATTTCCTTAGACCGGGCCTGCCCCTCTGTCCGGGCATGCCGCCATTGGTGGTGTGCTGTTTTCTTTCAGGGCTGATAGTTCTCTGGGGAGCTATGAGGTCATGTGGGTATGCTAGGACATGGGGCTTGGGTCCTAGTGGTTGGGGGTGCAGCATCTTCTTGGGAAGAGTTCCTGAGTGCTAGCTTGGCTCAGCTTTGGGTCTGTGCCTCGCTGGATCACATTATTGATGGGTGTCAGGACCCCCTCAGTTGGTGAGGAGGTCCCTGAATAGAAGCTATGTTCATACATTCTGCCTCAAACACTTATTTGAGAACTTGTAGTAATTTGGCTTTATGATACAGAATTTTTATCCCCCAGTCCTGTCAACTGATGCCCATAGCAATGTAAGGAAGCTTCAAGTGCGTCTTCACTTGTCTCTTCTCCTGCAGTCTGGGCACAGCCTTCCTTGGGAAGGTGTGGGCCAGATAGGAGACTTGACTTGTGGGGGCTGGGCCGGAGCCTGCTTTCCCTGTCTCACCACCCCAGTGATGTTTCCTTTTCTCTTGCAGCACCTGTCCCTGAAAGCCAAAAGGGCCAAGGTCCAGGACCAGTGAGTGGAGCTCTCGGGATACAGTGTGGCATCCTTCCTTCGTGTTGTCCCTGGCACCAGCTCGGGTGGAACAGGCAGGCAGTCTCCGCTGTGGGCTGCACCCTGCTCATTAGCTCCCCTTTCTGCTCCCCTCAGCATTGACCATCCTCACTGCGCCCCAGAGGAGTCTGAGCACGGCCAGCATTCTGCTGTTCTGCGCGCCGGCCGAGCAGGAGGTGGCTGGGCCATGCACTGGGCCCAGTCCTCACTCTCAGCAGCCCGCATGCTACTCTAGCAGGCACAGTCCTGGTCCAGCTCTGTGGTGAGGAACATGAGCTGCTGAAGGCTACAGGCCTGTGTAGACAGGGCTCTCTTGGCCTCCTGTGTCTTGCCTGCTGTGGCCACAGTTGCTGACCACTGAGGTCGGCTGCTGCTATGTGCGTTAAGTATAAAAGGAAGTGCTGGGCATTTCCATCAAGATCCCCAGGGCTATGTGAGGGAGGCCCAGGGGCTTCCAACCGAATCAGCTTCTTCCTCCCCTCTGCCCGCGCGCCTGCCTGTCTGCAGTGGGAGACAGTGCAGTGACGGGGGCCACTTGGGTCTCAGCCCCTGCCTTTGCTAGTCACCTGCTTTGCAAGTGGGCTTCGCTTTCTCTCCGATCACGATGCCACACCCTGGGCCAGTGGCTGGGCGCCAGCGAACGTTCACCAACCTTGACCCATGGGGCTTTTCTTTAGCAGGAACTCACTACAGTTTAGACGCCCTAAACTTGTGTAGCTCAGGAACATAACTCTTATATATTTCTCTTTGTTCGTTCGCTTGCATTCTTGCAAGAACACAGGCAGCTCCCGGGCTCTGTTCCCACTGCACCAGGGTTGCCTTGCGGTGACAGCGATGGCACTTCAGCACACAGCAAGACAGACTCTCCNGTACTGTTTCAATGATGTTTATTTTAAAACNGTAGCTTGAAAGTTTATTTTTGTACTGGTCTTAGTTNGGATGTGTCACTTTTGGCACCAAACCTATGTCATTTTTATTTCCATTTTATAATGTGTAAATAGCTGTGGTAAGTTGTTAAACGTAGTAAATATTTCTACCTGAGGGGACATGTTTCTCCCGTCTGTGGATCTTGCGCTCCGTATTTTCAGATGGTCCAGTTAATTTTCGCAGGGGAGGCCTGGCAGTGGCTAAGGTGCTGCAGCTGGGGATGGGAAGCCCATGGGCACAGAGCCCCGGAATCCATGACTGTGTCTGAATGCTCTCAGACTGTATTAGAGCAAAGCGCGCGGCGTTGTTTGAAGGAAGAACCAACCGAAGAGGCTCTGATCTCACCAGCTGGGGGCTGCCGCTGTTTTATTACTGTCTGTCATTTGCATGTGCTGGCAAACCATAGGTGCACACAGGAGACACTTTTGGAGCCAGAGGTTAGCCTTGGGTCATTTCTCAGAAATGGCCCACCCTATTTTTGAGACATAGACTCTCACTGGAGTCTGGGGTTCACCCAGTCAGTGAGCTCCAGGGTCCCCCAGGTTCTGCCTCTTCAGTACTAGAATCACAGGTATGTGCCACCATACCTAGCTTTTTACATGGCTTTGTGGAATCAAACTCAGGTCGTCTGGCTTGTATGCTGAGCACTTTACCAACAGAGCCACCTCCCAGCCTCTTTCTCTTATTTTTTTATTTTGCCCCCCCCCCCTTTCTTATGTGTTGGATTGTTTTGCTTGCATGTTTATCTGCACGCCTGGCAACCATAGAGTTCAGGAGAGAGGCCAGATCCATTGAAACTGATGGCTGTGAGCTACCCTGCAGATGCTAGAATCTGGACGTGGGTCCTCTACATGAGAAACAAATATTCTTAAAGCCTGGTGTTGTCTAAGTGTTGTATTGTAGTGGATGGGAGAAAGTTTAGAGGAACTAGATCTAAAATGGGAGGCCGTGCACTCTGCAGGTGAGCAGACGGAAGCAAGCCACCTTCTCTTGCCACGCCTGTCTTGGCATGTGTGGTCCCAAGTATCTAGTCTGCTCCATAGCCCCCATCTGGACAGCGGAGGGCTCCCTTCCGGCTTTGTCCTACGCTGCACTGCGTAATGGCCCTTTCTGGGTGGAGGCAAGCTCTCACTGTCATGAGATCTGCAGGTACAGAGTCTGGGGACCATGGCTCCACAGCCACCTTCATGCATTTCCATGTGTGACCTGCGTGGGCCTGTGTCCTGTCCCACGGATGATCTTTCTGTGGATTGGAACCCCTGCTCCTGTCTGGTTTGTGGGGCCGTCAACACATGTTGCTTGAGCCCTTGGACTGTGTATGTGGTGTGGGCTATGAGAGTGGAGATGCTTGTCAACAAGGAGCTGGGAGTGGACAGGGGGCTGGGACGGGGGCTAGGATGACGGTGATGCTGGGTGTGGTTTATTTATGTATTCTATTATTATTTTATAATGTTCTTGGGGAAAAATTAATGCCAACAGTCTTATGTCAGCCAGCCAATTAAAAACCAATACAAAATGCAAACAAAACCAGGGTGAAATCCTGGAGCCTGGAAACTGCTGGGCGTGGGCTGTGTGGACCATGAGCCAGCTGGCATCCACACTGAGTGCCAGCACTCTGGGAATGTAGTCCCGGTGCTGAGCAAAAGGGTATCCAGTGCACTTAGAGCAGTGTGGGGCTGTTGGGTCCCCACTAGAGAGGTTCCTGTTACCTGGTCTCGGGTCTGTGTCCTCCCAACTGGGTCAGATTGAAGATTCATACTTTTCAGTACCATAACTGCACTTCCTTAGCTTCCGTCTCCTGGTGAAGCAGGTGGTAGAATTCCAGTTAGCTTTTCCTTGAGGTTTCTTAAGTCAGGAGAGCTGTAGGAAGCCAGTCATAGCCACAGAGTATTTGCTGGAATTTGCTGACAGTTTCTGAGAGGACATTGTGGTTCCCAGGTCCTCAGTCATTGCTCTCTCCAGTGAGTTGGTCTGATGTGGACTGAGTCATGGAGCGATACCTGATCCTCTTGGGTGGTATCGAATGTGTTCAGGCCAGCTTTCCTTGTGGCTCCCAGGTCCACAGGTCCCCTAAGCCTTCTGCTTCCGCATTCTCTACTGCTTGTACTCTCTACTGAAGGAGTATGTGTGGTTAATCCCAAGAGTTTCCACAGCCAGATGAAGAAAGACCCAGTACTGCCTACTGCTTCAGGCTGCTGGGGCCTCCTAATGCCCTAGTCACTGGCTTTGAATACAAAGGTCCCTGCTCTTCCTTGGTCTCATTTGCTGGGTGAATCAGCACTTGATCCAGAGGTAGCCAGAGCTCCTGTCTGCATCCTGCCCACCTCTGTGGTCCCTGCATTTGTTCACCTGGGATCCTAAGGGAAATAGTGGCAGACAGGAACTTAACAGCCAGCCTCTGCAGACTTAAAAGCCTTTTCCTTGATTGCTCTCACCCCATTCTAATCTGGTTCCTCAGTTTATTTTTCCAATGTGTGCATGTGTGTGCGCACCAGGGCACACTTGTGGAGGTCAGAGGATAACTGAGTGTTGGACCTTACCTCACCTTGCTTGCCAGGCTAGCTGACCCGCAAGCCTCCGGGGAGTCTCCTGACCCCACATTCCCCAGGTTCATCCCTGCCTCTCCCGTGGGAGTGCTGGGATTACCGATGCACGGTACCCTGGCAGCTTTATGTGGGTTCTAAGGATCTGAACCCAGTCCTCACACCTCAGGGCCAAACACGTTTACCTCCTGAGCCACCTCCCAGCCCTCATTACTCTACTTTAAGTACAGTCTCAGGTACATGTAGAATGTTTGCTCTGCCCCTTGGCTGCTGTCTTCACCCCCACCCCCAACTTCTGTGTCATTTCCCCATAGCATGAAGTTTTCAGTAAAAGAACATGGTTATTAGATTTATTTTATACTGTTTTAACATATTCTTTCGTAACATTTATTTTAGCTGGTAGGTCTTTGTACATTCATTTGTTTCTTTTATTGGAACACTGAAGTACAGCAAGGGTCTGTATATTTTTGTCAGGGCCCTGTAAATATTTTGTTCCATTTAGTATGTGGGATTTGAACCAGCAGTTCACTTCCCATTTTCTCTTTACCCCCTTTCTTCTGTCTTAGCTGCGCTGGCTTTAAGAGTTGGCAGGGGCCTGCATGGAGGTCCAGAAACTGGAAGATGGCCCCTGCAGTGGGGTGACACTGCCAAGGACTAGGTGTCAGGAGCTCACAAAGCATTTCTGTAAGTCAGAAAGGCGACCTCAGTAGGAAATGGGTGGAAGGCTGAGCAAGCGCTTCATACAGACAGATCTGGAGACCAGAAAGCCAAGTCAGGCTACCACCAGAGAAATGTGCTAGAACAGCCATTACATCCCTTGGCATGGCCAGTGAGCAGACACAGAGTGGAGGCCACTATGCTGGTGTTCGTCTTTATCCGTGCATCTCAACAAGCTCATGCCCCATAGGCTCAGAATGCCTGCTTCTGAAGGTGCATTTCTGCCGAATCCTCCCCGAGTCCACAGCAGGTGTGTGGCAGGGTGCGCCCCACAGAGTGACTCGGTGGTTGGGGGAGGGTGTGCAAGGGCAGTATAGAGGATGACACGGAGGTGTGCTGTGAAGTACACTTTCACACTGCATACAGTAAAAGACTTGGAAACAGCTGAGTGGGAAAAGTGAGAGACAGATGTGACAGACAGAGAGCACAGGCCCATCAAGGGTGGTGCTGAGATCGTAGCAGAAGGGACAAAGCAAGGAATGCTAAGATCCTGAACAAAGGTGTGGAAGGGGGAGCCTCTTGGGGCTACAGAGATGGCTCACTGGGTAAGCGCCGTGCTAAGATCCCAGCAGTCACATAAAAAGCTAGGCAGGGCTGCACACAGGCCTGTAACTCCAGTGCTGTTCTGGGTGGAGACAGAAAGATTGTTAAGGTTTATGGCATGTGGAGCTACCTTCTCTGGTCCATGTACAGACAGCTGTACATGTGCACACACATGCACTTGCCCACAAACAAGGGAAAAACACCCCCCCTGCCCCTGCTCATCTGGAAGGTGACTAGCATGTGGGACACACATTCCTTCTGACCTGTGGGGCGGTTGGCTTCAGTGGTCTGTTTGCTCCTGAATCACTGTTCAGTTTGGCAGGAGTTGCATCTACTCCTGGATGGAAGAGCTGACAGTCCACAGGCACAGCACAGTGTTACAGTACTCAGATACCTCTTTTTTTTTTTTGTCTGCACCAGCAGGGTGGAGTTAGTTTCCACCTGTCGTCTGAAAGCCAGCAACAGCGGTAGGGCTGGCACTAACCTCTGGGTAGGAGTGAACTCCCCAGAAAAGCCTTTGTCGTGTTCAAGAATAAACAGACCGCTGGCACGAATGGGAGCTTGTGGGGTTTCTATGGACCCAATTTCTCTATATATATGTTTCCAAACAGGAGGCAATCAAATGGATGGTAGCTTCAAGATAGAAGTAAACCCGCCCGCATGGACACCCAGCCCTTCATTTGCTGGCCCCAGGCCCTAACTTTTAGTAAAGGATAAGTTACATATAAGAAATACTCGTTTGGTTGGGTAGCCGCTGAGTTTTGACAGTGCACTGCCACTGGTTATAAGAATCAGGCACCTAAAATGTTCTCTGGTGATCTTGGTAGTCACCCTATCCCCCCATGGTGTTTCCGGTGCTGTGGTTCTGCTTTTGGTCCTGTGGATTAGATTTTCCCAGAATTTCATAATAGAGTATTGTGTGTCCCCTGCTTGGGTTGGTTATCTTCATGGTTAGCTTAACAAGACTGAAAATCATGTGGCATGCCTTACTATGTCTGTGTGAGCGTTTCCAGAAGGCTTTACCTGAGGAAGAAAGGCCCACTCTAAATGATGGTGGGACCATCCCGTGGACTGGAGTTCCAGACTGAATAGGAAAGAGAAAGGGGCTACGCACAAATGTTCATCTCTCTACTTGCTGACAGGATGCGACTTGCTCTCACTGACATGCCTTTACCCCATGGGCTGCGAGTCAAGTCTCCTAAGTTGCTTTTGTTCAGTATTTTATCCCAGCAAGGAGAGTAGCAGTGGTCAGAAGTCCTAGGTTTAAGTCCCAGCCAGCCAGTTACTTTGTAAACCTTGGCTCTACACTGTTTCTCTTTGGGTCAGGTTTCTGTCAAGTGAGGATGACAGTATTAACTTCCCCTTCATTGTTTACACCGGTGCTACATGGAATTCCAGAAGCCCTGGCCCTGAGTTTGCTCAGTAGGCAAGACTCCCTGCTACCTCTAAGTTCAGCTGAGTCCTGGAAGGGTACTGCTGTCCCCCTCCATTACCTAAGACTGCCTGGTGCCAGGATCTTTGGGTCCCCAGGTCTCCTTCAAGGAGGACTTTAAAAAATGGAGATAAGACATCCAGGAAAGGTTCAAGTGCAATGATGGGCAGAAGCTAGAGATAACTGGGGCTGAGCAGAGGGAGGGGTATGTCTGGGAGGGGTTCCCAAGGGCCCATAGTGGGACCCCCCCCTAGTCCATGCGATTATGACACCAGATCTTTTGTGGGGAACACTTCCAAGTGGGGCTGCTGGTCACCCTGGGAAAGTGGTGACATGCTCACACACACGCAGGAGGAAGCCTTAAACTGTATCTGGTCAGACACATGGATCCTTAGCATACTAAGTGCTTATGTATGGGATGTAACTGTGTGTGTGTGTGTGTGTGTGTGTGTTTTACACACACATACACACACAGCACACTTACTCATCTCAGCAGTCAGATAAAATGATCCTGTGTATTAGGCTCGAGGAATACAACTCCTGCTTCCATGGCACTCACGTGTTGGCTGCAGCCCTTCCTTACCAAGGTTGCGGAGGTTCTGATCCCACCCCAGCTTCCATCAATCTGCTAGCTCCATTTCTGATGCTGCAGAGCAGTACTGTGCTGCCCTCTGCTGGCCAACAGGAGTCACTATTCGCCCCTTTCCTGGCAGTCTGGCAGATACAGAGGGACAGGGGCGCTAAGGAACTATTTCTCCTTTATTTCATTCATGGTTGTCACCCTTCCCTTTCTTGTACGTACTCAGATTTAGAAATAGGAGCTGTCAGTGTGAGGACCTGAGTTCACTCCCAGAACCGCCCCCCCCATCTGTGTGTCTGTGAGTATGCTAGGTGTGGTGGTACATATACCAGGGCTCACTGGCTGTGTGTGTGTGTGTGTGTGTGTGTGCGCGCATGCGCGCGTGTGAATATGCTAGGTGTGGTAGTACATACACCAGGGCTCACTGGCCGTGTGTGTGTGTGTGTGTGTGTGTGTGTGAATATGCGAGGTGTGGTAGTATGTATACCAGGGCTCACTGGCTGTGTGTGTGTGTGAATATGCGAGGTGTGGTGGTATGTATACCAGGGCTCACTGGCCATCCACTCTATCGTACTTGCTCAGCTCCAGGCTCACGAGAGACAGTCTCTAAGGAGGTGGACAGCATTCTGGGGATGAACACTTGAGCTTGCCCTCTGCCCTTCATGCACGCCCGTCCACACATGTACATGTGCCCATACATGCGAGAAGCTGGGGCCCAGTAAATCAAACCATGTCACTTGAGGTGTCTCCCAGCTGTCTTTCTATGGTACGGTCCTCACAGCCACCCACTGTTGCATCCAGTCCAGGGCCATTCTTCTCGGTCACCTTTTCCTCCGCAGGCACATAGGGACCAATTCTGAGCTCCAGGCGGGAGTATCAGGGCTCGGAGGGAACGGGACATACGGTTCAGGAGCCAGCTTGTTCAGACCCCAAGGCCAGCATGGAGAGCTGCCCTGGTGCCTGCGCTTGCTGTGTTTTGCAGAACAGCTACAGACTCCCCTATGGACTTTGCATGAAGAGGCAGAGTTGGTCTGACACCCCTCTCTGGGTTTTGCAGGCTTGTGACTTTTGATTCAGGGAGGGATGTCAAGTGATGCTGTCATGTGACAGAAGGTCATTGCTGGGACCCCAAGGCCCCCTTGTGCCAGGCCAGTAGTATAATACTAGAATGTTGGCAAGACCAGTCTCAGAAGACCTCAATGTCAACCATGCTTTCCTGCCCAGGAGCTAGAGTGTCACTGTGGAAGTGGGTCCCACCCAGTCCTCTCAAACCCAGCCAGATCGGCCCTCAGCTGGCAGGAGCACACCCATCCTATTGCCACTGCCTAATCCCTGATCATCTATGACGATGACAAAATGTTTTGTGCCTCCTAAGTTTTGGGGTGCAGTGTAGGTCAACAATCAAGAGGGGCATCAAGCTGGTATAGGACACTGGGCCTGGCCACCTGGGGAACTCTGCTGTTCTGGGGGTGGTGTGATCCCTGGCTAACCATCCCAGAGCTGAGGTGTAGCCTCCTGGGTAATTCCTGGTCTCATTCTGGAGATATCAGTCTACACAAGCCAAGCATACGCTGATGTGAAAGCACAATTTTGTGTATAGCCATGGCCTCTGAAGGCTCTTCCAGGTCAAGGCGACACGCTGGCATCTGGCAACTCAGAACAGGTGCAGCTCTGGTTGAGGCTTTCTGCGTTGATGCGTAGGCCTGCACAGCTGCGTTCCCTATGCCAAGCCCTCTAGAGTTGCTCTGCCTCTGAGTCTGACCTGTCTGCAGCGTGGATGCCCTGGGCATGCACTTCACCAAGAGGCCAGCAGGGGTCGCTGGCACTCCGTGTTTGTGTGTCAGGAGCTGCATAGTCTAGAAGCCAGACTTGGTTTACTGCCCTAGAGTTAAGGCCTGCTCAGATCTGAATGCCTCCTAGAGTCCTAGCACATGACACCGCCACGAACCAGGCCCTTACAAGCCAGGCCCTTAATCTTCGGCAGCTCCTGGAGGAATGCATGCGTCGTCTCACTGTGATAACCACAGCAGAAGTCTAAGACCACCAGCAAGCATTTGCATTCACTGCCTGGGCAGGCCTGCCACAGAGCACAGGGCAGCAGGTGGAATGAAGGTCCCCCGGTGGGGTGTCCAGACCACCCCAGGTCTGGCCAGTGTCTCTGTCCATCAAAGATGCCCTTCCTGTAGCCTTGAGGAGTAGGGAATTTGGGGAGTGGCCCCAGGAATAGGAGGCCGGGCACCTGCCCAGGAGTCTTGCTTAAAGTTGTGATTGGAGGTAGGAGAAGTAGTTCAGTGGTTAAGAGCATGTCCTGTGCCAGGCGTGGTGGCGCACGCCTTTAATCCCAGCACTCGGGAGGCAGAGGCAGG